>NW_028270175.1:57353267-57662267 GCF_037043375.1 Chiloscyllium plagiosum | reverse complement strand
AAGTGCAACTCCTGTTGTGTTTTTGGTTATTTATCAGAACCTGGACGGAAATTAGTGACTGGAGTCCTGACCAAAAATTATCAGTACGAGGACTTCGTCGGTCTTAATGCGTTTCACAGATGATCAAATGACACAGCCAGCATTTACTAATCCTGATAAATATTAGGATAGTTTGATGGGATCACTTGTGATGCAGCATGGTTAGCATGTCTGATGATACTTCAACTACTTTTAAGTTTTGCTGTTGTCTGCACTCAGTCTGGTGTTTTCGTGGATTACAGAGCAAGTTTCACTTGATTCAGGGAAGCAGCTCACATCACACTGTACTATTTGTCTTCCTGTCTTTCACTGTCCAGTATAATTTGGACATGCCCTTCTCGGGGGAGACAAGACAGTTTCTCTACATTCACCATGGAGATGGTGCAACAGTACATGGAGGAGGAGGAGCTGCGTGCACAGCACCAGGTGTCACTCCTCAAACTGCGAGGACAAGCCTTGAAGGAAAAGCCCAAAACAGTGCTGGCCTGGTTGGAGCCCCAGAAAAAGGGACGAGCTGACCTATGCAGTGATGGTAAGCTGAATAGCCTTTCAAAAATGCGATTTTAGAATGTGCAGATCCTTCCATTAATCCTTCCCAGAGAAGGGAGGAAAACCGTTCTCTTTTCTTATTGCAGTGGGGCTGCTGTCCAGAATCTAGGTATTCACATCATCTTTCCCCTTCTCACTGTTGTGGATTGAGTAGAATGAAGTCAATTTTGAGTTTTTTGTTTCAGATTTTTACGTTTGTTCTTTGAATTTGGATGTTTCCGGTAATGCTGGTATCTGTTACCTTTCCCTCGTTCTCAAAATGGTCATGGTGGTGAGCTGCCTTAAGCCACTGCAGTCTGCTGGGGAAACATAAACAGATCAACCCTCACGTGCTGTTAGGTATGGAGCTCAGGGTTCTGTAGCAGATTAATGCAAGACTGTTGTACTTACCCACGTGTCAGGCTTTTAAAGTTTTTTTTCAATGGATGTCAGCACTGCTGGCAAGGCCAGTGTTGTTGTCCCTTCTTCATTGCACTCTCGCCCTCCCTCTCGCCACACTCACTCGGCCCCTCTCTCTCCCCCCTCCACCTCTCGCCCACCTTTTTCCTCCCTCTATTCCACCTTTCGTCCCTCTATCCACCTCTTTCGACCCTCTCTGCCCCCTCTATCCCCCTCCCTCATCCCCTATACACCTCTCTTGCCCCCTATCCCCGTCATTCTCCCCCTATACGCACCCCTCTCTCGCCCCCTTTCTCGCCACCTCTCTCGCCCCCTCTCTCTCTCTCCCTCTCTCCCCTCTCTCTCCCTCTCTCCCACTCTCTCTCCCACTTTCTCCACTCGCTCTAGCCCATCTTTCTACCCACACTCTCTACACCCTCTCTCTACCCCCTCTCTCTACCCACTGTCTCTAACCCATCTCTCTCCCCCCTCCCACCCTCGCACTCACCGTTCTCACTCTCCCATAAGTTCACCCTGTCTCTCCACCTCTCTCTCCCACTCTTACCCACATCCCCCTCTCTCTTCGCCATCTCTCTCCCCTCACATTCGCCTCCTGACTCGACCCCCTCTCTTTCCCGTCTCTTCCCCTCCCATTCCTGCCCTCTCTCTCCCCCACTCTCTCCGTGTCTCTCTCTCCACTTACTCTCCCCACTCTTTCACACCCTCTCTCTACCCCCTCTTTTCCCTCTCTCTACCCCTTTCTCTCCCTCCCGCCCACCTATATCACCCTCTCTCGTCCCACTGACTCTCCCCCTCGCTCTCCCCCTCAGTCTCCCACTCTCTCTCCCCCCTCTCGCCCCCTCTCTCCCTCCCCTTCCCCTCTCTCCCACTCTCGCCCCATCTCTCGCCCACTCTCTCGCCCTCCTCCTCTCTCACTGTCTCCCCTTCCCCTCTCTTGCCACCTCTTTCGCCACCTCTCTCACCCCACTCTCTAGCCACCCTCTATTGCCCCCTCTCTCACACCGTCTATCCCCCGGTCTCGCTCCCCCTCGCTCCCTCTCTCGCCCAATCTATCCCCCTCTCTCACCCCCTCTCTCACCCCCTCTCTCGTCAACCTCAGTCTCCCCTCTCTCTCCCCTCTCCCTCCCTCACTCTCGCCTCCTCTCTCTCCCTCTCTCTCCCCCACTCTCTCGCCCACTCTCTCCCCCTCACTCGCGCCCACTCACTCACCAAACCCTCTCACTCAACACTATCACTCCTCGTTCTCTACCCCTCTCTCTCCCACCACTCACGGACCCCTCTCTCGCCCCCTCTCTCCCCATCTCTCTCCCGCTCTCTCTCCCCTCTCTCCCCCCTCTCTCTCCCATCTCTCACGCCTCTCTCTCTTCCCGCCTCTCTTCCCCTTGCTCTGCCCGCGCTCTCTGCACCCTCTCATTCTCCCCCACTCTCACACCCCTGTCTATCTTATTCTCCCTCTCTCTCTCCCGCCCTCTCTCCGCGCTCTCATTCTCCCTCCTCTTCCCCTCTCTAAGCCCCTCTCGTCCCCTCTCTCGTCCCCCTCTATTCCTCTCTCTCTCCCCAACTCTCCCCTTCTCTCATCCCTCTCTCCCCAACTCTATCTCCCATCTCGTCACCTCTCTCTCACCCCTCTCCCCACTTCCTGTCTCATTCCCTCTCTCTCCCCCTCTCGACCCCTCTCTCTCCCCCTCTCTCTCGCCACCTTTCTCGCCCCCTCTCTTCCTCGCTCTTACCCTCTCTCTCCCCTTCTCTCCCCCTCTCACTCACCCCTCTCACTTACCCCTCTGTCTTCCCCTCTCTCTTCCCCCTCTCCCACTCCCCCTCTAACTACCGCCCTCACTCTCCCCTTTCTCCCCCTCTCTGGCCCGCATCACACCCCTCTCTATTCCACTCTCTCCCCTCTCATTCTCCACCACTCTCTCCCACTCTCTCTCCCCCTCTCTCCTTCTCTCTCTGCCAGCCTCCCCACTGCCCTTCTCTCTCTCCCCCCCTCTCTCCCCCTCTCTCTCCCCTTCTCTTTACCCCCTCTCTCACCTCTCTCTCTTCCGCTCTCTCCCCCTCTCTCGAACCTTCTCTCTCTGCTGCTCTCTCCCCTCTCTCCCCCTCACTCTCCCCATTTCTCAACCACTCACTCTCCTACCACTCTCTCCCCTCTCTCTGTCCCCTCTCTCTGCCCCCTCTCATTTTCCCCCTCACCCCCTCTCACCCCTTCTCTCTCCCATCCTCCCCCTCGCCCTCTCACTCCCCCTTCTCGTCCCCTCTCTCTCCTCATCCCCACCCCTCTCTCTCACCCTCTCTCTCCTCTCTCTCTCCACAGCCTCTCTCTCCCCCTTTCTCCCCCCTCTGCCCCTCTCTACCCCTCTCACTACACCATCTCTCTCCCCACTCACTCCCCCTCTCAGTCCACCATCACTCCCCCAACTCACTGCCCCCTCTCACACCCCCCTCACTCCCCATCTCTCCCCTCTGTCTACCCCTCTTTTTCCGCCTCTCATTCTCCCCATCTCTCGCCCCACCACACGACTCTCTCTTTCTCTCTCTCTCCCCCTCTGATTCTACCCCTCTGTCTCCCCCTTCTCCCGTTCTCTCTCCCCCTCTCTCGTCCCCTCTCTCTCCACCCTCTCTCCCCCTCACTCTCCCCTCTCTCTCCCCACTCTCTCTCCCCTCTCTCTCCCTCTCTCTCTTCCCTGTCTCTCCCCATCTCCCCACCTCTCTTTACCCCTTCTCTCTATCTCCCTCTCTCTATTGCCACTCTGTCTATCACACCCCTCTCAATCCTCTCCTCTCTCTATCCTCTCCTCTCTCTCCATCTCTCTCACGCTCCCTCACGCTCTCTCTCGTACCTGCGCCCCCCATCTCTTGCACCTCTCGCCCTCTCTCTTTATTTCTCGCCACTCGACCGCTCTCGCTCGCTCTCCTTCTCTCCCTCTCTCCCTCTCTCGCTCTCTCCCTCTCACACTCACACTTTAGCTCTTTCCATTCCTTCTCATGCTCGCTATGTCGTATCTGCCCTCTCTCTATCTTGCTCTTTCTTGCACTTCTCTCTCGCGCTCTCTCTCGCTCTCTCTCGCGCTCATGCTGTCTCTCTCTCTCTCTCACTCTGTGTCTGTCTGTCACCCTACCTTCTCTTGTCCTCTCGCTCTCCCCATCTCTCTCTCTCGTTCTTTCTCTCTTCCACTCCCATTTCCCCATCTCTTTCTCACCCCCTTAATCCCCTCTCTCTCCCCCTCACTGTCGTCCTCTCTTGCCTCCCTCTCTCACGCGCGCCCCTCGCTCTCTCTTACACACACTTCCCCCGATCTCTCTCTCTTTGTTCCCCTATCGCAATCGCTAACCTCTCTCACTCTCTCTATCTCTCTCTCTTTGTTCCCCATCGCCATCGCTCACCTCCCTCACACTCGTTGTTCCCCCATTACCATAGCTCAAATCTTTCGCTCTCTCTATATCTATCTTTGTTCCCCCCATCGCCATTGCTCACTGCTGTCGCTCTCTCTATCTCTCTCTTTACTCCCCCGTCGCCATCACTCACCTCTCTCACTCTCTCTAAATCTCTCTTTTTTCCCCTGTCGCCATTCTTCGCCTCTATCGCTCTCTCTATCTCACTCTCTTTGTTCTCCCGTCGCCTCTGCACGAAACGCTCGTTCTCTCCAAATCTATCTTTCTTCCCCCATCGCCATCGCTCACCTCTCTCGCTCTCTCTATCTCTCTATCTTTGATCCCCCGTCGCTATCGCTCACCTCTCTTTATCTCTTTCTTTGTTCACCCCGTCGCCATCGCTCACCTCTCTCGCTCTCTCTTTGTTCCTCCATCGCCATCGCTAATCTCTCTCACTCTATCTCTCTATTTGTTGCCAGCTTCGCCATCGTTCACCACTTTGCTCTATTTCTCTCTCTTTGTTCCCCATCGCCATCGCTCATCTCTCTTGCTCTCTGTATCTCTGTCTCTGTTACCCGCGTCGCCATCGCTCACCTCAATCGCTCTCTCTAACTCTGTCTCTTTGTGCACCCATTGCCATCGCTCACCTTTCTCACTCTTTCTATCTCTCTTTCTTTATTCTCTCGTCGCCATCGCTTACCTCTCTTGCTCTCGCGATGTCTCTCTTTGTTCCCCCATCGCCATCGATCACCTCCCTCTAACTATCTTTCTCTTTGTTCCCCCATCGCCATCGCTCATCTCTCTTGCTCTCTCGATCTCTCTCTTTCCCCCCGTCGCCATCGCTCATCTCTCTTGCTCTCTGTATCACTCTCTCTGTTAAACCCGTCGCCATCTCTCATCTCTCTGGCTCTCTATCTCTGTCTCTTTGTCCCCACCGTTGCCATCGCTCACCTCTCTCAATCACTCTCTCTCTCTCTATTTATTCTCCCGTCGCCATCGCTTGCCTCTCTTGCTTTCTCTCTCTTTGTTCACCCGTCGACATCGCTCACCTCTATCGCTCTCTCAATGTCTATATTTGTTCCCACGTCGCCATCGCTCACCTCTCTCTCTCCCTACCTCTCTCTTTGTTCCCCCATTGCCATCGCTAACATATCTCGATCTCTCTATCTCTCTTTGCTCCCACGCGCTATCGATCACCTCTCTCGCTGTTCCTCTCTATGCTTCCCTATCGCCATCACTCACCTCTCTCTCTATCTCTCCCTTTATTCTCCCGTCGCCATCGCTTACCTCTCTTGTTCTCTAAATGTCACTACCTTTTCTCCCGTTGTCATCGTTCACCTCTCGATCTCTCCCTATCTCTCTTTGTTTCCCCGTCGCCATCGATCACCACTCTCTCTCTATCTCTCCCTTTGTTCACCCCGTCACCATTGCTCACCTCTCTCACTCTCTCTTTGTACCTCCATCGCCATCAGTCATCTCTTTCGCGCTGTCTCTCTCTTATCTCCCCCATGTCCGTCACTCTCCTCTCTCTCTCTATCTCTCTCTTTGTTCCCCCGTCACCTTCGTTCACCTTTCTCGCTCTCTCTGTTCCCCCATCGCCATCGCTCAGCTCTCTCGCTCTCTCTCTATGCTCCCCATCTCCATCACTCACCTCTCTCCTTCTATCTCTCTCTTTGTTCCCCCATCACCATCGTTCACCTTTCTCGCTCTCTCTCTATGCTCCCCATCTCCATCACTCACCTCTCTCTCTATCTCTCTCTTTATTGCCCGCGTCGCCATCATTCACCTCTCTCACTCTATTTCTGTCTCTTTGTTCCCCATTCTCCATCGCTCACCTCTCTCGCTCTCTCTGTCTGTCACTTTGTTCCCCCATCACCATCGCTCATCTCTCTCGCTCTCTCTATCTCTCTCTTTCTCCGTCACCATCGCTCATCTCTTTTGTTTTTTGTATCTCTCTCTCTGCTTCCCCCGTCGCCATTGCTCACCTCTCTCGCTCTCTCTATCTCTCTCTCTTTGATCCCCCGTCGCCATCACTCACCTCTCTCTCTCTATCTCTCTCTTTGTTCACCCCATCGCCATCACTCACCTCTCTCGCTCTCTCTTCCTTTCTCCATCGCCATCGCTAATCTCTCACTCTATCTCTCTATTTGTTGCCAGCGTCGTCATCCTTCACCACTCTTGCTCTATTTCTCTTTCTTTGTTCCCCTATCGCCATCGCTCATCTCTCTTGCTCTCTGTATCTCTCTCTCTGCTTCCCCCATCGCCATCGCTCACCTTTGTCGATCTCTCTATCTCTCACTCTTTGTCCCCCCGTTGCCATCGCTCACCTCTCCAACTCTTTCTATCTCGATCTCTTTATTCTCCCATCGCCATCGCTTACCTCTGTTGTTCTCACTATCTCTCTCTATCTTCCCCCATCGCCATCGCTCATCTCTCTTGCTCTCTGTATCTCTCTCTCTATTATCCCCGTCACCATCGCTCACCTCTCTCTCTCCCTATCTCTCTCTTTGTTCCCCCATCGCCATCGATCACCTCTCTCTCTCTATCTCTCTCTCTTTGTTCCCCCATTGCCATCGCTTTCCTCTCTCCATCTCGCTCGCTTTGATCACCCCGTCGAAACCGCTCACCTCTCTCGCTCTCTCTTTGTTCCTCTATTGCCATCACTCATCTCTCTCACTCTATCTCTCTATTTGTTGCACGCGTCGTCATCGTTCACCACTCTCGCTCTATTTCTCTCAATTTGTTACCCCATCGCCATCGCTCACGTCTCTCGCTCTCTCTGTCTCTCTCTTTGTTCCCCCGTCGCCATCGCTCATCTCTCTTGCTCTCTGTATCTCTCTCTCTGTTATCCCCGTCGCCATCGCTCACCTCTCTCGCTCACTCTATGTCTCTCTCTTTGTTCCCCCATCGCCATCTATCATCTCTCTCTCTCTATCTCTCTCTTTGTTCCCATCGTTCATCTCTGTCTCTATCCCTCTCTCTTTGTTCCCCCATCGCCATCGCTTTCCTCTCTCTATCTCGGTCTCTTTGCTCAACCCGTCGCCATTGCTCACCTCTCACGCTCTCTCTTTGTTCCTCCATCGCCATCGCTCATCATCTTTCGCACCGTGTCTCTCTTATCTCCCCCATCTCCATCACCCACCTCGCTCTCTATCTCTCTCTTTGTTCCCCCGTCAACATCGTTCACCTCTCTCGCTTTCTCTGTTCCCCAATCGCCATCGCTCACCTTGCTCTCTCTCTCTCTCTAAGTTCCCCCATCTCCATCACTCATCTCTCTCTATATACCTCTCTTTATTGCCCGCGTCGCCATAATTCACCTATCTCACTCTATTTCTCTCTCTTTGTTCCCCCGTCACCATCGCTCACCTCTCTCGCTCTCTCTGTCTGTCTCTTTGTTCCTCCCGTCGCCATCGCTCATCTTTCTCGCTCTCTCTATCTCTCTCTGTTACCCCCATTGCCATCACTCACCTCTCTCGTTCTCTCTATCTCTCGCTCTTTGTTCCCCCGTTGCCATCGCTCACCCCTCTTACTCTCTCTTTCTCTCTCTCTTTATCCTCCCATCGTCATCGATTAACTCTCTCGCTCTCGTTATCTCTCTTTGTTCACCCGTCGCCATCACTCACCCCTCTCACACTCTCAATATCTAACTTTGTTCCCCCGTCGTCATCGCTCACCTCTCTCTCCCTATCTCTCTCTTTGTTCCCCCATCACCATCGATCACCTCTCTCTCTCTATCTCTCTCTTTGTTCTCCCTGCCGCCATCGCTTTCCTCTCTCTCTTGCTCTCTCTTTGTTCCACCATCGCCATTGCTCATCTCTCTCGCTCTCTCTATCTCTCTCTCTGGTACCCCAGTTGCCATCGCTCACCTCTCTCGCTCCCTCTATCTCTGTCGCTTTGTTCCCCCGTCGCCATTGCTTACATTTCTCGATCTCTCTATCTCTCGTTCTTTGTTCCCCCCGTTGCCATCGCTTACCTCTCTTGCTCTCGCTGTCTCTCTCTTTGTTCACCCGTCGCCATCGCTCACCTCTCTCGCTCTCTAAATCTCTCTCCATTTCCCCCGTCGCCATCGGTCACCTCTCCCTCTCCCTGTCTCACTCTTTGTTGCCCATCGCCATCGATCACTTCTCTCTCCCTATCTCTCTCGTTGTTCCCCCGTCGCCATCGCTCGTCTCTCTCTCTATCTCTCTCTCTCTTTGTTCCCCTATCGCCATCATTAACCTATCTCGCTCTCTCTATGTCTATTTGCTCCCCCTCGCCATCGATCACCTCTCTCGCTGTTCCTCTCTATACTCCCCATCGCCATCACTCACGTCTCTCTCTATATCTCTCTTTGTTCCCCCGTCGCAATTGCTCATCTCTCTCGCTCTCTCTATCTCTGTCTCTTTGCTCACCCCGTCGCCATCGCTCACCTCTCTCGCTCTCTCTTTGCTCCTCCATCGCCATCACCCATCTCTCTCACTCTATCTCTCTATTTGTGGCCCGTGTCGCCATCGTTCACCACTCTCGCTCTATTTCTCTCACTTTGTTACCCCGTCGCCATCGCACACCTCTCTCGTTCTCTCTGTCTCTCTCTTTGTTCCCCCGTCGCCATCGCTAATTTCTCTTGCTCTCTGTATCTCTCTCTCTGTGATCCCCGTCCACATCGCTCACCTCTGTCGCTCTCACTATCTCTCTCTTTGCTCCCCCGTCGCTATTGCTCACCTCTCTCGCTCTCTATATCTCTCATTGTACCCCCTTCGCCATCGCTCACTCTCCCGCTTTCCTTCTCTACGCTCCCCCATCGCCATCACTCACCTCTCTCTCTATCTCTCTCTTTGTTCTCCCTGTCACCATCGCTCAACTATCTCGCGCTCTCTATCTCACTCTTTGTTGCCCGATCACCATCAATCACCTCTCTCGTTCTATCTCTCTCTCTTTGTTCCCCAATCTCCATCTCTCATTCCACTCGCTCTCTTTATCTCTCTCTCTATCTCTGTCTTTGTTACCCTAACGCCATCGCTCAAGTCTCTCCTTATCTATCTATCGCTGTGTTCCCCAGTCGCCATCATTCAACTCTATTTCTTTCTATCTCTCTCTTTGTTCTCCCGTCGCCATCGCTCACCTCTCTCTCTCTCTCTCTCTCTCTCTCTCTTCGTTCCCCTGTCTCCATAAGTCCACTCTCTCTTTTTCGATCTCTCTTTGTTCCCCGTCACTATCGCTCACCTCTCTCGCTCCCTCTGTCTCTCTGTTCGTCCCCCTTCACCATTGCTCACTTCTCCCACGCTCTCTATTTCCCTTTTGTTCCCCCCGTCACCATGGCTCCCCTCTCTCGTTCTCTCTATATCTCTCTTTGTACCACTGTCACCATCGTTCACCTCTCTCGCTCTCTCTATCTTTCTCTTTTATTGCCCGTCGCCATCGCTCACCTCTCGCACTCTCGATCTCTCTCTTTGTTTCCCCATCGCCATCGCTCACCACCATTGCTCTCTCTCCATCCCTCACTCTTTCACCCTTCTCTTTCCCTCTCTCGCACCTCTCTCTCTCTGTCGCCCCACTCTCGCCCCTCCCTTGCTCTCTCTCGATCACTCTCTCCCTCTCTCTCTCCCCCTCTCTCCCACACCGTCTCTCCCTCGATCCCTCCCTCCCTCTCTCCTCTCTCGCTCTCTCTGGCTCTCTCACTCTCTGTCTCTCGTATCTGCTCCCTCTTTCCCTCTCTCCTGCACCTCTCTCCCTCTCTCTCTTGTTCTCTCGCTCGTTCTCTCTCTCTCGCTCGTTCTCTCTCTCTCTCTCTCTCTCTCTCTCTCTCCCCCTCTCTCTCTCTCTCTCTCTCTCTCTCTCCCTCTCTCACGGTCTCCCTCTCACTCTCTCTGTCTTCCTTCCTCTCTCTCTCTTGCTATTTCTTGCACCTCTCTCTCACTCTCTCTCTTGCTTTTGCTGTCTCTCTCTCTCTCTTTGTTTCTCTCACTCTCTGTCCTGCCTCCCACTCTCGCACCCTCTCTGTCTCATCCCTCTGTCTCTCACTTTCCCATATCTCGTGCACCCCTGTTCTCTCCCCCTCTCGCTCTCCCGATCTTTCTCTCTCCCACACTCCTTACCCCCTCTCTCACACCCCCTTTTTCCCCTCTCTCTCCCCCTTACTGTCGCCCTCTCTTGCCTCTCTCTCCTCGCATGCGCGCACCTCGCACTCTCTTACACCCTCTTTCGCCCCACTCTCTCTACATCTCTCTTTGTTCCCCCGTCACCATCACTCACGTCTCTTGCTCTCTCTTTGTACCTCCATCGCCATCGCTCATCTCTCTCATTCTCTCTCTCTTATCTCCCCATCTCCATCACTCACCTCTCTCTCTCTATCTGTCTTTGTTTATCCCGTCACCATCGCTCACCTCTCTCACTCTATCTCTCTATTTGTTGCCCGTATCGTCATCGTTCACCACTCTCGCTCTATTTCTCTCTTTGTTCCCGGCGTGGCCATCGTTCATCTCTCTCGATCTCTCTCGATCTCTCTCTTTCACTCTGTCGCCATCACTCATCTCTCTTGCTCTCTGTATCTCTCTCTCTGGTACTCCCGTCGCCATCACTCACCTCTCTCGCGCTCTCTATCACTGTCTCTTTGTTCCCCGTCGTCATCGCTCACCTTTCTCGATCTCTCTATCTCTCGCTCTTTGTTCCCACCCTTTGCTATCGCTCACCTCTCTCACTCTCTCTATCTCTCTCTCTTTATTGTCCCGCCGCCATCACTTATCTCCATTGCTCTCGCTATCTCTCTCTTTGTTCACCCGTCGCCATCGCTCACCTCTCTCGCTCTCTAAATCTCTTTCCGCTTTCCCCCTCGTCATTGTTCACCTCTTGCTCTCTCTCTCTCCCTCTCTTTGTTTCCCCGTCGCCATTGCTCACCTCTCTCTCTCCCTATCTCTCTCTTTGTTCCCCCATCGCCATCGATCATCTCTCTCTATCTCTCCCTCTTTGTTTCCCCATCGCCTTCACTCACCTCTCTCTCTCTTTATCTCTCTCTTTGTTCCCCCATCGCCATTGCTTTTCTATCTCTCTCTCGCCCTCTTTGTTCACCCGTCACCATCGCTCACCTCTCTCCCTCTCTCTGTTCCCCCATCGCCATAGCTCACCTCTCTCGCTCTCTCTATGCTCCCCCATCTCCATCACTCACCTCTCTCTCTGTCTTTATTGCCCGCATCGCCATGGTTCACCTCTCTCACTCTTTTCCTCTCTCTTTGTTCCCCCATCGCCATTGCTCACCTCTCTCACTCTCTCTGTCTGTCTCTTTCTTCACCCCGTCACCATCGCTCAACTCTCCCGCTTTCTCGATCTCTGTCTCTTTGTTCCCCCGTCGCCACCGCTCTCCTTTCTCGATCTATCTCTCGCTCTTTGTTCCCCCCATTGCCATTGCTCTCCTCTCTCACTTTCTCTATTTCTCTCTCTTTATTCACCAGTCGCCACCGCTTACCTCTCTCGCTCTCGCTATCTCTCTCTTTGTTCACCCGTCGCCATCGCTCACCTCTCTCGCTCTCTCTATCTCTCTTTGTTCCCACCGTCGCCATCGCTCACCTCTATCTCTATCTCTGTCTTTGTTACCCCGTCGCCATCACTCAAGTCTCTCTCTGTGTTTCCCGTCGCCATCGTTCATCTCCCTATCTCTCTATCTCTCTCTTTGTTCCACCATCGCCATCCCTCACCTTTCTCGCTCTCACTGTCTCTCTCTTTTTCCCCCCGTCTACATCATTCATCTCTCTCTCTTACTCTCTCCCTTGTTCCCTGTCATCATCGCTCTCCTCTCTCACTCTCTCAATCTCTGTATACACCTTTGTCATCGCTGACCTCTCTTGCGCTCTCTCTCTCTTTTCCCCGTCGCCTTTGCTCACCTCTCTCGCTCTCTCTCTCTATCTCCCTCTCTTTGTTGCCCCGTCGCCATCGCTCACCTCTCTCTCTCTCTCTCTCTTTGCTCCCCCATCACCATCGCTCACCTCTGTCGCTCTCACTATCTCTCTCTTTTATCCCCCGTCGCTATCGCTCACCTCTCTCTCTCTCTATCTCTCTTTGCTCCCCCCACCGCCATTGCTCACCTCTCTCACTGTCCCTTTCTATGGTCCCCCATTGCCATCACTCACCTCTCTCTCTCTATCTCTCTCTTTGTTCACCCCGTCACCATTGCTCAACTATCTCGCGCTCTCTATCTATCTCGTTGTTTCCCGCAACACCATCAATCACCTCTCTCGTTCTGTCGCTCTCTCTTTGTTCCCCCAATCTCCATCGCTCACCTCTCTCGCTCTCTCTATCTCTCTCTTTGTTTCCACCATCGCCATCACTCACCTCTCTCTCTCTCTCTCTCTCTCTCGCTTTGTACCCCACGTCGCCATCGCTCACCTCCCTTTCTATCTCTCTCTTTGTGTCTCCCAGTCGCCATCGTTCATCTCCCCATCTCTCTCTATCTCTCTCTATGTTCTCCCGGTTCCCATCGCTCACCTATCGCTCTCTCTACCTCTCTCTCTTTGTTCCCCCGTCGCCATCGCTCGCCTCTCGCTCTGACTGTCTTTGCTCCCCCCTCGCCATCGCTCACCTCTCTCGCTGTTCCTCTCTATGCTCCCCCATCGCCATCACTCACCCCTCTATCTCTCCCTTTGTTCACCCCGTCACCATCACTCAACTATCTTGCGCTCTCTATCTCTCTCTTTGTTGCCTGCGTCGCCATCACTCACCTCTCTCGATCTATCTCTCTCTCTCTTTGTTCCCCCAATCGCTATCGCTCACCTCTCTCGCTCTCTCTGTCTCTCACTTTGCTCCCCGCGTCTCCATCGCTCATCTCGCTCGCTCTCTCTTCTTTCTTTTTCCTCATTTTCATCGCGCACCTCTCTCGCTCTCTGCAGCTCTCTCTGTGCTCCCCCCATCGCCATCGCTCACCTCTCTCACTCTCTCTATCGCTCTCTTTGTTCACCCGTCGCCATTGCTCACCTTTCTCGCTCTCTGTCTCTCTCTCTTGGTCTACATCTCTGCTCTCTCTATCTTACTCTCTCTTGTTCCCCATCACCATCGCTCACCTCTCTCGCTCTCTCTATCTCTCTCTTTATATCCCTTCACCATCGCTCACCTCTTTCATGCTCTCTATCTCTCTCTCTTTGTTTCCCCATCGCATTCGCTCACCTCTCTCGCTCTCTCTATCTCTCCTTTGTTTCTCCATCGCCATCGCTCATCTCTTTCTCTCTATCTCTCTCTTTGTTCCCCCGTCACCATCGCTCACCTCTCTTGTCTCACTATCTCTCTCTTTGCTCCCCCGTCGCTATCGCTGACCTCTCTTGCTCTCTTTATGTCTCTCTTTGCTCCCCGTCTCCATCGTTCAACTCTCTATCTCTCTCTCTTTGTTCCACCATCGCTCAAATTTCTCGCTCTCACTGTCTCTCTCTCTTTTTCCCCCGACTACATCATTCACCTCTCTCTTACTCTCTTGTTCTCTGTCACCATCGCTCACCTCTCTCACTCTCTCTATTTCTCTTTATACACCTTTGTCATCGCTGACCTCTCTTGCGCTTTCTCTCTCTCTTTTTCCTCGTCGCCTTTGCTCACCTCTCTCGCTCTCTCTCTAACTCCGTCTCTTTGTTCCCCCGTCGCCATCCCCCACCTCTCTCTCTCTATCTCTCTGTCTTTGCTCCCCATCACCATCGCTCGGTCTCCTACTCTCTCTATCTATCTTTGCTCCCCCCTCGCCATCGCTCACCTCTCTCGCTGTCCCTCTCTACTGTCCCCCATTGCCATATCTCAACTCTATCTCTATCTCTCTCTTTGTCACCCCGTCACTATTGCTCAACTATTTCGCGCTCTCTATCTCTCTCTTTGTTTCCCTGCAACACCATCAATCACCTCTCTCTCTCTCTCTATCTCTCCTTTGTTCCGACCATCGCCATCGCTCACCTCTCTCTCTCTCGCTTTGTTCCCGGTCTACATAACTCCCCTCTCTCTCTTTCTCTCTGTCTTTGTTCCCCGTCACTATGCTCACCTCTCTTGCGCTTCTCTATGTCTCTCGTTGTTTCACCGTCGCCATCGCTAAACTCTCTCGCGCTCTCTATCTCTCTCTTTGTTCCCCGTCGCCATTGCTCATGCTGTCGGCTCTCTCTATCTCTCTCTTTACTCCCCCGTCGCCATCACTCACCTCTCTCACTCTCTCTAACATCTCTCTTTTTTCCCCTGTCGCCATTCTCGCCTCTATCGCTCTTCTCTATCTCACTCTCTTTGTCTCCCGTCGCCTCTGCACGAAACGCTCGTTCTCTCCAAATCTATCTTTCTTCCCCCATCGCCTCGCTCACCTCTCTCGCTCTCTCTATCTCTCTATCTTTGATCCCCCGTCGCTATCGCTCACCTCTCTTTATCTCTTCTTTGTCACCCCGTCGCCATCGCCACCTCTCTCGCTCTCTCTTTGTCCTCCATCGCCATCGCCTAATCTCTCTCACTCTATCTCTCTATTTGTTGCCCAGCTTCGCCATCGTTCACACTTTGCTCTATTTCCTCTCTCTTTGTTCCCCATCGCCATCGCCTCATCTCTTCTTGCTCTCTGTATCTCTGTCTCTGTTACCCGCGTCGCCATCGCCTCACCTCAATCGCTCTCTCTATCTCTGTCTCTTTGTGCACCCATTGCCATCGCTCCACCTTTCTCACTCTTTCTATCTCTCTTTCTTTATTCTCTCGTCGCCATCGCTAACCTCTCTGCCTCCTCCGCGATGTCTCTCTTTGTTCCCCATCGGCATCGATCACCTCCCTCTAACTCTTTCTCTTTGTTCCCCCATCGGCCAATCGCTCATCTCTCTTGCTCTCTCGATCTCTCTCTTTCCCCCGTCGCATCGCTCATCTCTCTTGCTCCTCTGTATCACTCTCTCTGTAAACCCGTTCGCCATCCTCCATCTCTCTGGCTCTCTATCTCTGTCTTCTTTGTCCCCACCGTTGCCATCGCTCACCTCTCTCAATCACTCTCTCTCTCTCTATTTATTCTCCCGTCGCCATCGCTTGCCTCTCTTGCTTTCTCTCTCTTTGTTCACCCGTCGACATCGCTCACCTCTATCGGCTCTCTCAATGTCTATATTTGTTCCCACGTCGCCATCGCTCACCTCTCTCTCTCCCTACCTCTCTCTTTGTTCCCCCATTGCCATCGCTCACCTCCTCTCTCTTACTTATCTCTTTGTTCCCCTATCGCCATCGCTAACCATATCTCGATCTCTCTATCTCTCTTTGCTCCCACGCGCTATTGATCACCTCTCTCGCTGTTCCTCCTCTATGCTTCCCTATCGCCATCACCCACCTCCTCTCTATCTCTCCCTTTATTCTCCGTCGCCATCGCTACCTCTCTTGTTCTCTAAATGTCACTACCTTTTCTCCCGTTGCATCGTTCCCTCTCGCTCTCTCCCTTTCTCTCTTTGTTCCCCACGTCGCCATCGATCAGCCACTCTCTCTCTATCTCTCCCTTTGTCACCCCGTCACCATTGCTCACCTCTCTCACTCTCTCTTTGTACCTCCCATCGCCATCAGTCATCTCTTTCGCGCTGTCTCTCTCTTATCTCCCCCATGTCCGTCACTCTCCTCTCTCTCTCTATCTCTCTCTTTGTTCCCCCGTCACCTTCGGTCACCTTTCTCGCTCTCTCTGTTCCCCCATCGCCATCGCTCAGCTCCTCTCGTCTCTCTCTATGCTCCCATCTCATCACTCACCTCTCTACTTCTATCTTCTCTCTTGTTCCCCATCACCATCGTTCACCTTTCTCGCTCTCTCTCTATGCTCCCCATCTCCATCACTCACCTCTCTCTCTATCTCTCTCTTTATTGCCCAGCGTCGCCCATCATTCACACTCTCTCACTCTATTTCTGTCTCTTTGTTCCCCATTCTCCATCGCTCCCTCTCTCGCTCTCTCTGTCTGTCACTTTGTTCCCCCATCACCATCGCTCCATCTCTCTCGCTCTCTCTATCTCTCTCTTTCTCCGTCACCATCGCTCATCTCTTTTGTTTTTGTATCTCTCTCTCTGCTTCCCCCGTCGCCATTGCTCACCTCTCTCGCTCTCTCTATCTCTCTCTCTTTGATCCCCCGTCGCCATCACTCACCTCTCTCTCTCTATCTCTCTCTTTGTTCACCCCATCGCCATCACTCACCTCTCTCGCTCTCTCTTCCTTTCTCCATCGCCATCGCTAATCTCTCACTCTATCTCTCTATTTGTTGCCAGCGTCGTCATCCTTCACCACTCTTGCTCTATTTCTCTTTCTTTGTTCCCCTATCGCCATCGCTCATCTCTCTTGCTCTCTGTATCTCTCTCTCTGCTTCCCCCATCGCCATCGCTCACCTTTGTCGATCTCTCTATCTCTCACTCTTTGTCCCCCCGTTGCCATCGCTCACCTCTCCAACTCTTTCTATCTCGATCTCTTTATTCTCCCATCGCCATCGCTTACCTCTGTTGTTCTCACTATCTCTCTCTATCTTCCCCCATCGCCATCGCTCATCTCTCTTGCTCTCTGTATCTCTCTCTCTATTATCCCCGTCGCCATCGCTCACCTCTCTCTCTCCCTATCTCTCTTTTTGTTCCCCCATCGCCATCGATCACCTCTCTCTCTCTATCTCTCTCTCTTTGTTCCCCCATTGCCATCGCTTTCCTCTCTCCATCTCGCTCGCTTTGATCACCCCGTCGAAACCGCTCACCTCTCTCGCTCTCTCTTTGTTCCTCTATTGCCATCGCTCATCTCTCTCACTCTATCTCTCTATTTGTTGCACGCGTCGTCATCGTTCACCACTCTCGCTCTATTTCTCTCAATTTGTTACCCCATCGCCATCGCTCACGTCTCTCGCTCTCTCTGTCTCTCTCTTTGTTCCCCCGTCGCCATCGCTCATCTCTCTTGCTCTCTGTATCTCTCTCTCTGTTATCCCCGTCGCCATCGCTCACCTCTCTCGCTCACTCTATGTCTCTCTCTTTGTTCCCCCATCGCCATCGATCATCTCTCTCTCTCTATCTCTCTCTTTGTTCCCATCGTTCATCTCTGTCTCTATCCCTCTCTCTTTGTTCCCCCATCGCCATCGCTTTCCTCTCTCTATCTCGGTCTCTTTGCTCAACCCGTCGCCATTGCTCACCTCTCACGCTCTCTCTTTGTTCCTCCATCGCCATCGCTCATCATCTTTCGCACCGTGTCTCTCTTATCTCCCCCATCTCCATCACCCACCTCGCTCTCTATCTCTCTCTTTGTTCCCCCGTCAACATCGTTCACCTCTCTCGCTTTCTCTGTTCCCCAATCGCCATCGCTCACCTTGCTCTCTCTCTCTCTCTAAGTTCCCCCATCTCCATCACTCATCTCTCTCTATATACCTCTCTTTATTGCCCGCGTCGCCATAATTCACCTATCTCACTCTATTTCTCTCTCTTTGTTCCCCCGTCACCATCGCTCACCTCTCTCGCTCTCTCTGTCTGTCTCTTTGTTCCTCCCGTCGCCATCGCTCATCTTTCTCGCTCTCTCTATCTCTCTCTGTTACCCCCATTGCCATCACTCACCTCTCTCGTTCTCTCTATCTCTCGCTCTTTGTTCCCCCGTTGCCATCGCTCACCCCTCTTACTCTCTCTTTCTCTCTCTCTTTATCCTCCCATCGTCATCGATTAACTCTCTCGCTCTCGTTATCTCTCTTTGTTCACCCGTCGCCATCACTCACCCCTCTCACACTCTCAATATCTAACTTTGTTCCCCCGTCGTCATCGCTCACCTCTCTCTCCCTATCTCTCTCTTTGTTCCCCCATCACCATCGATCACCTCTCTCTCTCTATCTCTCTCTTTGTTCTCCCTGCCGCCATCGCTTTCCTCTCTCTCTTGCTCTCTCTTTGTTCCACCATCGCCATTGCTCATCTCTCTCGCTCTCTCTATCTCTCTCTCTGGTACCCCAGTTGCCATCGCTCACCTCTCTCGCTCCCTCTATCTCTGTCGCTTTGTTCCCCCGTCGCCATTGCTTACATTTCTCGATCTCTCTATCTCTCGTTCTTTGTTCCCCCCGTTGCCATCGCTTACCTCTCTTGCTCTCGCTGTCTCTCTCTTTGTTCACCCGTCGCCATCGCTCACCTCTCTCGCTCTCTAAATCTCTCTCCATTTCCCCCGTCGCCATCGGTCACCTCTCCCTCTCCCTGTCTCTCTCTTTGTTGCCCATCGCCATCGATCACTTCTCTCTCCCTATCTCTCTCGTTGTTCCCCCGTCGCCATCGCTCGTCTCTCTCTCTCTATCTCTCTCTCTCTTTGTTCCCCTATCGCCATCATTAACCTATCTCGCTCTCTCTATGTCTCTTTGCTCCCCCTCGCCATCGATCACCTCTCTTGCTGTTCCTCTCTATTATTCCCCATCGCCATCACTCACGTCTCTCTCTATATCTCTCTTTGTTCCCCCGTCGCAATTGCTCATCTCTCTCGCTCTCTCTATCTCTGTCTCTTTGCTCACCCCGTCGCCATCGCTCACCTCTCTCGCTCTCTCTTTGCTCCTCCATCGCCATCACCCATCTCTCTCACTCTATCTCTCTATTTGTGGCCCGTGTCGCCATCGTTCACCACTCTCGCTCTATTTCTCTCACTTTGTTACCCCGTCGTCATCGCTCACCTCTCTCGTTCTCTCTGTCTCTCTCTTTGTTCCCCCATCGCCATCGCTAATTTCTCTTGCACTCTGTATCTCTCTCTCTGTGATCCCCGTCCACATCGCTCACCTCTGTCGCTCTCACTATCTCTCTCTTTGCTCCCCGTCGCTATTGCTCACCTCTCTCGCTCTCTATATCTCTCATTGTACCCCCTTCGCCATCGCTCACTCTCCCGCTTTCCCTCTCTACGCTCCCCCATCGCCATCACTCACCTCTCTCTCTATCTCTCTCTTTGTTCTCCCTGTCACCATCGCTCAACTATCTCGCGCTCTCTATCTCACTCTTTGTTGCCCGATCACCATCAATCACCTCTCTCGTTCTATCTCTCTCTCTTTGTTCCCCAATCTCCATCTCTCATTCCATTCGCTCTCTTTATCTCTCTCTCTATCTCTGTCTTTGTTAACCTAACGCCATCGCTCAAATCTCTCCTTATCTATCTATCGCTGTGTTCCCCAGTCGCCATCATTCAACTCTCTATCTTTCTATCTCTCTCTTTGTTCTCCCGTCGCCATCGCTCACCTCTCTCTCTCTCTCTCTCTCTCTTTGTTCCCCTGTCTACATAAGTCCACTCTCTCTTTTTCGATCTCTCTTTGTTCCCCGTCACCATCGCTCACCTCTCTCGCTCCCTCTGTCTCTCTGTTCGTCCCCCTTCACCATTGCTCACTTCTCCCACGCTCTCTATTTCCCTTTTGTTCCCCCCGTCACCATGGCTCCCCTCTCTCGTTCTCTCTATATCTCTCTTTGTACCACTGTCACCATCGTTCACCTCTCTCGCTCTCTCTATCTTTCTCTTTTATTGCCCGTCGCCATCGCTCACCTCTCGCACTCTCGATCTCTTTCTTTGTTTCCCCATCGCCACGCTCACCACCATTGCTCTCTCTCCATCCCTCACTCTTTCACCCTTCTCTTTCCCTCTCTCGCACCTCTCTCTCTCTGTCGCCCCACTCTCGCCCCTCCCTTGCTCTCTCTCGATCACTCTCTCCCTCTCTCTCTCCCCCTCTCTCCCACACCGTCTCTCCCTCGATCCCTCCCTCCCTCTCTCCTCTCTCGCTCTCTCTGGCTCTCTCACTCTCTGTCTCTCGTATCTGCTCCCTCTTTCCCTCTCTCCTGCACCTCTCTCCCTCTCTCTCTTGTTCTCTCGCTCGTTCTCTCTCTCTCGCTCGTTCTCTCTCTCTCTCTCTCTCTCTCTGCCTCTCTCTCTCTCTCTCTCTCTCTCTCCCTCTCTCACGGTCTCCCTCTCACTCTCTCTGCCTTCCTTCCTCTCTCTCTCTTGCTATTTCTTGCACCTCTCTCTCACTCTCTCTCTTGCTTTTGCTGTCTCTCTCTCTCTCTCTTTGTTTCTCTCACTCTCTGTCCTGCCTCCCACTCTCGCACCCTCTCTGTCTCATCCCTCTGTCTCTCACTTTCCCATATCTCGTGCACCCCTGTTCTCTCCCCCTCTCGCTCTCCCGATCTTTCTCTCTCCCACACTCCTTACCCCCTCTGTCACACCCCCTTTTTCCCCTCTCTCTCCCCCTTACTGTCGCCCTCTCTTGCCTCTCTCTCCTCGCATGCGCGCACCTCGCACTCTCTTACACCCTCTTTCGCCCCACTCTCTCTACATCTCTCTTTGTTCCCCGTCACCATCACTCACGTCTCTTGCTCTCTCTTTGTACCTCCATCGCCATCGCTCATCTCTCTCATTCTCTCTCTCTTATCTCCCCATCTCAATCACTCACCTCTCTCTCTCTATCTGTCTTTGTTTATACCGTCACCATCGCTCACCTCTCTCACTCTATCTCTCTATTTGTTGCCCGTATCGTCATCGTTCACCACTCTCGCTCTATTTCTCTCTTTGTTCCCGGCGTGGCCATCGGTCATCTCTCTCGATCTCTCTCGATCTCTCACTCTGTCGCCATCACTCATCTCTCTTGCTCTCTGTATCTCTCTCTCTGGTACTCCTGTCGCCATCACTCACCTCTCTCGCGCTCTCTATCACTGTCTCTTTGTTCCCCGTCGTCATCGCTCACCTTTCTCGATCTCTCTATCTCTCGCTCTTTGTTCCCACCCTTTGCTATCGCTCACCTCTCTCACTCTCTCTATCTCTCTCTCTTTATTGTCCCACCGCCATCACTTATCTCCATTGCTCTCGCTATCTCTCTCTTTGTTCACCCGTCGCCATCGCTCACCTCTCTCGCTCTCTAAATCTCTTTCCGCTTTCCCCCTCGTCATTGTTCACCTCTTGCTCTCTCTCTCTCTCTCTCTTTGTTTCCCCGTCGCCATTGCTCACCTCTCTCTCTCCCTATCTCTCTCTTTGTTCCCCCATCGCCATCGATCATCTCTCTCTATCTCTCCCTCTTTGTTTCCCCATCGCCATCGCTCACCTCTCTCTCTCTTTATCTCTCTCTTTGTTCCCACATCGCCATTGCTTTTCTATCTCTGTCTCGCCCTCTTTGTTCACCCGTCACCATCGCTCACCTCTCTCCCTCTCTCTGTTCCCCCATCGCCATCGCTCACCTCTCTCGCTCTCTCTATGCTCCCCCATCTCCATCACTCACCTCTCTCTCTGTCTTTATTGCCCGCATCGCCATGGCTCACCTCTCTCACTCTTTTCCTCTCTCTTTGTTCCCCCATCGCCATCGCTCACCTCTCTCGCTGTTCCTCTCTATGCTCCCCCATCGCCATCACTCACCCCTCTATCTCTCCCTTTGTTCACCCCGTCACCATCACTCAACTATCTTGCGCTCTCTATCTCTCTCTTTGTTGCCTGCGTCGCCATCACTCACCTCTCTCGATCTATCTCTCTCTCTCTTTGTTCCCCCAATCGCTATCGCTCACCTCTCTCGCTCTCTCTGTCTCTCACTTTGCTCCCCGCGTCTCCATCGCTCATCTCGCTCGCTCTCTCTTCTTTCTTTTTCCTCATTTTCATCGCGCACCTCTCTCGCTCTCTGCAGCTCTCTCTGTGCTCCCCCCATCGCCATCGCTCACCTCTCTCACTCTCTCTATCGCTCTCTTTGTTCACCCGTCGCCATTGCTCACCTTTCTCGCTCTCTGTCTCTCTCTCTTGGTCTACATCTCTGCTCTCTCTATCTTACTCTCTCTTGCTCCCCATCACCATCGCTCACCTCTCTCGCTCTCTCTATCTCTCTCTTTATATCCCTTCACCATCGCTCACCTCTTTCATGCTCTCTATCTCTCTCTCTTTGTTTCCCCATCGCATTCGCTCACCTCTCTCGCTCTCTCTATCTCTCCTTTGTTTCTCCATCGCCATCGCTCATCTCTTTCTCTCTATCTCTCTCTTTGTTCCCCCGTCACCATCGCTCACCTCTCTTGTCTCACTATCTCTCTCTTTGCTCCCCCGTCGCTATCGCTGACCTCTCTTGCTCTCTTTATGTCTCTCTTTGCTCCCCGTCTCCATCGTTCAACTCTCTATCTCTCTCTCTTTGTTCCACCATCGCTCAAATTTCTCGCTCTCACTGTCTCTCTCTCTTTTTCCCCCGACTACATCATTCACCTCTCTCTTACTCTCTTGTTCTCTGTCACCATCGCTCACCTCTCTCACTCTCTCTATTTCTCTTTATACACCTTTGTCATCGCTGACCTCTCTTGCGCTTTCTCTCTCTCTTTTTCCTCGTCGCCTTTGCTCACCTCTCTCGCTCTCTCTCTAACTCCGTCTCTTTGTTCCCCCGTCGCCATCCCCCACCTCTCTCTCTCTATCTCTCTGTCTTTGCTCCCCATCACCATCGCTCGGTCTCCTACTCTCTCTATCTATCTTTGCTCCCCCCTCGCCATCGCTCACCTCTCTCGCTGTCCCTCTCTACTGTCCCCCATTGCCATATCTCAACTCTATCTCTATCTCTCTCTTTGTTCACCCCGTCACTATTGCTCAACTATTTCGCGCTCTCTATCTCTCTCTTTGTTTCCTGCAACACCATCAATCACCTCTCTCTCTCTCTCTATCTCTCTTTGTTCCGACCATCGCCATCGCTCACCTCTCTCTCTCTCGCTTTGTTCCCCGGTCTACATAACTCCCCTCTCTCTCTTTCTCTCTGTCTTTGTTCCCCGTCACTATTGCTCACCTCTCTTGCTCTCTCTATGTCTCTCGTTGTTTCACCGTCGCCATCGCTAACCTCTCTCGCGCTCTCTATCTCTCTCTTTGTTTCCCCGTCGCCATCGCTCACCTCTCTCTGTATAATTCTCACTGTCTTTGTTCCCCCGCCGTCATCATTCACCTCTGTCGCTCTCACTATCTCTCTCTTTGACCACCCCCCCTCGCCATCACTCACCTCTCTCGCTCTATCTCTCTCTTTGTTCCCCCGTCACCATGGCTCACCTCTCTCGCGCTCTCTGTCTCTCGCTTTGTACCCCCATCGCCATCGTTCACCTCTCTCGTGCTCTCTATCTCTCTCTTCTATTCCCCCATCGCCATCGCTCACCTCACGCTCTCTCTATCGCTCTCTTTGTTTCCCCATTGACATCGCTAATCTCTCTTGCTCTCTCTCCATCCCTCTCTCTATCACCCTTCTCTCTCTCCTCTCTCTCTCTTACGCCTCACTCTCTCTCTGTCGCCCGACTCTCGCCCCTCCTTTGTTCTCTCTCGATCACTCTCTTCTTCTCTCCCTCGCCTTCTCTCCCAAACCCTCTCTCTCTCTCCCTCGCTCTCTCCTCTCGCTCTCTCTGGCTCTCTCACTCTTTCTCTCACGTCTCGGCTCCCTCTTTTCCTCTCTCTTGCACCTCTCTCCCTCTCTCTTTGGTTATCTCGCTCGTTCTCTCTGTCTCTCGGTCACTCCTCTCTCTCTCACCCTCTTTCCCTGTCTCCCTCTCTTGCTTTCTCCCTCTCGCTCGCGCTCTTCCTTTCTCTCTCATGCTCTCTCTCGCATCTGCTTTCTCTCTCTTTCTCTTTCTTGCACATCTCTCTCGCGCTCTCTCTTGCTCTTGCTGTCTCTCTCTCTGTTTTTTTCTCTCTCTCTGCCCTGCCTCCCACTCTCACACCCTTTCTGTCTCATCCCTCTGTCTCCCACTCGCCCCCATCTCTCATGCGCCCATGTTCTCTCTCCCTCTCGCGCTCCCGATCTTTCTCTCTCTCGCTCTATCTCTCTCTCGCACTCCTTACCCCCTCTCTCACACCCCCTTTTCCCCTCTCTCTCCCCGCTCACTGTCGCCATCCCTTGTCTCTCTCTCTCCTCACGTGCGCGCCCCTCTCATTCTCTTACACCCTCTTTCGCCACACCCTCTCTATATCTCTCTCTCTTTTTTCCCCCGTCGCCATTGCTCTCCTCTCTCCCTCTCTTTATCGCTCTCTTTGTTCCCACGGTCGCCATCGCTCACGTCTCTCGCGCTCTCTATCTCTCTTTATACACCCCGTTGCCATCTCTCACCACTCTTGCTCTCTCTATCTTTTTCTCTTTGTTCCCTCGTCGCCATCGCAAACCTATCTCTCTCTATCTGTCTCGCTCTGTTCCCCCCGCCGCCATCGCTCAACTCTCTGGCTCTCTCCATCTCACTCTTTATTCCTCCGTTGCCATCGCTCACCTCTCTCGCTCTCTCTCTTTGTTCCCCCATCGCAATTGCTCACCTCTCTCGCTATCTCTTTTCCCCTGTCGCCATCGTTCGCCTCTATCATTCTCTGTATCTCTCTCTTGCTCCCCCATCGCGTTCGCTCAAATCTCTTGCTCTCTCCATCTCCCTCTTTGCTCCCCCGTCGCCATCGCTCACCTCTCTCTCTTTGTTCACCCCGTTGCCGTGGATCACCTCTCTCGCTCTCTCTTTGTTCCCCCATCTCCATCACTCACCTCTTTCTTTATCTCTGTCTTTGTTCACCCCGTCACCATCGCTCAACCGTCTCGCTCTCTCTTTGTTCCCCCATCGCCATGGCTCACTTCTCTCGCTGTTCCTCTCTGTGCGCCCCATCTCCATCACTCACCTCTCTCTCTATCTCTCTCTTAGTTCCCCCGTCGCTGTCGATCATCTGTCTCGCGCTCTCTATCTCTCTTTCCCCCGTCGCCATCGCTCATCTCTCTTGGTCTCTTATCTCTGTCTCTTTGTTCCCCCGTCGCCATTGCTCACCTTTCTCGATCTCTCTGTCTCTCTCTTTGTCGCCTCCATTGCCATCGCTCACCTCTCTCACTCTCTCCATCTCTCTCTCTTTATTGTCCCGTCGCCTTCGCTTACCTCTCACACTCTTGCTATCTCTCTCTTTGTTCACCCGTCCTCATCGCTCACCTCTCTCGCTCTCTACATCTCTCTCCTTTTCCCCCGTCGCCATTGTTCACCTCTCGCTCTCTGTATCTCTCTCTCTTTGTTCCCCCGTCGCCATCGCTCAAATCACTCACTCTCTCTATATCTATCTTTGTTCACGCCGTCACCATCTCTCACCTATCTCGCGCTCTCTATCTCTCTTTGTTGCCCGCGTCACCATCGCTCACCTCTCTCGCTCTATCTCTCTCTCTTTGTTCTCCCAATCGTCATCGCTCATCTCTCTCTCTCTCTCTTTTCCCCTTCGCCATCGCTCACCTCTCTCGCTCGCTGTATCTCTCTCTCTCTTTGTTTCCCCGTCGCCATCGCTCACCTCTCTCGCTCGCTGTATCTCTCTCTCTCTTTGTTCCCTCATCGCCATCGTTAACCTCTCTCGATCTCTCTAGCTCTCTCTCTTTGTTCCCACGTCGCCAATGCTCACCTCGCTCACTCTCACTATCTCTGTCTTTGTTAGCCCCGTCGCCATCGCTCCCCTCTCTTTCTCCCTATCTCACTCTTTGTTCCCCTGTCACCATCGCTCACCGCTCTCTCTATCTCTCTCTTGGTTTCCCTGTCACCATCGCTCACCTCTCTCTCTATCCCTCTCCCTTTGTACCCCCGTCGCCATCGTTCATCTCTCTCTCTCTCTATCTCTATCTTTGTTTCCCCCATGGCCATCGCACACCTCCCTTGCTCTCTCTCCATCCTTCTCTCTATCACACTTCTCTCTCTCCTCTCTCTCTCGCCTCCCTCTCTCTCTGTCGGCCCACTGTCGCCTCTCTCTTGCTGTCTCTCGATCACTCTCTCTCTCGCCCTCTCTCCCACACCCTCTCACCCTCTCTCCCTCCCTCTCTCTCCTCTCTCTCTCTGTCTCTCTCACTCTCTCGTGTCTGCTCCATCTTTCCTTCCCTCTTGCTCCTCTGTCCCTCTCTCTCTTTTTTCTCTTGCTCGTTCTGTCTCTCTCTCTCTCTCTCTCTCTCTCATTCTCTCTCCCTCTCTCGCTCTCTCCCGCTCGCACTCTCGGTGTTCCTTTCTCTCTCACGCTCTCTCTCGCATCTGCTTCCTCTCTATTGCTCTTTCTTGCGCCTCTCCCTCTCTCTCCCTCCCTTGCTCTTGCTGTATCTCTCTCTCTGTTTCTCTCTCTCTCTCTGCCCGGCCTCCCGCCCTCGCACCCTTTCTCTCTCATCCCTCTGTCTCTCACTCGTCCCCGTTTCTGATGCGCCCCTGTTCTCTTGATCTCTTGCTCTCACGATCTCTTTCTCTCTCTCTTGCGCCCCTCTCACTCTCGAACACCCATTTTCACCCCACTCTCTCTCTCTCTCTCTTTGTTCCCCCATTGCCATCGCTCACCTCTCTCGCTCTCTCTATCTCTCTTTGTTCCCATCGTCGCCATCGCTCACCTCTCTCTCTCTATCTCTCTCGCTTTGTTCCCCACATCGCCATCGCTCACCTCTATCTCTCTTTCTATCTCTCTCTCTTTGTTCCCACCATCGCTATCGCTCACCTCCCTCTCTCTCTATCTCTCTCTTTGGTCCCACCGTTGCCATCGCTCACCTCCCTCTTTATCTCTGTCTTTGTTACTCCGTCGCCATTGCTCAAGTCTCTCTCTAACTATATCTCGCTGTGTTCCCCCGTCGCCATCGTTCACCTCTCTATCTCTCTTTGTTCCCCCTTCGACATCGCTCACCTCTCTCGTTTGCTCTGTCTCTCTCTTTGTTCCCCCGTCTACATAACTCCTCTCTCTCTCTCTTTCTCTCTCTCTTTGTTCCCCCATCACCATCGCTCACCTCTCTCGCACTCTCTATCTCTCTCTCTCTTTATTCCCCCCGTCGCCATCACTCACACCCTCTCTCTCTCTCTCTCTTTGATCCCCCTTCGCCATCGCTCACCTCTCTCGCGCTCTCTATCTCTATCTTTTTCCCAGTCGCCATCGCTCACCTCTCTCGCTCTCTTTCTCTCTATTTGTTCCCCGTCACTATCGCTCACCTCTCTAGCTCTCTCTATCTCTCTCTCTCTTTGTTCCCCCGTCGTCATCTCTCACCTCTCTCACACTCTCTATTTCTCTCTTTGTTGTCCCCGTCGCCATCGCTCACCTCTCTCGCTCTCTCTATCTCTCTCTTTTTTCCCCCGTCGGTATCGTTTACCTCTCTCTCTCTATATATATATATCTTTAATTCCCCATTGCCATCGCTCACCTCTCTTGTTCTCTCTCCATCCGTCTCTCTATCACCATTCTTTCTCTCCTTTCTCGCGCGCCTCCCTCTCTCTCTCTGTCGCCCCACTCTCGCCCCTCCCTTGCTCTCTCGATCACTCTGTCCCTCTCTCCCTCACCCTCTCTCCCACATCCTCTCTCCCTCCCTCGCTCTCTCTCCTCTCTCTCTGGCTCTCTCACTCTCTCATGTCTGCTCCCTCTTTCCCTCTCTCTTGCACCTCTCTCCCTCTCTCTTGTACTCTCGCTCGTTCTCTCTCTCGCTCTCGCTCGTTCTCTCTCTCTCCGTCTCTCCCTGTCTCCCTCTTTCTTGTTTTCTCTCCCTCTCTCTCTTCCTTTCTCTCTCACGTTCTCTCTCGTTTCTGCTTCATCTCCCTTGCTCTTTCTTGCACCTCTGTCTCGCTATCTCTCTTGCTTGTGCTGTCTCTCTCTCTGTTTCTCTCTCTCTTTCTGCCCTGCCTCCCTCTCTCGCACCCTCTCTTCCATCCCTCTGTCTCTCACTTGCCCTGTCTCTCGTGCGCCCCGTTCTCTCGCCCTCTCGCTCTCACAAGCTCTCTCCCTCTCGCTCCTTCTCTCTCCCGCTCTCCTTCCACCCCCCTCACAGCCCCTTTCTCCCCTCTCTCGCCCCACTCACTGTCGTTCTCTTTTGTCTCTCTCTCTCGCGCGCAACGCTCTCTCTCTTACACCCACTTTCGCCCCTCTCTCTATATCTCTCTCCTTGTTCCCCCGTCGCTATCGCTCATCTCTCTATGTCTCTTTCTTTGTTCGCACGGTCACCATCACTCACCTCTCTCTCTCACTATCTTTCTCTCTCTTTGATTCCCCCATCGCCATCGTTCACCTCTCTCTCTCACTCCACCTCTCTCTTTGTTCCCCCATCGCCATCACTCACCTGTCTCACTCTCTCTATCTCCGTCTTTGCTCCCCCTTCGCCATCGCCCACCTGTCTCGCTCTCTGTATCTCTCTCTCTTTGTTGCCCCTGTCGCAATCGCTCACCTCTCTCTCACTCTCTATCTCTCTCTCTTTTCCCCCATCGCCATCACTGACCTCTCTCTCTATCTCTCTCTCTTTGTTCCCCCATCACCATTCTCAACTCTCTCTATCTTTCTCGCTTTGTTCTCCCCGCCACCATCGCTCACCTCTCTCTCTCTATCAATCTCTTTGTTCCCAGCATCATCATCGCTCACCTCTCTCTCAACATATCTCTCTTTGTTCCCCCCATCGCCATCACTCACCTCCCACGCTCTCTCTTTCTCTCTATTTGTTCTGCCATCGCAATTGTTCTCCTCTCTCACTCTCTATCTTTCTCTTCGTTCATCCCGTCGCCATCGCTCACCTATCTCGCTCTCTATATATCTCTCTTTGTTCCCCTCGTTGGCGTCGCTCACTTCTTTTTGTCTCTTTATGTCTCTCTCGTTGTTCCCCGTCGCCATCGCTCACCTCTCTCTCCCTATCTCTCTCATTGTTCCCCATCGCCATCGCTCACCTCTCTCTATCTCTCTCTTTGCTCCCCCCCATCATCGCTCATCTCTCTCGCTCTCTATATCTCTCTCTTTGTTCCCATCATCTCCATCGCTCACCTCTTTCTCTCTCTCTGTCTCTCTCTCTCTTTGCTCCCCCGTTGCCGTCGCTTACCTCTCTTTCTCTCGATCTATCTTTGTTCCCCTGTCGTCATCGCTCACCTCTCTCTTTCTCTCTCTCTCTTTGTTCCCCCGTCGCCATCGATCAACTCTCTCTCACTGTCTATCTCTCTCTTTGATCCCCGTCGTCATCGATCACCTCTCTCGCTCTCTCTATCTCTCTCTTTGTTGCCCCCGTCGCCATCATTCACTTCTCTGTCTGTCCATCTCTGTCTTTGTTCCCCCGTTCCCCCTCACCATCGCTCACCTCTTTCGCTCTCTCTGTCTCTCTCTTTGTTCACCCGTCGACGTCGCTCACCTCTCTCGATCTCTCTCTCTCTCTCTCTTTATTCCCCAAGTCACCATCGATCACCTCTCTCTCTCTATCCCTCTCTCTTTGATCCCCCATCGCCATCGCTCACCTCTCTTGCTCTCTCTATCTCTCTCTTTGTTCCCCCTTCGCCATCGTAGAACTCTCTCCCTATCTCTCTTTGTTCCCCAATCGCCATCTCTCATCTCTCTCGCTCTCTCTATCTCTCTCTCTTTGTTCGCCTGTCGCCATCGCTCACCTCTCTCTATCACACCCCTCTCTCTCCTCTCTATCTCGCCCTCTCTCTCTCTGTTGCCCCACGCTCGATGCTCCCTTGTTCTCTCTCGATCACCCTCTCCCGCTCTCCCTCATCCTCTCTCCAACATACTCTCTACCTCTCTCCCTCCCTCGCTCTGTCTCGTTCCTCTTTCTCACTCCACTCTCCTTCTCTCTCTCTCGATCCTCTCTCTCTTTCGCCCCTCTCTTTCTTTGGCCCATCTCTCTCTCTCACCATCTCTCCCCCTCCATCGCACTTTCCTCATCGCTCTCGCACCCTCTCTTCCTCAAGCACCGCTCTCTCTGTGTCAGTCTCTGTCTCTGTCTGTCTCTCTCTCTGTTCTTCCTCCATCTCTCGCCTCCTCTCCCTTTTGCACTTCTCTCAGTGCTCTACCTCTCGCTCGCCCCGTCTCTCCATCTCGCTCTCTCCCTCTCTCTCCCTCTCTCTCGCGCCCTCTCTCTCTCACTCTCCTCTCTCTCTTTCTCTGTAGCCCCTCTCTCTCTATCCTGCCCCCGTCTCTCTCACTCTACCAAGCCTCTCTCTCTCGACCATCTCGCTCGCTCTCTTGCTCTGTCAGTCTCTCTCTTTCATACTCTCTTTCGTATCTGCCCCCTGTCTCCCTCCCTCTTGCACCTCTCTCTCGCTGCCTCTTTCTCTGGCTGTCTCTCTCGCGCACACTCTCTTGCACGCCCCCTTTGTTCATCTCTGCATCTCTTGCTCTCATTCTGGCTTTCTCTTTATCTCTCTCCCTGTCGCACTCTCTCCCCCTCATCTCTCTCCCCCTCATCTCTCTACCCTCCCCTCCCTGGGCCCCCTCTCTGTCGCACTCCCCCTCTCTCACTCTCCCCTCCCTCGCCCTCCCCTCTCTCGCCCTCCCCTCTCACTCGCCCTCCACTCTCTCACCCTCCCCACCGTCGTCCTCCACTCTCTCGCCCAACCCCTTCTCTCGCTCGCCCCACTCTCTCGCCTTCCCCTCTCTCGCTCTGCCTTCTCTCTCACCGTCCCCTCTCTCGACGTCCCCTCTGTCGCCCACCCCTCTCTCTCTCACACTCCGCTCTCTCGCCCTACCCGCTCTCGCCCTCTCCTCTCACGCCCTCCCCTCTATCTCACCCTTCCCTCTCTCGCGCCCACCCCCCATCTCACCTTCCCCTCTCTCTCGTCCTCCCCTCTATCTTGCTCTCCATTCTCTCTCGCCCTCCACTCTCTCTCTCCCTCTCTCTCCCCTCTCTCTCACTCTCTCAAATTCCTCCCCGTATCCCCCTCACTCTCCTGGTCTCTCTCCCCCTATTGTCCCCTCTCTCTTCCTCTCTCTCTCCCACTCCCTCCCCATCTCTCCCCCCCTGCCCCTCTATCGTCCCCTCTCTCTCCCACTGTCTCTCCCACACTCTCTCTCGCACTCTCTCTCCCCCTCTCTCCCCTCTCTGTCCCACTCTCTCTGTCGGCCCTCTCTCTCCCCCACTCTCACACCCTTCTCTCTCCCCCTCGCTTCCCCTTTCTCACTCCCCACTCTCGCTCCCACTCTCTCTCCCCGTCTCTCTCCCCGTCTCTCTCCCCCCTCTCTAGTCCCCTCTCTCTTCTTCTTTTTCTCCCCCTCCCCATTTCTGCCCCTCTCTCTCTCCCACTCTCGTCCCCTCTCTCTCCCACTATCTCTCCCACTCTCCCTCCCACTCTCTCCCCCTCTATCTCCAACTCTCTCCCCCTTTCTCCTCTCTCTCTCGCCCCTCTCTCTCCGCCTCCCTCACACCCCTCTCTCCCCCCCACGCTCCCCATCTCTCACTCCCGCGCTCTCTCCCAGTCTCTCTCCCCTCACTCGCCCCCTCTCTTGCCCCTCTTTCCACCTTACTCTCCCCCTCTCTCTCCTTCTCTCTACACTCTTCACCCTCTCTCTCCTCTTCTCTCTACCCCGATGTCTCCCTCTCGCTCTCTACACCCTCTCTCTCCCCTCTCTCGCCCTTCCCTCTCTCTCTCACCGCGCTCTCTCTCACACTCCTCTCTCTCGACCTCCCCTCTCTCACCCACTCTTCTCACGCCCTCCCCTCTGTCTCACACTCCCCTCACTCTATCCATCCCCTCTCTCGCCCTCCCCTCACTCTCTCCTTCCCCTCTCTCGCCCTCCCCTCTCCACCATCTCTCCCACACTCTCAAATCCCTCCCATTCTCTCTCTGCCTCACTATCTCCGTGTCTCTCTATCTTTCTCCCCCGTCTTGTCCTCTCTCTCTTCCTCTATCTCTCCCCCCTCTTTCCACCTCTCTCTCCACCTCTATTTCCCCTTGTCGTCCCCTCTCTCTCCCCTCTCTCACTCCAGCGCTCTCTCCCACTCTCTCTCCCCTCACTCGCCCCCTCTCTTGCCCCCTCTTTCCACCTTACTCTCCCCCTCTCTCTCCTTCTCTCTACACTCTTCACCCTCTCTCTCTCCTCTTCTCTTAACCCATCTGTATCTCTCTCTCTACACCCTCTCTCTCCCCTCTCTCGCCCTTCCCTCTCTCTCTCACCGCGCTCTCTCTCGCACTCCTCTCTCTCGGCCTCCCCTCTCTCACCCACTCTTCTCACGCCCTCCCCTCTGTCTCACCCTCCCCTCACTCTCTCCATCCCCTCTCCGCCCTCCCCTCACTCTCTCCTTCCCCTCTCTCGCCCTCCCCCTCTCTACCATCTCTCCAACACTCTTAAATCCCTCCCATTCTCTCTCTGCCTCACTATCCCCGTCTCTCTCTCTCTCTCCCCCGTCTTTTCCTTTCTCTCTTCCTCTATCTCTCCCCCCTCTCCTCGTCACTCTCCCCCCTCTCTCCACCTCTCTCTCCACCTCTATTTCCCCTTCTCGTCCCCTCTCTCTCCCACTGTCTCTCCCACTGTCTCTCCCACTCTGTCTTCCCGCTCTCCTCCCTCTCTAGCCCCTCTCTATCCCCCTCTCTTACACTACTCGCTCTATCCTTCTCTCCCCTCTCTCTCCCCAGTTATTCTTCCCTCTCTTGCCTCTCTCTCTCGCCCCTATCTACCCTTCACCCTCCCCCTCTCTCTCCCCCTCTCTCCCCCTCTATCTCCCACTCTCTCGCCCCGTCACTCGCCACCCCCTCGCCCCCTTCTTCCTATCCTCTCTCCCCCACTCTCCCCTTCTCTCCCTTTCTCTCTCCCCCACTTTCTCCCACTCTCATTCTCTTCCTCTCTCACACTCCTCTCTCTTCCCCCCTCTCTCCCCCACTCATTCTTCCCTCTCTTGCCCCACTCTCTCGCGCCCTCTCTCGCCTCTCTCTCTCTCGCCCCCTCTCTCCCCCTCACTCACCTCTTCTCTCTCCCCTCTCTCTCCCCCTCTCTCTCCACCCTCTCTCCCCCTCTATCTACCACTCTCTCGCGCCCTCTCGCGCTGCCTCTCTCTCGCCCCCTCGCCCTCTCTGTCTCACCCTCTCTCTCCCGTTTTTTCTCTCCCCACTCTCTCCTCCCTCTCTCGCCAACCTCTTGCTCCCTACCTCGCCCCCTCTAGCCCCCTCCCTCTCTGTCTCTATTTCTCCTCGCCCTCTCTCTCTCTCGCCCTCTCTCTACCCCCTCTCACGCCCCTCTCTCCCATCTCCATCTTCCTTTCTCTCTCCCCTTTCATTTCCCCTCTCTCTCCCCCCTCTCACTGACCCCTCTGACTAGACCCTCTCCCGCCCCATCTCTCCCCTCACTCTCCACCTCTCTCTCTCTCGCCCCCACTCTCTCCCCTCTCTCCCCTTCTCTCTCCCCAGCTCTCCTCCGTCTTTCTCCACCTCTCATTCTCCTTCACTCATTTCCCCCTCTCTCACACACCTCTCTCTTCCCCTCTCTCCCGCACTCATTCTCCCCCTCTCTCGCCCCCTCTCTCACACCCGTCTCTCACCCCCCTCACTCTCCTCCTCACTCTCCCCTTCTCTATCTCCTCTCTCTTCCCCTCTCTCTCCTCCTGTCGTCCCCTCTCTCGCCCCCTTTCTCGATCCCTCTCTCTCCCCATCTCAGCCTCCTCTCTTTCACCCCCTCACTGTCCCCGTCACTCTCCTGTATCTCTCCCCCTCTCTGCCCCTCTCTCTAGTCCTCTTGCCACCTCTCTCGCCCGCTTTCTCGATCCCTCTCTCTTCCCATCTCAGCCTCCTCTCCCTCGCCCGCCTCTTTCTCGTGCGCTCCACTCACTCTTGCACTCCCCTCTCTTGCCCGCCTCTCTTTCGCCCTCCACTGCCTCGACCTCCCCTCTCTCGCCACCCCCTCTCAGGGCCTCAAATCACTCTCACCATCCACTCTCTCTCGCCCTCCCCTCTCTCATCCTCCCCTCCCTCGCCCTCCCCACTCTCTCTATCCCCTCTCTCGCCCTCCTCTCCCTCTCTCACCCTCCCTCTCTCTCGCCCCCTTACCCTCTCTCTCTTTGCCTCCTCTCTCTCCTTCCCCTCTCTCGCTCCCTCCCGCTCTCTCCCTTCCCTCTGTCTCCCAACCCTCTCTCCCTCCCCTCTCTCGCCTTCACCTCTCTCTCCTTCCTTTCTCTCGGCCTCATCGTCTCGCCCTCACATCTCTCTCGTCCCCCTCTGTCTCTCCTTATCCTCTCTCTCTCCTTCCCCTCTCTCTCGCCCTCCTCTCCCCATCTCTCTTGCCCACCCCTCTCTCGCCCTCCACTCTCTCGCCTGCCCCTCTCTCTGCCTCCCCTCTCTCGCCCTTCCCTCTCTCTAACTCTTTCGCCCTTCTCTCTCTCGCCCTCCCCTGTCACTTCCACCTCTCTCTCGATCTTACCCCCTCTCTCCCTCCTCTCTCTCCCTCCACTCACTCTCACTCCCCTATCTCGCCCTTCCCTCTCTCGACCTCGCCGTCGCTCGCACTCCCTTCTCTCTCGTGCTCCCCTCTCTGGCTTTCCCCTCTATCTCTCCGTCCCCTCTCTCGACCTTCTCTCTCTCTCTCCCTCCCCTCTCTCTCACTCCCCTCCCTCGCCGTCCCCTCTCTCGCCCTCCCTTCTCTCTCCCTTCTCTCTCTCCATTCCCCCTCTCTCGCCCTCCACCCCTCTCTATCCCTCCCCTCTGTTGCATTCCCTTCTCTCTCGCCGACCCCGCTCTCGCCCTCCCCGCTTTCGTACTCCCCTTCTCTCACCTTTCTCTCTCTCTCTCTCCCTCCCCCTCTCTCCCTCCTCTCTCTGCTTTCCCTCTCGCTCCACTCTCTCCACTCCCCTCTCTCTCGCCCTTCTCTCTCCCTTGCCCTCCCCTCTCACGCCCTCCCCTCTCTCTATCTCCCCTCTCTCCCCCACCCCACTCTGGCCCTCCCCTCTCTCGCCCTCCCCTCTCTCTACCTCCCCTCTCTCACTCCATCCCCGCTCTCACTCACTCCCCTCAATCTCCATCCTCCCCTCACTCTCGCCCTCCCCTCTCTCGAGCTCGACTCGCTCACACTCCCTTCTCTCTTGTGCTCCCCTCTCTCGCTCTCCCCACTTCCTCTCCGTCCCCTCTCTCGACGTTCCCTCTCTCTCCCTCCCCTCCTTCTCACACCCCTCTCTCTCACTCCCCTCTCATGCCTCCTCTTTTGCCCTCCCTTTTCTCTACCCCCTCCCTCCTATCTCACCCTCCCGTCTCTCGTTCTCTCTGCTCACGCCCTCCACCACTCTCGCACTCCCTTCTCTCTTTCCCTCCTCTCTCACACCCGCCCCTCTCTCACCCTCCCTTCTTTCTTGTCCAACCCCGCTCTCGCCCCACCCTCGCCCTCGGCCTCTCTCGCCCTCCCCTCTCTCGCGCTCAACTTCTCTCTCGCCCTCCCCGCTCTCACCCGCTCCGCTCTCGCCCTTCCCTTCGCTCGACCTCCCCTCCCTCTACCGCCTCTCTCTCTACCTCACTCTCTCCCTCCTGTCTCTCTGCCTCCACTCTTTCTCCATCCGCTCTCTCGCCATCCTCTCTCGCTCTCCCCTCTCTTTCGCCCTCAACTCTCTCGTCCACCCCTCTCACGCCCTCCCCTCTCTCTCCCTCCCCTCTCTCTCCCTCCCCTCTCTCTCGACATCCCCTCTCTCGCCATCCCCACTCTCGCCATCCCCACTCTTGCACACCCCTCTCTCTCCTTCCCCTCTCTCTCGACATCCCCTCTCTCGCCATCCCCACTCTTGCCATCCCCACTCTTGCACAGCCCTCTCTCGCCCTCCCTTCTCTCGCCCTCCTCTCTCTCTCCCTCCCCTCTCTCTCGCCCTTCAATCTCTCGTCCTCCCCTCTCTCACGCCCTCCACTCTCTCGCTCTCCCTTCTCTCACCTTCCCCCTCTCACGCCGTCCACTCTCTCTCCCTACCTTCTCTCGCCCTCCCCTCTCGCCCCCTCTCTCTCGCACCCCTCTCACTCTCCCGTCTCTCACCCTCCGCTCTCTCGCATTTCGCACTCTCTTGCCCTCCTCTATCTTTTGCCCCACTGCACTGTCTCACTACATCCCTCTCCCCCCACTTCTCTCTCCGTACTCTCTCTCTACCTTTCCTCTCTCTCCCTCACCTCTGTCTGCCTCCGCTCACTCACCCTTCCCTCTCGCTCCCCTCTCTCCCCTCCCCTCTCTCCCCTCCTCTCTCTCTCGCCCTCCTCTCTCTCTTCCTCCCTTCTCTCTCGACATCCCCTCTCTCGCCATCCCCACTCTCGCCATCCCCACTCTTGCACACCCCTCTCTCGCCCTCCCCTCTCTCTGCCTCTCCTCTCTTGCGCTCCAATCTTTGGCCCTCCCCTTTCGACCTCCCCTCTCTGTCACCCTACCCTCTCTCTCTCTCTCCCTCCCTTCTCTCTCGCCCTCCTCTCTCTCGTCTCTTCACTCACGCCCTCCGCCACTCTTGCCTTCCCCCTTTCTTTTCCCCCTCTCTCACCCGACCCCCTCTCGCCCTCCCTTCTCTTTCGCCCACCCGCTCTCGCCCACCCCGCTCTCGCCCTTTGCATCTCTCGCCCTCCCCTCTCTCTCTCTCCTCCTCTCTCTCGCCCTCCCCGCTCTCACCCTCTCCGCTCTAGCACCCTCTCTCTCGCCCTCCCTTCTCTCTCTCCTCTCTCTCTGCCTCCCCACGCTCTCCATTCGCGCTCTCAAACTCTCGTCTCTCTCGCCCTCCCATCTCTCACCCTACCCTCTCCCGCTCGCTCTACCCTCTCTCTCGCTCTACCCTCTCTCTCGCTCTACCCATCTCTCTCGCCCTCCCTTCTCTCGCCCTCCTCTCTCTCACCCTACCCTCTCCCGCTCGCCCTACCCTCTCTCTCGCTCTAACCTCTCTCGCCCTCTCTTCTCTCGCCCAAACCCTCTCTCGCCCTCCATTCTCTCTCACCCTTCCCTCTCTCCCCTCACCTTGCCCTCGCACTCCTTTCTCTCTCTCCACCTCCCCGCCTTCGCGCTCCCCTCTCTCGCCATCCCCTCTCTCGCCCTCTCCTCTCTCCCTCCCTCTCTCTCCCTCTCCTCTCTCTCCCTCCCCACTGTCTCTCTCCGTGCCCTATCTCTCTCCAACCCCTCTCTCACCCTCCTCTCTCTCCCTCCCCACTGTCTCGCCCGCCCCCTCGCCCTCCTCTCTTTCGCACTCCCCTCTTTCGGCATCCCCTCTCTCTCTCCCTCTGCCCTCTCCCTCATGCCACTCTCTCTCCCCTGTCTCTCCCTTCCCTCTCTTGCCCTCCCCTCTCTCTCCCCTCTCTCAGCCTCCCAACTCACAACCTCCCCTCACTCGACATCCCCTCTCTCGCCCTCACCTCTCTCTCACCCTCCCCTCTCACTCGCCCTCCACTCTCTCACCCTCGTCTCTCTCACGCGCTCCACTTACTCTTGCCCGCCCCTCTCTCGCCCTCCTCACTTTCGCCCTACACTCTGTCGACCTCCCTTCTCTCGCCCTCTCCTCTCTCATCTATCTCGTTTTTCTCATCTCACCCTCCCCTCTCTCGCCCTCCTCTCTCTCTCACGCTCCACTCACTGTTGCCCTCCCCTCTCTCGCCCTCCTCACATTCGCACTGCACTCCCTCGACCTCCCCTCTCTCGCCCTCTCCTCTCTGACCTCGCATCTCTCTCGCCCTCCACTCTCTCTCGCCCTCCTCTTTCTCGCCGTCCCCTCTCTCGCCCTGTCCTCTCTCCCTCTCCCCCATCTCGCCCTCCCTCTCTCGCCCACCGCTCTCTCACTCTTCCCGCTCTCCCTCAGCTTTCTCACTGTCGCCTCTCTGTCCCTCCCCTCTTTTCCTTCATCCCTCCCTTTCTCCCTCCCCTCTCTGGCCCAGTACTCTCTCCCCCTTCCCTCTCTCTTCCTCCCCTCTCTCGCCCTCCACTTTCTTGCCCTCCCCTCTCTCTTCCTCCCTCTGTCTCTCCCTCTCCTCTCTCTCTCCCTCCCCTCTCGCTCCTTCCCTTTCTCACCCTCCCCTCTCTCGGCATCCCCTCTCTCTCACACTCCGCGCTCTCCCTCAAGCCCCCCTCTCTCTCTCCCCCTGACTCTCCCTTCCCTCTCTTGCCCGCCCCTCTTTCTCTCTCCCTTCTTTTGGCCTCCTCATTCTCGACCTCTCCTCTCTCTCGGTCTCCCCTATATCACCCTCCCCTCTCTCGCCCTCCTCTCTCTCTCGCGCTCCAGTCACTCTTGCCCTCCCCTCTCTCGCACTCCTCACTTTCGCACTACACCCCCTCGATCTCCCCTGTCTCGCCCTCCCCTCTCACGACCTCACATCACTTTCGCCCTCCACACTTACTCTGCCCTCTCTCTCTCTCTTGCCCTCCCCTCTCTCGCCCTCGCCTCTCTCGCCCTCCCCGCTCTCTCTATCCCCTCTCTTGTCCATGTCTCCCTCTCTCGCCCTCCCCTCTCTCGACCTCCCCTCTCTCTCGCCCCCTCGCTCTTACCCTCTCTCTCTTTGCATCCTCTCTCTCTCCTTCCCCTTCCTCTGTCCCTCCTTCTCTCTCCCTCCCCTCTCTCTGCCCACCCTCTCTCCCTCCCCCCTCTCTCCTTCGCCTCTCTCTCACTCCCAACTCTAGCCCTCCCCCTGTCGCCCTTCCTTCTCTCTCGCCCCTCTGTCTCTCCTTACCATCTCTCTTTCCCCTCCTCTCTCTCTCTTTCCCCTCTATCTCCATCTCCTCTTCCCCCCCGCCCTCCCCTCTCTTCCAATCCCCCCTCTCCCACCCTCTCTCTCCCTCCTCTCTCTCGCCCTCTCTCTTTCCACTCTCACTCTCCAGAACCTCTCTCTCTCCTAACCCTCTCTCTCTCCTCACCCTCTCTCGCCCTCCGCGCTTTCAACCTCCCCGATCTCACACTCCCCTCTCTCTCCCTCCCCTCTCACGCACTCCGCACTATCTCCCTCCCCTCTCTCTCCCATCCCTCTCTCTTGCCCTCCCCTCTCTCTCCCCCTCACCTCTCTCTCCCTCCCCTCTCTCACCCTCACCTCTCTCGCCCTTCCCCTCACTCGCCATCTCTCTCTCTCTCACGCACGCGCCCCCCGCTTCTATCTCTCTCTCTCTCTCTAGCTCCTTTTCTCCCTCCCACCCTCGAACTCTGTCTCTCTCACTCTCTCTTTCACTGTGTCGACCTCTCTTGCCTCCTCGCGCTCGCTCTCGCTCTCACCCTCTCTCTCTCCGGCCCCCTCTCTCTCTCCACCCCCTTCACACACATCTCTCTCCTTTGTGCCCTTCCTCTCTCTCACCATCTGTCTCTCTCGCCGTTACTGTCTTTCGTCCCGTCTCTCTCTCTCGCGCTGTCTTCTCGCTCTCTCTCACCTCCCTCTCTCGATCCTCTCTGTCGTCCCACCTCTATCTCTCTCTAGCCATCCCACTTTCTCTATCTCTCTGTCGTCCCACCTCTATCTCTCTCTAGCCATCCCACTTTCTCTTGCCCCCATCTCTCATCCCCTGTCTCTCACTCGCCTCCTCATTCTCTCTCTCTGTCCTCTCTCTCTTTTTCTCTCTCTCTCGTCCCAATCTCTCTTGCCACCATCTCTCTCTCCTCCCCTATCTTTTTTTTTAGATTACTTACAGTGTGGAAACAGGCCCTTCGGCCCAACAAGTCCACACCGACCCGCCGAAGTGCAACCCACCCATACCCCGACATTTACCCCTAACCTAACACTACGGGCAATTTAGCATGGCCAATGCACCTGACCTGCACATCTTTGGACTGTGGGAGGAAACAAAGATGTGCAGGTCAGGTGAATTGGCCATGCTAAATTGCCCGTAGTGTTAGGTAAGGGGTAAATGTCGGGGTATGGGTGGGTTGCGCTTCGGCGGGTCGGTGTGGACTTGTTGGGCCGAAGGGCCTGTTTCCACACTGTAAGTAATCTAAAAAAAAGATAGGGGAGGAGAGAGAGATGGTGAGAGAGATACCTCTCTTGCCCCCATCTCTCTCAAATCGCCCTTTTCTCTTTCTGTCTCTTTCTCTCTCTTGCCCTCTCCCTCGTGCCTCTCTCAGTCTCATTCTTTCTCTCGCCCACTCTCTCTCCTCTCTCTCTCGTTATCTCTCCCCCCCCCCACCTCTCCCTCGCTCACCCTATCTGTCTATTGGCCCTCTCTCTCACCCCTTCTCTCTCTCCCCACTCCTCCACTCTCTCTCCACCTTCTTTCACTCTCACTCCCCCTCCCTCGATGTCTCTGTCTCCCCACATCCCTCAGTTTCTATCTGACTGAATCTCTCTCTCCCTCCGGTCCCTCTCTCTCTCTCTCTCTCTCTCTCTCTCTCTCTCTCTCTCTCTGACACACTCTGTCTCACTGGTCCTTCTTCCTTCTTCCTCTGACCCAGAGACTGGGGGGTATGTTGGTGGTGAGGCTGCGTGTCGGGGGGCGGGTGTGGAATGTAGGAGGTCGGAGGAGGGACAAAATGGGGCAGAGACAGAATGACGGGAGGGAGACATAGACGGCTGGAGAGTGAGAGTGATGGGGAGGGGAGAGGTAAAATTGGAGGCAGGTGGAGAAATGGGGGTTGGTGGTATGTGAGAGAGAGGGGGAAGAGGGAGAGTGAAAGGGAGAGATAGTGGAAGAGAGAGCGACAATTGAGTAGAAATAGTAGGAGAGATGAAATGTGGAGGCCAATTTGGAGTGCGGGGGACAGAGGGAGTTAAACCCAGCTCCTGAGCTCAGGGCCCGGTGCCCTCCCCTTCCCTGACTCGGGACTGAGTTCGTCTCTCTCCAGCTCAGCTTCTCCAACACAAAGACACACAACAACATCGGTCACTCTGCTGCTCGGCACGCTTTAATGAACATTTTTATTGTTTACAAATGGAAATGGTGGGTACAGTCAGTGGGATGGTGCCTTTTCTCACTTTTGTGAGAAATATTGAAATGTGTCCCTGGAACCCCACTGTGGGATAAGGATGGACAAACCAGCACTATCCTCAGATTGTTACCATAGCGACAGGCTGCTCCATCGCTGAAACACTAAACTGAAATGAGAAAATCTCGAATGGATTGATTAATGAGGGATTTTGATTGATGGATGGATTTGGGTGAAGGGATATTTCAGCACATTCTTCAACTGCTGCCTGAACTTAGTCTGGGTCACGACATAAATCGCGGTGTTTGTGCAGCAACTGAGGAGCTGCAGCATGAAGCCTAATTCGTGCACAAAGGGGTGGAGAAACACAGACCTACCATACCCAATATACCACATCCGTAACCATATAGAATACAGCATTAACATTGACCATAACAAGATGAAATTGGCCGAGATCACAAACAGCAAAATGATGGATTTTTTTCGGTTTTTCATTTCTGTGTCAGACTGAGCGTCCCCATTGGTGTGAGCGCGGAGTCTTCTGCGGACTCTGCTGGTCACTAAAATGTGTCTGACGGTGAGAACATTGAGCAGGAGAATCAGGAGAAATGGGACACACGGGGTTAGAATGTGGTGGAACGACTCGATTGTGACCCAGACACTCGAGAATACAACAGCGCCTGTTACATCACAAAACCAGGGGCCGTTCACCAGCCGATACCCAGCCTTGAGCATAAAATACCAGAAAATGTTCTTTAAACAGCTCAGCACAGTCACTGCTCCCAGAACCACAGCCACCGTTTTCTCACTGCAATATTTACTGTTCAGCTTCTGGCAACAAATGGCCACAAACCGATCAAAAGTGAAAGTGACGGTGAACCAGACAGAGCAGTCAGTGGCTGCATAAAGCAGGACAGCGTGGATATTACACACGGGGACGGAGTCCCTCAGGAAATAAAACTGTTCCCAATAAACAATGGGAATGTGTCTCAGTATCAGGTCGAGGATAATGACCAGTAGATCCGCCGCTGCCATGGCCCCCAGGTAACGTCTAACACATGGAGACAATCCACAATCTTTATAAAGCAGGACATAGATGGTCACTACGTTAACTGTGAGGAAGGAAAACAAACCCATTATCCATCAGCCTGGAGGCAAAGGGACCCGTTTGATCGGGGACCCAGGGAGATTTTCAAATGTGTCCCTGTATTCAGGGATTTATTAAAGTAATTGGATTTGGAATAACAACTGGGAAGGTCGGAATTCCTGACAAAAATCTGACATAAACCACAAGAAACCCTCCCTCCCCAAACACACAGAGACACATCCATAAGGACAGATGGTTTCTAGAACATTCTCACACACTCGCTCACTCAAGAGCAGGCACAGGTCACTCCTTCCCAGTTCCTAATACGGAGGGTGGAAACGTTGCTGTCCTGAAGGATTCTCTCCCAGTTTCCTGAAGACAAATGGAGTTTGGGATTTTCTGTATTTTGGTCTAAATTGTGTTCGATCCTGTGCCGTGAAGAAATGTAAACAGTCACCTCTTTAACTGCCTGAGGGGCCTTCGGAACAGTGTCTCCTTCTCCCTGGAACGGGATGTCTTCCCTCGGGATCTTATCGTTTGTTCAATTCACTGACGTCCAGCCATTCACAAACAACGTCAGGGATAGAATGTTCCGGAGAATGTCAGTTATAGAATGTCGGGGACAGAACGTTGCGGGGAATGACAGTTATAGAATGTCAGGGACAGAACGTACCGGGGAATGTCAGTTGTAGAATGTCAGGGACAGAACGTTCCGGGGAATGACAGTTATAGAATGTCGGGGACAGAACGTTCCGGGGAATGTCAGTTATAGAATGTCAGGGACAGAACGTTCCGGGGAATGACAGTTATAGAATGTCGGGGACTGAACGTTCCGGGGAATGACAGTTATAGAATGTCGGGGACAGAACGTTATGGGGAATGACAGTTATAGAATGTCGGGGACAGAACGTTCCGGGGAATGACAGTTATAGAATGTCGGGGACAGAACGTTCTGGGGAACACCTTGACCTGTCAATCACCTTTCCCTCCCATCCACTCCACCCTCCTCTATGACCTATCACTTCTCCCCACCTCCATTTTCCGATCACATTCCCAGCTTCCTTCCCCCCGAGCCCCAGCCCCAACCCCAGCTCTAGCCCCCTCCCATTTATCTCTCAGACCCTCGTCCCACAAACCTCATTCCTGATAAAAGGATTATGCCTAAAATGTTCATTCCCCTGCTCTCGGATGCTGCCTGACCTGCTGTGCTTTTCCAGCACCACCCTCCCAGTCAGAAAACAGTCTGACACCGTCATACTCACGGGAACAGGCCTGATGGGTCATGTTTCATGAAGCCCCATCGCCATCCCTGGGTATATCCTGTCCCACTAGCAGGACAGACCCACCAGTGGTGGGGACTCCCTGGGATACAATCAGGGAAGGAGTTACCCTGCAATTCTCCAAAATTGATTCCAGAACCCGGGAAAGCTCATGGTAACAGGTCACACATTGTCAAGGAAATCGCCTGAGGACGGTCATCTCCTGCCCCCATCCCTATCCCCGGTAATAACTCAGTTCCCCTCGATGTTGAAAACAAATCAGAGGAAGCACTGAGGCTGATAAGGACACAGATGGTTCTCTGGGTGTGGGACTTCAATGTCCATCACCAAGTGTGTCCCCATAGGCCCAGCTCTGTCTGAGCAGGGAGAGACCTCACATACACAGCAGCCAGACTGGGGGAGGTGATGGGGGGGACCAAAAGGAGGGAAACATTCTCACCAAACGCCTTGTCCCAGAGGTATCTGTCCCTGACAGCATCTGCAGGAGCAGCCAGCACACAGTCCTGGTGGAGGGAAAGTCTCAGCCTCATATTGAAGACCTTCCCCACTGTGTGATGTGGCACTTCCTTCTGTGAAGTAGGACATACTTCTAAAGACTGAGCACATGGAATCGGACCATCCATGAGGCGCTGTGGGCTAGCAGCAGCTGCAGCATCAATGGCCTTCCCTCCATCGCAAAGTCAGAAGTGGGCTGTTCACTGATGGTTCCAAAATGTTCTGCACCATTCTCAACTACACCTATACTGAAGCAGGCTATTCAGCCCATCAAGAGTTTTAAACAGGAACAGAATGAGGCCATTCAGCCATTGGAGGCTGTTACTCAGCGATTGGAGCAGATCTTTTAATCTCTCATGCCTGTTACACAGGAAATGCAAGGGAACACTCAGCATTTCAAAGCTGCTGCACAGGAATACGGGGAGACGGGGGATGGGTTACTGAGCCAAGAGCAGGGATAAAGTAGGGAGAAATCAGTCTCTGTCAGTTTAACACACATTAACGACTGCACTGACACAGTGACCAGTGCTTGGACCTCAACTATTTGCAAACTATATAAATGGTTTCCAGAAATGGAACAAACATGTTCTAACTAAATTTAAACTGACACTAAGATTGAGAGGAACTGAGGTTATCAAGGGGAGGTAGAGAACCTGGAAATGGATAAGGAACAGACAACAACTTGGTTGATCGAATATAATGTGTGTAACAGTGAACCTGTGATTTTATTTTCAGGAAGAATAACAGGCTGTGTTTAACATAGATGGAGAGGGATTACAGGACTTAGTGATACCATGTGTACTGGAGGTTTCACTCTGACCTGTCCAGACATGGGAAGTGTGGCCCCATCTCTCTGATGGTCTGCTCCCTGATGTTCCCAGTGGCCCCACTACTCTCAGTACACACAGGATATTTTGATGTGGTTGATGGTGGGGCCTGGTGAGGGGGAGGATGATTTCGCCCCTGTACCAACGGGACAGCCTTTATCTGAAAGGCCATCATTCATTTCTCCGTGGAGACCCGAGGACAATGTGAATTGCTGCCCGCTTCTGAATGAAGAGGTTGGGGCTGCTGCCAGGAGGTGGGTATTCACCAACATTATGTACTGCACCTGGGCACACTGTAACGTTAATGGGGTGAGAGACGGAGGGTCCAATCAAAGGAATGGGAAATAAAGATCTTCTGAAATGGTAAGATTTACCACATTCTCAATCCACCTCACAGAACTAGCCCCGAGGAGATATCTGTTCACCGTGGAACACTGTGCAGACCGGGCCAGTGTACTGCTCAGTACAACCCAGCAATCTGTCCAGAGTGGAACACTGCACAGATCATGTCACAACACTTATCTTTAAACCATCTGTCGAGTATGGGAAACTGGGATAGAGACAAAAAAAAAAACTGCAGATGCTGGAATACAATGTAGACAGGCAGGGGGCTAGAGGAACACCGCAAGCCAGGCAGCATCAGGAGGTGGAGAAGTCGACCGTTTAAGGAGTAACCATTCTGCACGAATCCGGAAGAAGGTTTACACCGGAAATGTCAAATTCCACACCCCCTGATGCTGCCTGGTTTGCTGTGTTCCACCAGCCTCCTGCCTGTTCAGTGTGGGAAGCAGTGTGCACCATGTCCATGCATTGATCGATAAACCCGGATTTGATATCTGTCCAGCACTGGGAGCTGTACAGTGATGACCAATTTGTAACCTGGAGCAGCTACCCGCCCACCAGGTTACAGTGGATTGTAGTGCAATCCCAGTGCATTGATCCGTAAACCAGGAGCAGTTACCCTCCCAGCATGTAGGACTGTGTACCACACCCCAGTGCATTGATCTGTAATCCAGTAGCAGTTACCCTCCCAGCATGTAGGACTGTGTACACCACCCCAGTGCATTGATCTGTAAACCAGGAGCATTTTCCCTGCCAGCTGTAGGACTGTATACTTCGCCCCAGTGCATTGATCTGTAACCCAGGAGCAGTTACCCTCCCAGAATGTAGGACTATGTATACCATGCCAGTGCATTGTTTAGTTACACTGCGTTAGATCCCTGCCCAGTATGGTGAGACTCGCAGCCCATCCTGGAAGTGACAGGATGTGCAGCTCCCATCCATTTCCAGCTCCATTCCTCTATTGTGCCCTGACAAGGGGGTGCTGTGGGGGTGAACTTCACTTCCAGAGAGACAGAGATGGAGGGGGAATCAATTTAAACAATAACAAATGGGAGAGGTATGCGAACTAGACAGAGTCGGGGAGAATGAGAGACAGTGTTATGGAAGGGTGTGATCCCAGGTTTCAGAATGCTGAAATGAAAACAAATTAACAGCATCCTGTAACATAAGCCAGTCTTTCCAGGAATGGTAGGTGAACACGATATTGGTGGGAGTTCAGATGATGGAGAGTGTTGGATGAGTATTTGTTCTGCAGCTTTGTATCTGGGTGTAGGGTCAGCAGAGTCTTTGACTCATTGGGCTAAATCGAACAATAATTTGTCTCAGTGCCATTTCCATTGACTGTGACAGAGGTATCATCCACACTAGGCCGAGCTAGTTCCCTAGTGCTATCTTATTGAACTCACTTCAATAGCTACCCACCCCATGGTGTCCCTCTCATTCAATACCAGCCCGATTCTTCCACCCATCATGGCTGGAGGTACTCACCATCGCCCGGATGCCCCTGGATGTTCCATGATCCCTGACACAGGCGCCATCCGAAAAAGGCAACTGGGCTTTCTCTGTTAGGAGCTGCCCTGCGCAGTTTACCCCGAGCATGGCAGATAAAGGGCAATTACACCACAGTTTGTCGACAGTGGCTCTGAGGGCGTGCTTATTGGGCTAGTACAGAGGGAGACCATTCCCTTCCCAGAGGAGGCCACACCACCAGACCCACCGAGCATGGTATGAGCTCGCCACCCAGCTCAGTGCATTATCTGCGGTCTGACAAAATGCCCACCAATACAGGACATTCATCAATAACCATCCACACTCTGTCAGGCTAAGGTTCACCATATTCTCTCTGCTCCCTCACTCTCACTCTTTATCTGTTATAACACCGACCCCCGAACAAGGCTTATGCTCCACCACTCACACTGCGGCATGCAGCACCTTCTCACTTTCTCGTTTTCTCTCTCTCTCTCTCTCTCTGTCTCTGTCTCTATCTCTGTCTCTCTGTCTCTGTCTCTCTCTCTCTCTCTCTCTCTCTCTCTCTCTCTCTCTGTCACCCCGTCCACTTTACCCCCCATATTAATTACACTGCATGGATACAACGCTGTCGACAGACTCCCTCACCATTTGCCATTATCCCCACCTACACCAGCACTAACAGTAGGGCTACGCACTCCCACCCTTACTCTCTCCTTCCCTTTCTCCCATTCCAGGAGAAAGAGCCTGGAATAGGACAGAAAGGCAAAGCCGGATGGTGGAGTGCCGGATATCCATTCCCTCATCCCCCCTCCCCCCGCCACGAGGTGGAGAGCACAGGGAAACCTCGTGTGGAGATTGTGAAACATCCACACCCCACCGACCGAGTGAGGAGCAATGTTCAGTGAAGGGCAATTCTCACTTTAAACCCACTGGCAGCTCCGTTTCACCCCGGCACAACATAAAAGCCGTGGCCCTGATACCATCTCTCTTTTGTGTCGAGCTGGTACAAATGGAATCCCCACGGTCTCGGTGGGCAGGAGGGTGGGCTCACAACACATCGTCACCACCACCTCCCAGGAAGGGAGCATGGAGACTCCCTCCTACACCTCCCCCTGTAAACAGCTCAGATACTGAAACTAATCTGTGATAGTTACTGCACTCCCCACTTGTCCTGATAACTTTAATAAACTGTGGTCATTGTCTTTCATTGTCTTTCCTCCTAAAGTGTATCACACCTCACACTGCTCTGCATTGATCCCCAGCTGCGATACACCTGAACACGACACCAATTTGTCACTGTCCTGTTAGAGTTCCACACTGTCCTCCATAGACTTCAGAGTTCTTCCAGGTTTGGTGCCATCTCCAAACACTGAGATTGTTATAGCGTCACAGTCCCCCTGAAACAACTGAAATCCTGCCCCAGACTCACGAGTGTGAGCAAATGAAATACTGCTATATTCCCACGGACAGAGTTGAATAATGACATGCTGTCAATGGAGCAACAAAAGTCCTGACACACACCAGACGGAGCAAATGAAATATTGACAAACCACAGAGCAAGAGAAATCCGGATAGGTCCCACTTATCTATATTCACCAGGGTATAATGTGATGAAGTTGAAAGCGTGTACTGTACCTTTGAGAGAGGATGAATGCTGTTCTGAACTGAGACCTGACAAGCACCTGTGATATGAGAGGATGGCAGACCCACAAACAATATATTGCTATAGAGCTGGAGTAAGGTACTAAGCAGTTAAGCGAAAGGGTCTTCGAGTTGTGCATAGTTAATGTAAAATGTTCCATTTCAGAGTTAAAAAAGAAATTGATATTTTTATTTAAACAGTGGAATTTGAGAGTTCTCTGTCTCTCATATTTTAACAGTTTACGAGGCGAATTGAGCATTTCTTTATGTTTCATAGAAGTTACCAGATGAGCTTCACGCAGTGCCCTAACCATCCCCGTCTGAGTATTTGTGTGTCCCTGTGTGGGGCAGGTCAGGCAGTCTCTGTGGTGCTTAAAGTGATGCAATGCCACCCTCTGCTGGCCTCCACATGCCACTGCACAGGTATTGGCAGAGGGTGAAAACCAACAGGGATTCATTCAGAGATGGGGAGGGAGAGGGCAGCTGCTCACAGCACCATCCAAACTGATGTCTTATCCATGTACTGATCTAAATGTCCTTCAAACATTGTAACTGTCCCTGCTTTCACCACTTCCTCTGGAAGTTCATTCCACATACAAGCCAGCTTCAGTCTAAAATATTTCCCTCTCATGACTTTTGTAAATCTTTTTCTTGCACCTTAAAATATCCCTCAGTTTTGAATCCCCAACTCGAGGGAAAAGACATCAGCCCTTCAGCTTCTCTGTACCCCTCATGATTTTATAAACCTCTGTAAAATTACCCCTTAATCTCATACTCCCCAGTGAAAAAAGTCCCAGTCTATCCAGCCTCTCCTTATCGATCATTCCCTCCATTCCCAGCAACATCAAGGTTAATCTTTTCTGAACCCTCTTCAGCTTAATAATATCAAGGTCAGTAATATCTGGGTGAATAGTCAAGGTATTTTCTAAGGGTACGGGGGACCAAAACGAGAGGGCATAGGCTTATGGTGAGAGGGGAACATTTAAAAGCGATCTAAGGGGCAGCTTTTTCACACAGAGTGTGTTGTGACTATGGAATGAGTGGGCAGGGTGACCAACTGGACACAGTATTCCAGAAGGGGCCTCACCAATATCCTGTACAACCTCAACATGACGTCCCAATTCCGATACGAAAAGGTCTGACCAATGCAGACAAGTGTGTTAAACACCTTCTGAACCACACTATCTATATGAGACGCAAATTTTAAAGAATTATACCTGACGGCCTAGGTCTCTGTCCTATAACACTGCCATAAGCCCTACTTTTAATTGTATAGGTCCTGTTCTTGTTTGATTTACCAAATCCAATACCTCACATTAATCCAAACTAAACTCCATCTGCCACTCCTCAGCCCAGTGGGTGATATTACCACCTCCTCACCTTCCCCATTTAATTTTAAAATATCCTCCCCCTCTCCAGGAGGCCTATACACTCCGGCCTTGAGTTTCACAAAGAACCTGAGCTTGGTTTGCCTTGTGCGGTTAGGGGGAGGAGGGACAGATTGCAGACGCAGTCAGTGGGGAGGAGAGGCTGGACAGTAATCAGCGGCCTGGTGTCATTTCATGGTTTTAGGCAGAGGGCAGACACACGTTAGAGTTGGGTAATACTGATCGGTGTTTTGGGGCCAGAAATTATGGTCTTTCTCCGTCTCTGGTGATTAGTAATACATAAATATTCGAGACCCTTCATAGTGCAGAGTGTGTCTGCAGGATTTCTTTCCCTAATTATGCAGACTACAGATAATAGCAATTAAAGCTGTTCGTAGTTAATTTCGATGGCATAGCACATACACTCAATATCCTACAGTTGAGACACATATCTTGCATTTGTTTAACAATACAAAGTGTTTGTGTAGTTCAGTAATGGTAACCTGATTATAATAAATCCACGCTGGAAATGTGTTGCTGGAAAAGCGCAGCAGGTCAGGCAGCATCCAGGGAACAGGAGAATCGACGTTTCGGGCATAAGCCCTTCTTCAGGAATGGGGAACGTTTGTCCAGCAGGCTAAGATAAAAGGTAGGGAGGAGGGACTTGGGGGAGGGGCGTCGGAAATGTGATAGGTGGAAAGAGGTCAAGGTGAGGGTGATAGGTCAGACTGGGGTGGGGGCGGAGAGGTCGGGAAGAAGATCTCAGGTTAGGAAGGCGGTGCTGAATTTGATGGATTTGACTGAGATAGGGTGGGGGAGGGGAAATGAGGAAATTGGTGAAATCCGAGTTCATTCCTTTATGGTTGGAGGGTTCCTAGCCGGAAGATGAGGCGTTATTCCTCCAACCGTCGTTTTGTTGTGGTCTGACGATGGAGGAGTCCAAAGACCTGCATATCCTTGGTGGAGTGGGAGGGGGAATTGAAATGTTGAGCTGCAGGGTGGTTGGATTGGTTGGTCCGGGTATCCCAGAGGTGTTCTCTGAAACGCTCCGCAAGTAGCCGGCCTGTCTCCCCAATATAGAGGAGGCCACATCTATATTGGGGAGACAGGCCGGCTACTTGTGGAGCGTTTCAGAGAACACCTCTGGGACACGCGGACCAACCAACCCAACCACCCTGTAGCTCAACATTTCAATTCCCCCTCCTACTCCACCCAGGATATGCAGGTCTTTGGACTCCTCCATCGTCAGACCACAACAAAACGACGGTTGGAGGAAGAACGCCTCATCTTCCGGCTAGGAACCCTCCAACCACAAGGGATGAACTCGGATTTCACCAGTTTCCTCATTTCCCCTCCCCCACCCTATCTCAGTCAAATCCATCAAATTCAGCACCGCCTTCCTAACCTGAGATCTTCTTCCCGACCTCTCCGCCCCCACCCCAGTCTGACCTATCACCCTCACCTTGACCTCTTTCCACCTATCACGTTTCCGACGCCCCTCCCCCAAGTCCCTCCTCCCTACCTTTTATCTTAGCTTGCTGGACAAACATTCCCCATTCCTGAAGAAGGGCTTATGCCCGAAACGTCGATTCTCCTGTTCCCTGGATGCTGCCTGACCTGCTGCGCTTTTCCAGCAACACATTTCCAGCTCTGATCTCCAGCATCTGCAGACCTCACTTTCTCCTATAATAAATCCACACCGAGCTGAAAGCTGACACTTAGAATATGACCCAAAATCTGGGTATGGTAGTGTCCCTGCCTATGATCCAGTACTCTGGATTTGATTCTAAATCCTGAATTCGTGCGGTAGTGATCATAGCTCTGAACTTGAAGGTCTGGATACAAGTTCCGCCTGTTGCAGAAGTATGTCGCAGCATGTCAGCACAGGCTGATGAGCAAACAAACATCAAGGCCCAAAGGTCGAGGTGTAAATCTCACAGAAATGTCTCATGATACATCTGAACACACTGATTGATATAGATTTAGAATTGTGACTTGATGGAGAAGAAAGAGGTGTCAGTATTGATTTCAGAGCGTAGGCCCAGGATAACTGAAAGTACAGCCATTCGTGTTGATTGAAGTCACATTTCGCAGCAGTAGAAGTTTATAATATCCGAATGGTCATTGATAGGGTGAGTACTCGGGGTTTTCCCCCAGATTAGGGACATCCTAGCCTCGAGGGCATTGGTTGAAAGTGAGAGGGGAAAGGTTTTGATGAGGCCTAAAGGGCACCTTTTCACACAGAGGGTGGTGTGTGTATGGAATGAGCTACCAGAGGAAGTGGTGGGGGCTGGTACAACTACAGCATGTCAAAGGCATCTGGATGCTGACATAACTGCCGAGCATTTCCAGCAATTTTTGTATTTGTTCAAACATGCATTCATTTTAACACAGGTATTCTGAATACATTGCACATTTTATTTTTTTTAATGACTCAGGGTCATGTAAACCTGTCTTCAAATCGACGGAGACCATTTTCTGTTCAGCATATGGCTCTGTGTATGACAGCAGCAATAATGCACCGACATGGAGCAGGGAATGTGATGGAGACATTGTTTGGACAATGTACAAGGAGACCTCACATGGTCCAGTTTGGGAGAGGATGACATTATTGTGTGATTCAGCTCAGAGAGGGAGAAAATGTAATCTGCCCGAGGAGGAATGGCCTATTGCACTCTCTCTCCTTCATTGTTCCTCATCACAGCAATGTGTGCGAGCTAAAAAAAAACGCTACAGTCATCGTTACCATTTTTGTTTTCATAGAATTCCTGCAGAATAGAAACAGACCCTTTGGCCCAACACGTTTATACCAACCTTCTAAGAGCCGTTACCCTACGTTTCCCCCTGACTAATCTAACTCACCGAAAAATCCCTGAACACTGTGGACAATTTAGCACGACCAATCCACCTAACCTGCACAGATTTGGGCTGTGGGAGGAAACTGGAGCACCCATTAGAAGCTCACACAGACAGGGGAGAATGTGAAACTCCACGCAGATAGTCGCCCGAGGCTGGAATCAAACCTCAGTCCATGGTGTTGTGAAGCTGCAGTACTAACCACTGAGCCACCATGCTGCTCTTTGGGCGATCTCTGACCAGAATAATTGGAATCTCCTCACTGCCAAATGCAAAGGGAATTCAGCCAAATCCAACTGTTCCAGGATGAAGCCCCATTGCTAGATGCTTGTGCGAGTAGAATATCTTCAGAATAACATTTTGGACAATCTCTCAATTTTTACTTTTGTCAGAAGTTACACTAATATCTGGGCAAAGTTCCTTCAACTTGAAATTGCAGATATTTTGTTTATGTGTGTGTGTGTGATTGTGTGTGTGTGTGTGTGTGTGTGTGTGTGTGTGTGTGTGTGTGTGTGTGTGTGTGTGTGTGTGTGTATGTATGTGTTTGTGTGTGTGTGTGAGTGTGTGTATGTGTGTTTGTGTGTGTGTTTGTGTGTGTGCGTGTGTGAGTGTGTGTGGGTGTGTGTGAGTGTGTGTGTGAGAGAGAGAGAGTGTGTGTGTGTGTGTGTGTGTGTATGTGTGTGTGTGTGTGTGAGTGTGTGTGTATGCATGTGTTTGTGTGAGAGTACAAAGAAGAAAGAAAATTTACAGCCCAGCAACAGGCCGTTCAGTCCTCCAAGCCTGAGCCAATGAAAATCTACTGTCGAAAACTGTCGGTCAATTCCTAAGCATTTGTATCCCTCTGCTCCCCATCTACTCATGCATTTATCCAGATGCATCTTAAATAAATCTAACATGCCTGCTTGTACCACCTATGATGGCAACGCGTTCCAATTGCCCAAACCTCCGTTGAAGTACTTGCCGTGTGTGCCTCCCATAAACTTTCCACCCCTCACCTCGAAACTGTGACCTCTCGTTATTGAATTCTTCACCCTGAGAAAAAAGCTTGTCTTTATCCTCCCTGTCTATACCCTTCATGATTTTGTAAACCTCAATCAGGTCCCCCCTCAATCTCCTTTTTTTCTGACTTACTCAAACTTTCTTCATAGCTAGCACCTTCCATATCAGGCAACATCCTCGTAAACCATCTTTGCATGCTCTCCAAAGCGTCCACATCATTTTGGCAATGTGGCGACCAGAACTGTACACAGTATTCTAAATACGGCCGAACCAAGGACTTGTACAATGTTAACATGACTTGCCAATTCTTATACTCAATATCCTGCCAAATGAAGGCAAGCATATCTTCTCGAATACTCTATCCACCTGTGCAGCAACTTTCAGGGTACAATGGACCTACACTTCCAGATCTCTCTGCACATCAACTTTTCCCAAGGCTCTTCCGTTCATTGTATAATTCGCTCTAGAATCAGTATTGCCTAAATGCATCACCTCACATTTGGTTGGATTAAAAACCATCTGTCAACTTTCCGCCCAACTCTCCTTTATATCCGCCTGTATTCTCTGACAGTCCCTTCTTGTTTCTGCTCCTCCACCCATCTTCATGTCTTTTGCAAACTTGCTAATCATACCAACAGTGCCCTCTTCCAGATGATTTATAAATATTACAAACAACAGTGGCCCCAACACTGACCCCTGTGGAACACCACGACTCACCTTTCTCCATTTCGAGAACCTCCCTTCAACTACTACTCTCTGTCTCCTGTTTCTCATACAGTTCTTTACCCACCTAGCTCGAACAACCTGGACACCATATGACTTCAATTTCTCCATTAGTCTACTATGGGGAACGTGTGTGTGTGCACGTGCCACTGTTTTTAGAACGGGGAATATCGATTCTTTATTTGCAATATCCAAACCGCTTGCCATTCATCTTTCCACCATAGTTTGAGTAACATTGCCCTGGATCATAAACGTGCTATTTCAGCTGATTAAAGAAACTAGCCTAACTTGTTCCTAAAACTGACACTGACCCAGTCTGAGACTAATATCATCGGCTATCTCACCAACCTGGTTACATTTCACATTTGTTCTGAGCAGAGGAGGAGTGCGACTAGAAAATGAAACAGTGACCCAAAGAGCAAGGTAATTATAGACCGGTGAGCCTGATGTCAGTGGTGGGTGAATTGATGAAGGGGATTCTCAGGGGCAGGATTTACAAACATTTTGGAAGGCAAGGGCTGGTCGGAGTTGTCAACGTGGCTTTCTGCGTGAGAAATCATGTCTCATTAATTTGATTGAGTTTTAATAAGAGGTGACAAAAATGACTGGCAAAGGCACTTTGGTAGACATTATCTACATGGACCTCAGTAAGGTGTTCACAACATTCCGATTGGTAGATAGATTAGGAAGTTTCATTCACAAGGGATACTGAGGAAGCTAGTCACAATTGGCTTGAGGGAAGAGGGGTATTTTTTCAGACTGGAGGCTGGTGAGCAGCAGTGTGCTGTAAGAATCAGTTCTGAGTTCATTGCATTTCATCATTTATTTCAAAGATTAGGATGTGAATATCGGGGCCATAGTTAGTAAGTTTACAGATGCAATGTGACTGGTCCAACTACTCACTGTGAAGCAAAACACCATTTATTTAAACACGACATATAAAATGAAACTAAAGAAAGAAGAATTTAGAATAAGGTAATTTTATTGGACATGTTAACAGAATAATGGATCGAGGAGCTATTTCTAATGAACTGTTCCAATATAAGAAAATCCCATAAACACAGTCCCTGGCAGAAAGGAAAATTCAGACACAGAATACCACAAACAATTCTCCAATCCAGGAATTAAAAACTACATTTAGGGAGAGTAGCAGCCAGGAGACATTCACTGAAACTGCCAACTATTTTGAGACCCCAATAGTTTCTGATTTTAATGAGAAACCAAAACTCAGAGATCCTAATCTGTGAAAGCTGCCACACCCATTCAGGCTGCACTAAAATTAACCAAAGGCCTCCTTCACTGTTTACTCAAGTGGCCTTAACTAACCAGCTTGGAAACGATCTTTCAATCCCTCTCTGAAAAGAAACAAGGAAGAAAATGACCTATTTAGCTGCAGCATCATCACACTTGTCAGTACATCGAGCTGTGAAACAGGAACCAGAGGTAACCCAGTCAGGCCCTTGGTCCTGTCCAATCGGACGAGGAAGATGCCATTCAGTCCCATGAGTTAATTACACAGGAACAGGAGGAGGCTATTTAGCCCGTTAAGTCACTTCCACAGCAACAGGAGGAGGCCATTCAGCCCCTTCAGTCTCTTACACAGGAATAGATTAGATTACTTACAGTGTGGAAACAGGCCCTTCGGCCCAACAAGTCCACACCTTCCGTCGAAGTGCAACCCACCCATACCCCTACATTTACCCCTTACCGAACACTACGGGCAATTTAGCATGGCAATTCATTTGACCTGCACATCTTTGGACTGTGGGAGGAAACCGGAGCACCTGGAGGAAACCCAGGCAGACACGGGGAGAACGCACAAACTCCACGCAGTCAGTCGCCTGAGGCAGGAATTGAAACCGGGTCTCTGGCGCTTTGAGGCAGAAGTGCGAACCACTGTGCTACCGTGCCACCTACGGAAGAGGCCATTCAGCCCCTTTGGTCTCTTACACAGGAACAGGAGGAGGCAATTCAGCCCTTTAAGTCACTTATGCAGGAACAGGAGGGCCATTCCCTCCTCAAATCACTTGCAAAGGGACAGAATGAGGTAATTGATGCTGATTCCTGATGAATGGCTTATGCGAAAAACGTCGATTCTACTGCTCCTCGGATGCTGCCTGACCTGCTGTGCTTTTCCAGCAATCCACTCTCAACTCTGATCTCCAGCATTAGCAGTCCATAAGACCATAAGACATAGGAGTGGAAGTAAGGCCATTCGGCCCATCGAGTCCACTCCGCCATTCAATCATGGCTGATGTGCATTTCAGCTCCACTTACCAGCGTTCTCCCCGTAGCCCTTAATTCCTCTAGACAACAAGAATCTATCAATCTCGGCCTTGAAGACATTTAGCGTCCCGGCTTCCACTGCACTCCGTGGCAATGAATTCCACAGGCCCACCACTCTCTGGCTGAAGAAATGTCTCCGCATTTCTGTTCTGAAATGACCCCCTCTAATTCTAAGGCTGTGTCCATGGGTCCTAGTCTCCTCGTCTAACGGAAACAATTTCCTAGCATCCACCTTTTCCAAGCCATGTATTATTTTGTACGTCTCTATTAAGTCTCCCCTTAATCTTCTAAACTCCAACGAATACAATCCCAGTATCCTCAGCCGTTCCTCATATGTTAGACCTGTCATTCCAGGGATCATCCGTTTGAATCTCCGCTAGGCACGTTCCAGTGCCAGTATGTCCTTCCTGAGGTGTGGGGACCAAACCTGGACACAGTACTCCAAATGGGGCCTAACCAGAGCTTTATAAAGTCTTAGTAGTACATCTCTGCTTTTATATTCCAACCCTCTCGAGATAAGAGACAACATTGCATTCGCTTTCTTAATCACGGACTCAACCTGCATGTTTACCGTTAGAGAATCCTCGACTAGCACTCCCAGATCCCTTTGTGCTTTGGCTTTATTAATTTTCTCACCATTTAGAAAGTAGTCTATGCTTTTATTCTTTTTGCCAAAGTGCAAGACCTCGCACTTGCTCACGTTAAATTCCATCAGCCATTTCCTGGACCACTCTCCCAACCTGTCTAGATCCTTCTGTAGCCTCCCCACTTCCTCAGTACTACCTGCCTGTCCACCTAACTTCGTCCTCACTGTTTCCTAATTGATGCTCTAACATGATGACCAAGTGGAGCAGATGGTGCACAGACAGACTGCATCACATTGTTCCTCCTGGCTCCGCTGCTCATGATACACACGTGGGACTTTAACATGGTTTTCTAGTGTTGAGGAGGGAAGTCATATGTCTTGAATGAAGTCTCAAGAAGGCATCTTCCATTTCCAGAAAGACAGCCTGGTATTCTCTTTGTCGGGCGGAAATGGATGGGAATGTCTACCTATTTCAGCTGCAAGGTAATGTGGCTGCTCGTGGGGATTGTGAACAATATGACGTTCAGTACCGGTTCACATGCTGACTGCACAATAGCGTTGGGAGAGTTAATTAAGGCATATAAACTATTAGGAAAGCCATGTTGGACTGCTAAATGGACACTCTAAGTTCAAATAATGCTGATCTTGTTCATGTTAATCAAGTCCAGTGCACATCCTGTTCAGTGTAACATGTATGCCTTACTCTGTCCAAGTCTATTTCCACCCTATGATCTGCCTGGCCATGCTAACTATGATCTGCCTCTACTGCTCAGAAATAAAGTGTTTCCCTTTACTGAGGTACACGTGGCAATAAATTAAACCAATCAATCCTGGGTAAAGTATGGAATTTCTCACCCTTTCAATGTCTCTTTTGGAAATAAGTGATCGCTGCCATTCCTCTTGTTTCAGTGTCACCATTTCTTCGTCTCTCACAGCTCTACAGATTAAACACTCAGCTTCTTCACTCTATCCTCATGTTACCATCATCCGTGTCTGTGGTAAGGACATCATTCCTTACAGAGGTGAACAAATCTGTAGAGAGTTCCCCAAATGGTCTCTCAGCAAGGCTCTACAACAGCAGGAAGATGGCTTTACTTATGTACTTGAATCATCTTACAACGAAGGACAGCATACAATTGACTGCACCCATTACTTACACACGGTTTGATTCAGAGCAGTCAGCATAGACTTGTGAGTGGGAGATCATGCTTCCCAAATTTGTTAGAGTTCTTTGATGAATAGACCAAGAAGGTTGATGAGGGCCGAGTGGTAGACGTAATCTCAATGGATTTCAGTAAGGCTTTTGATAAGGTCCCACATGGCAGGCTGCTCTGGAAGGTTCCGTTACGTGAAATGCTTGCGGAACTGGCCAATTGGAGAGACAGTTGGCTTGATGGTAGGCAGCAGAGGGTTTAGTGGAAGGATGAAGGTCGGACTGGTGGCTGGGTCCATAGCTGTTTGGTATCTATGGTTTGGCTGAAAATGTACAAGGCATATTTAGTAAGTTTGCAGATGACACTAAAGTAAGTGGTATCGTGATCAGTGAGGAAGTTTAACAGAAATTGCAGCAGGACCTTAATCAGGTGGGGAAGTGGGCCGAGAAATGGCAAATGGAATTTAATATAGATGTGTGAGGTCTTGCATTTTGTAAACTCAAATCAAAATAAGAGTTTCATGGTGAATGGGAGGGCCTTCAGGGATGTAGTGGGCAGAACGACCCTGGCTTTCAGGTGCACGGTTCTCTGAGAGTGGAGTCACAGGTAGATAGGGCAGTGAAGAAGGCTTTTAGCACACTGGCTTTCATGAATCAGGGCATTGAGTATAGAAGTTGGGAATTTATGTTGCAGTTACCCCAGGACTTTGGTAAGGCCGCACTTGGAGTATTGTGTTCTGTTTTTGTCACGCTGTTTTAGGGGGGATGTTTTGAAATTAGAAAGACTGCAGAAGAAATTTACAAGGGCGTTGCCAGGACCCAATGATCTGAGTTATAGCGAGAGGTTAGACAAGCTAGGACCTTTTCTTTAGAGTGTTGGAAACTGAGGGGGGACCTTGGAGAGCTGTATAAGATCACGAGGGGTATGGATAGAGTTAATGTTCTCAGTCTTTTTCCAAGGTTTAGAGTCGAGGATTAGAAGGGATCAGTTTCCGTTGAGAGGGGAAGGAATAAAAGGGAACCTGAGGGGCCATTTCTTCACACTGAGGATGGTACTTGGATGAGCTGCCAGCAGGTCTTGTTGAAGGGAGTACATTAACAACATTTCAAAAGCATTTGGATAAATATGTGGATAGGAAATGACTGGAAGGATATGGGCCAACTGCAGGAAATGGGGTTAGCATGGATGGATATTTTAAACGTGGAGTCAAACCCCTCTGTTAATTAAAACCAAACACCCAGAAAAGCTCGCCTCACCTCATAATCTTTTAAAATATGAGTGACACAAATCTCCTACATTCTGCTATTTAAACAAAAGTTCACAAGGATCTAAATTGATATCTTTATTAATGTTCTTCTGATTAGAATGCTATACCTCTAACAACTTTCGTGCATGTCTTTGTTTCGCCAGTCCTAGGATGTGTGTGTAGTCCCAGTCAAAGTGCTGTCCTTCTTTGTCTGTATGTATGGAAACTAGTGATAGTGGGTCATGTCTTTTAGTGGCCAGTTGGTGTTCATGTATCCTGGTAGCTCGATATACACTGTTTAATCAGTGTGTGTTTCAGATAAGGAAGATTGTTCATATGTGTACAACACTTTCTGAATGAACAATGGTGACACGGTTAACAAAAAATGGTGCACATGATGTATAACATTTAAAAAGTATTAAAACATTATTTGATGCTCATCTGAAGTGATACGTTCCCCCTTTTCTGGGATTCCTTAATCTTGTCTCTTATTCTTATCAGGCTGTGTGTTATAAATCTTGCTCATGGTATCCCAACTTATTTCAGTTAATCGCCTTCCTACCGGGACTTCAATATGTTGGCCTGCTGGGTCTTTCCAAAGCTAGTTTCTGTCATATTATTGGAGATGAAAGTTCTGGCAACAGACTCAGCATTTGAACACGTTAATGTGTTGTAAATGCACTGTACAAAGGATCACAGCACACAGGAATAGCTAAAACATTGAGGGATGTACATCTAATTCTTTCAATAATCTAGATTTCTCATTTTTCTTAGCTCCACATCTGCATCCTGTCTCTCGTCATCTCTTTGTATCTCGTTAAAAAATCCCCCAATTATTCTTTGTGTCCCATCTCTCAAAACTCCTTCTTTTGGTTTACAGCTATTGCTCTCTTCTTGATGTAATGTGATTACAATTGAGCAATGTAACTCCAAAGACATTCGGGAGGAGCTGGCCTGAGTTAATTGGAAGGGAAGCTGAGCAGGAAAGACCACGGAGCAGCAAAGACAGGAGTTTCTGGGGATAATTCGGAACATAATGAAAATCATCTGAAAAAAGATGAAACATATTCATGCGAGGACAAGGCAGCCATGAGTGATGAGGCAAGTAAGGGACAGCATCAAACGAAAAGAGAAAACATACAATGTGGTGAAGATTGTTCGGAATCCAGAGAATGCATTAGCTTTGGAATGACATAAGGCTGGCTTCACTGACACTACAGAGCTTTTAATTATGGTCGGGGAGAGAAACAGAGGGAAACACATTCACTTTAACACCGAAGATGGAGTTAATGAAGGAAAAAGATTCAGAGGAATTAAACAGTTGAATTAAAATCAGTTCAATGCCTTTGTGGAATGTGTCAGATTGAAAGCATGACCCAGGGAGAGAGACCCTCAACAGAATAAGAATAAAAAAGGGAACTATTTCTACAGCAGAAACCAGGTTAGGTCACTGTGTGCAGGGCTGATGGATGAATGGGTCTCAGTGAGAATTGGGGAATAGACAGCAGAATTGCATTGCAGATATTGCAGCTCGAAACTGCGTATTCATGTAGTGCTGTAGACCACAGCAGCAGAAGAAGAAGACATGCGTTCAATCACAACCTGAAACCTTTTTGCCCAGGATAATCCTTCAGTTTGCCATGACCATCAACACCATCTATGGCTCAGTGATGAGTGTAGGTGTACGTGTCAGGGTCAGAACCATGTGAACCTAAACCTGATGCTAACCCATTAAAGCTACCGCAATTGAACAAAAGATCTGATCGAAGCTCCGCGGTCCTGTCACATTCAGTCATAAATGGTGACGAACGATTAAATAAATGACTAGAGGAGAGGGCTCCACAAACATCCCCATCCCAAATAATCGAACAGACTTGCACTTAAGTGTAAAAGACAATGATGTATATCTGTACCATCCTCAGCCAGAAGTGTTGAGTGGATGATCCACCTCACCCTCCTCATGATGCCCATAGAAACACAGATGCCAGTTTTCAACAAAATGGATGTACTGCACGTGCCATGAAGAAACAGCTGAACAAAGTGGATACGACAAAGGCAATGGGCCCTGACCCCATTCCTGCAATAGGACTGAAGACTTATGCTGCACAACAAGCCGTGTCCCGGGGGAAGCTGTTTCATTCCAGATCCCTGGCAATGTGGGAAATTACTCAGCTATGCCCAGTCCCCTAAGAGGAGAATAAATACAATCTGAACATTTACCAGCCCCTCAGTCCCATCACGACAGTCAAACTAATGGGAGGTCTTTTTGACAGAGCTGTCAAGCAGCACAGAAATAACCTGCTCAGTGTGGATCCTGATACGTCCCCATGTGGAGATGGTGCTGTTGTGAAAATGTCACAGGATTACTAATCCAGACCAGACTAATGCTCTGGCAGCTGGTGGAAGTTAAAAACAATTAATACTATATCGAGATGTAAAGTCTGGTGTCAGTAATGGTGACCCTAAAGCTATTGTCGATTGTAAACATCAATTTCCCTCCCCAGTGTACTTTCAGGAAGTGAATCTCCTGTGCGTTCCTGGTCTGGCCGTAAAGTGACTCCTGACACACAGACATGTGATAAACCCTTCAGTGGTCTCTGAATCGGCCAAGCAAGACACTCAATTGTATCAAAATGCTCGGGGTTTTAAAGGGTAAAACCGAACAGAATACCCAGCTCCAGCCTCGGTATCGGAAAAGGGAACGGGAAACACAGTCCTGTCGACACTGCAGAGACCTCCTTCCTAACCTCTCAGGACTTGTAACAACATTTACAGAGCTTTCCCACAGACTGCACAGAAACATCAGTAAAAGAGTAGGTCACACAACATAATGAGCCTTCCCCATTCTACTTCATGTTCAAATATCTCCTCAATGCACTTATCCCTCTCAACGTACATATCCGTAATATGATTAACCTTGAGAAGCTATAAAATAGGAAGTGTAGTAGTCCCTTTGACCCATTGAGTTTTCTACCCAATTCAATATAATGATGGCTGGCCCTTTATTTCCACACCGTGCTCTTTCTTTCTGCGCTCCCCCCCACAACCCCACCTTCCCCCACCCCATCCCTTTAGTATCACAAAATCCTTATTTATATTCAGTATTTTGGCTTGCAGGTGCGAGCACATTCCCTAGGTTCACCAATCTAGAAGTGCAGACATTTATTCTCATCTCAATGCAGTGTGCCCTGCCTGTACCTAGTACTATGGCCATTGTTTTAGACATCCCAGCCTGGGGAATTATCACCCGTGCTTCCATACTGTCTCACCCTGTCAAAGTTTTATATATCTCACTGAGATCTCCACCCATTTTCCTAAAGTCCATGGAATACAGGCCCAGTCGCCCCAAACTATGCTCTCACAACAAGCTTTTCATCCCAGAGATCAGTCTGGTCATCCTACGCTGCTCTTCCTCGATGTCAGGTTTGTCCTTTATTATGTAAGGAGACCAAAACTGCACACAATGGTGATGAACGATTAAATAAATGACTGCACAATGTTCGAAATGGGGTCTCATCAAGGCCCTGTACAGCTGCAGTAAGACACCCTTACTCCTGGACTCACATCCCCTGAAATGAAGGTCAACACACTATTTATCTTCCTAACTGCTTTCTGTTCCTGCTATGATGATTTCAGTGACTGGTTTACAGGGAGATCCAGATCTTTTTCAGTGTTACAGCTCCCCACCTGGTGGTTTAATGTATACTGGTCAGCGTGCCAATGCCAATCTTAGTATTGACTTCTGGCTTCAGAACTCACTGCCCTACATGGGCCTCGGAGGTTTATGCAGAAGGAAACAATGAAAAGGAGCATACGCCCCTTTGTAGATCAACATGTTTCAAACAATCCCTTTTCAAACGATAGGCTGCCAATGAATATATTGCCACCGTCACCTCTCCTCACACTGCTCTCCAACTGTCACGTATTTGTGCATTCACTCCACTCGTCTCAGTCACCTTCGAGCTTTTTTACGACTTCCTCATCCATACACAATCGAACATCCTTTTGTGCTGTCAGCAGGCCTGGATATATTGTATTTAACTCCAACAACCAAATGTTTAGGGGGTATTGTGAACATCTGGGGCCAAGCACTGACCCCTGTGATACTTCAGCAACCTTCCTCTGTTAAAGAAAAACGGTTTTTAAAAATTTCTTTACTTCGTGAATCTGAGTGTGACTGGCTGGGCCAGCACTTATTGTCCGTCTCTAGTTGCCCTTGAGAATGTGGTGGTGAGTTGCCTTGTTGAACCGCTGCAGTCCACGCTATGGTTGACCTCCAATGCCATTAGGGAGGGAATTCCAGGGTTATGACCCAAGGACAGTGAAGGAATGGTGATATATTCTACCTCACATTCGATATAGCTATGGAGAAGGAGCGGATTAGGCAAAATGGGCGGATATTTCATTGGGGAAGTGGAAACTATGATGCGATTAGATATGAGTTAGGAAGCATGGACTGGGAGCAATTGCTCCATGGAAAGGGCACTATAGACATGTGGAGACTGGTTAAGGAACAGTTGTTGCAAGTGATGCACAAATGTGTTCCTCTGAGACAGGCAAGAATGGGTAAGATAAAGGAACCTTGGATGACGAGAGCGGTGGAACTTCTCGTCAAAAGAAAGAAGGCAGCTTACGTAAGGTGGAGGAAGCAAGGGTCTTGGTCAGCTCTAGAGGATTACAGGCAGGCGAGGAAGGAGCTCAAAAATGGCCTGAGGAAAGCCAGGAGAGGGCATGAGAAAGGCATGGCTGAACAGATTAGGGAGAACACAAAGGCATTTTACACTTATATGAGGAATAAGAGAATGGTCAAAGAAAGAGTAGGGCCGAACAGGGATAGCATAGGGAACTTGTGTGTGGGGCCTGAGGAGGTGGGAAGCCCAAAATGAGTTTTTTGCTTCTGTCTTTACGAAAGAACCGAACTTTGGAGTGAATGAAACCTTTGAAGAGCAGGTGTGCATGCTGGAATGGATAGAGATAGAGGAAGCTGATGTGCTGAAACTTTTGTCAAACATTAAGTTTGACAAGTCGCCAGGCCTGGTCCAGATTTGTCTTTGGCTACTTTTGGAAACGAGAAATGCAATTGATTCGCCACTTGCGAAGATATTTGCATCCTCGCTCTCCACTGGAGTCGTACCTGAGGACTGGAGAGAGGCAAATGTAATTCCTCTCTTCAAGAAAGGAAATAGGGAAATCCCCGTCAATCACAGACCAGTAGGTCTCAGGTCTGTCATCTGCAAGGTGTTAGAAAGGATTCTGAGGGACAGGATTTATGACCATCTGGAAGAGCATGGCTTAATTAAGTGCAGTCAACATAGCTTTGTGAGGGGCAGGTTATGCCCCCAAACCTTGCTGAGTTCTTTGAGGATGTTACTAGGCAAGTTGATGAGGGTCGAGCTGTGGATGTTGAGTATGTGGACTTCAGCAAGGCATTTGATAGGTTCCCCATGGTCGGCTCTTTCAAAAGGTCAGGAGGAATGGGATACAGGTCAACCTAGCTGTCTGGATACAGAATTGGCTGGCCAACAGAAGACAGCGAGTGGTAGTAGAAGGAAAATACTCTACTTGGAAGTCAGTGGTGAGTGGTGTTCCACAGGGCTCTGTCCTTGGGACTCTATTGTTTGTAATTTTTATTAATGGCTTGGATTAGGGGATTGATGGATGGGTCAGCATGTTTTCAGACGACACAAAAGTTGAAGGTGTCGTTGACAGTATAGAGGGCTGTTGTAGGCTGCAGCGGGACATTTACAGGATGCAGAGATGGGCTGAGAGGTGGCAGATGGAGTTCAACCTGGATAAATGTGAGGTGGAAGCATTTGAATTTGAAAGCTGAGTACAAGGATTAAGGATAAGATTCCTGGCAGTGCGGAGGAACAGAGGGATCTTGATGTGAAGGTACATAGATCCCTTAGAATGGCCACCCAAGTGGACAGGGTTGTTAAAGCATATGGTGTTTTGGCTTTCATTAACAGGGTGACTGAGTTTAGGAGTCGTGAGATCTTGTTGCAGACCTATAAAACTTTGGTTAGACCGCACCTGGTTCTGGTCGCCCTATTATGGGAAAGATGTGGATGTTTTGGAGAGGATTCAGAGGAGGTTTACCAGGATGCTGCCGAGCCTGGAGGGCTTATCTTATGAAGAGAGGTTGACTAGGCTCGGACTTTTTCATTGGAGAAAAGGAGGAGGAGAGGGGCCTAATTGAGGTATTCAAGATAATGAGAGGCATAGATAGAATTGACAGCCAGAGACTATTTCCCAGGTCGGAAATTGTTAACACGAGGGGTCATAATTTTTGGCTGGTTGGAGGAAAGTATAGAGGCGATGGCAGAGGCGGGTTCTTTACGCAGAGAGTTGTGAGAGCGTGGAATGCCAGTAGCAGTTGTGGAAGCAAGGTCATTGGGGACATTTAAGAGACTGCTGGACATGCATATGGTCACAGAAACTTGAGGGTACATACATGAGGATCAGTGGTCAGCACAACATCGTGGGCTGAAGGTCCTGTTCTGTGCTGTACTGTTCTATATTCTACTTCCAAGTCAGGATGGTGAACGGCTCGGGGGAACTTGAAAATGACTGTGTTTGCATACATCTGCTACCCTTGTCCTTCTAGATAGACGTGGTCGTGTGTTGGGAAAATGGTGTCTGGGGATCTTTGGTGAAACATTTCAGTGCAGCTTGTAGATAGTAAAAAAAAACTGCTGCTGCTGAATTTTGATGGTGGAGCATTGTGGATGAAGTGACAGTCAAACTGGGTGTTTTGTTCTGGATGCTATCAAGCTTATTGAGTGTTGTTGGGGCTGAACTCATCCAGGCAAATGGGGAGTACTCCATCACACTTCTGAGTTATGCATTATAGATTATGGACAGGCCTTTGGAAGTCTTGAGGTGAGTTACTCGCCGCAGTATTCCTAGCTTCTGACCTGCTCTTGTAGTTACTTCGATTTTGTGGGCGAGTCCAATGAGTTTCTGAGCAATAATTACCCCACAGGATTTTGATATTGAGGGATGCAGTGATGCTAACACAATTGAATGCCAAGGGGCAGTGGTTTGATTGCATTGTGTTGGTGATGGTCACGGTCTGGCATTTGTGTGGTGTCAATATTATTTGCCACTTGTCAGCCTGGATACTGTCCAGATCTTGTCGCATTTGGGCATGGATTGCTTCAGTATCTGAGGACCCACAAATGTTGCTGAATATTATGCAATCATTGGCGAACATCCCACTTCTGACATTATAATAGAGGCAAGGTAATTGATGAAGCAGCCCTGAACGCGCCTGGGCCTAGGCCACTCCCCGAGGGATTCCTATAGACCTGTCCTGGAGCTGAGTTGACTGACCTTCATCAACAATGACCATCTTCCTACGTGCCAGGTATGAATCTAACCAGCGGGGAGTTTGCCCCTGATAAATATTGATTCGAGTTTTGCTAAGGCCCCTTGATGCCACACTTGGTCGAAGGCAGCCTGTTTTAAAGGGCTGTCACTGTCACCCCACCTTTGGAATACAGCTCTTTTGTCCATGTTTAACCAATGTAATGAGGTCAGGAGCTGAGTGACCCTGGTGGAGCCAAACTGGGCATCATTGACCCGGTTATTGCTGAGCAGTTGCTGCTTGAAAGCACTGACACCTTCCATCACTTTACTGATGATCGAGAGTAGACTGATGGGGTGGTAATTGGTCAGATTGGATTTGTTCTGTTTTTTATGTGCAGGAGATACCTGGGTACTTTTCCACACAATCGGGTAAAAGTCATTGTTGTAACTATATTTGTACTGCTTGGCTTGGGAAGTGGCAAGTTCTTGAGCGCAAGTTTTCAGTACTATTGCCAGAATGTATTCAGGGTATGTACCCTTTGAAGTATCCAGTGTCTCCAACTGTTTCTAGATATTGCATGGACTGAATTGAATTGGTTGATGCTGGTAACAGAATTACTGAGGCCTACTGGAGGAGTCTGAGATGGATCATCCAATCCGCATTTGTGACTGAAGATTGTTGCAAATGCATCAGCCTTATCTTATACACTGAAGTGCTGGGCTCTTCCTTCATTAAGGATGGGGATACTTGTGGAATCTCCTCCTCCAATGACTTGTTTAATTGTCCCTACCGTTTCTGGACGAAATGTGGAAGAACTGCCGAGCTTAGATCTGATCCGTTGCTTGTGGGATCACATAGCTCTGTCTATCGCTTACTGCTTATGCTGTTTGGCGCACAAGTTGTCCTGTTTGGTGGCTTCGTCAGGCTGACAACTCATTTTCAGGTATGCCTGGTGCTGCTTCTGCCATCCTGCACACTCCATTGAACCAGGGTTGATCCTATGGATTGGTGGTAATTGTTGCAAGTGGGATATGCCAGGCCATGAGGTCGTGCGGGAGTACAGTTCTGCTGCTATTGATGACCCACAACACCTTATAGAAACCCAGAAATGAACTACTAGATGTATTCGAAGTCTGTCCTATTTAGTACGTTGATAGTGCCGCCAAATATGATGGAGGTTATTCTCAATGTGAAGGTGTGACTCTCTCCACAATGACTATGCGATGGTCACTCTTACTGATACTGTAATGGACAGATACGTCTGCAACTGGCAGATTAGTAAGGATGAGGTCAAATGTCTCTTCCCTCGTGTTAGTTCCCTTACGAACTGCGGCAAACCCAGTTTTGCAGTTATATCCTTTAGGACCCGACTAGTTCGATCAGTAATGCTGCAGCTGAGCCACACTTGGTGATGGACATTGAAATCCCCAAGCCAGAGTACATTTTGCGTCCTTGCCACACTCAGTGCTTCCTCCACGTGTTTTTCAGCATGGAGGAGTACTGATTCATCTGTTAAGATAGGCTGGCACATGGTATTCAGTTTAAAGTTTTCTTTCCCATCATAAGACTTCATGGGATACAAAGTCACTAGTTGAGGACTCCCAGAGCAATTTCCTTCCAATTGTATCCCATTGCACCGCCACTTTTGCTGTGTCTGTCCTGCTGGTGAGACAGCAGATATCCGGAGAAGATGATGGGAAGTCTGGGACATACTCATACTTACAGAATCATGCCTTATAGACAAATTCATGCTGTTGCTTGACGAGTCTGTTTATTTTATTCACTGTTTCCTGCCAGCTGTCCCATTCTAGAAACATGGCCATATATTCAGCTCAATCCACTCAGGTTTCATTTTGCAAACTAGCTTTACCAAAACTTTCTTGAAAATCCAAACACTTGTCTCCCAGTCCGTTTTTCAAACACAATTACCATTTGATAAATCCATGTTACTGTTGTCTATGACCATTTATTTCTCCTAAACCATTTACTTATTATGTCCTATGTTCCATGTACTAGACCCTTTTTCCACACCCGACTTGGTTTTACTGGTATTGTTAGAAAGTTCAGTGAAGACAGAACTGAAGTAGCTGTTTCATTGTTCTGCCAATTCCCTGATCCCTATTCGCACTTCTCTGGTTTCAGATTGTCAGGAAACTGCACTTGTTCTCTTATACTTCTCACATTTACATGATTTGACAAGCTATTCCAGTTCATCCTTATAACATTTGTGAATATGCTCTTCAGAAACCCATCAAATCCTGCCTTCAGCCACTCAGTAATTGACCTTCCACACCATACACTCACAGGAGCATAGACCAACAGAAATACAGCACGATCTATATTGTTCCCTCTTTCCAACACCAGGTCCATAGCAGGGAATGTTATGACACTTCCAATTGCTCGTTCAAGTACTTTTTGATGGTTGTGAGGTTACTTGAGATAACCGCCCCCCCTCTCAGGAAGAGCATTCCAGACCCCAACAGTCCCCTGGTGAAGAACAATCCTTAAATTCTCTCTAATCCTCAAACCCTTCACTTTAAAAGTGTGCTCGCTTGTTCTCGACTATCTGACTAAAAGGAACAGCTATTGTCTATCCACACATGTCCATGCTCCTCGTAATCTTATCGTTCTGAACCACATCCCACTCAGCCTCTCTGCTCCAAAGTAAACACCCCGAGCTTACCCAGCCTCTCTCCATAGCTGATATGCTCCATCCAAGGGAACATCCTGGTGAATCCCCTCTGCATACATACCATATCCTTTCTTTTATGTGGCTTCTAGAACTACATAGAGTACTCCATCTTGGCCAAACCAACACTCTGTATAGCTCTTATAATCTACGCTTCGATTGATAAACGATCCACCCCAAGGTCCACTTCTTAACTAGTTCATTACCCTGCTCAGTCCCATTCAGGGATGTGTGGAGAAGCACCCTCTGAACTTCCTAGTGTGCTGCCATTCATTGAGTCCTCCCCTGTCTGGTTCCTTCTTCCGCAGTGCATCACATCACATTTATCAGGGTTCCGTTCCAACTGCCATTGATCTGACTATCTGACCATTTCATCTGTATCTTCCTGCAACTTAAGACGTTTCTCCTCACTGCCAACCAAGCGGGCAAACGCAAACTTACTTATCACAATCCCCAACCCCTTCACTCACCGTTTCATTCACATCTACACCATTTATGAATGCCACAAATAAAAGGGACACAACAGAGATCCCTGTAGTACACCAGGGGACACTGGTCTCCAGTCACACAAACAACCTTCTCCCACCACCCTCCGTCTCCTGCCAATAAGAAATTTTTCGTTGTAATTTGTCACATTATCCTTGATTCCATGAGATTTTACTTTATTTTAAAGTTTCCCAAATGGGGCTTCGTCAAAGGTATTGCTGCAAAACTAATTAAGCGACCTCCTCAAACTAATTCAAACAAATTCATTAGATGTGCTTTCCTTCTGATAAAGTCATGATGATTATCCCTGATGAAACTTTGCTACTCTGATTGGAGTTCAATTTTCTCCTTCTATATTTTCTCCAGTAGTGTCGCTAACAGTGATCTAATACTCCCTGGTCTATCTCTACCACCCATACTGTGAAGTTAAAAATGACACAACACCAGGTTACAGTCCAACAGGTTTAACTGGAAGCACACTAGCTTTCGGAGCGACGCTTCTTCAACAGGTGATAGTGGAGGACACAATTGCAAGGCACAGAATTTATAGCAAAAGTTTACAGTGTGTGTAACTGAAATTATACGTTGAAAAGTACCTTGATTTTCTGTTGAGTCTTTCATCTGTTCGAATACAACCACGATAGTTTCACTTCTTTTTAAAAGTTGCATTCTCAGGTTAACTATAACAATTGGGTTAGTTTCACAATATGTCAAAGGTATTAGCGGCCTGTGTTCTCTGTCTATGTCTATGAAGTTTAGATGGATTCTAATCTAAAACGTGAGATAATCGAGTTTTACAATAATTCGTGCAGTTTTTGAGCAAAATACAATGTAACTCTGTCAGTACAAATTCACCCCAAAAATATATGTGTGCGTGTGGTTTTTTTGTGTCTATCTGTGTGTGTGTCTGTCTGGGTTGGGGGTTGTGAGTGTGAGAGGGTGTACATGTGTGCCTAGTGAGTGTAGAGTGTCTTAAGTCTGTAAGGAAATGAATGTGTGAGTGTGTGAGTGTGTGTGTGTCTGGAGTGGGAGGTTGTGAGTGTCTGTGAGAGAGAGGGTATATGTGTGTGCATGAATGTAGAGTGGTCGAAGTCTCTGAGAGGCTGCATATGTGAGTGTCGGAGTTTGTGTGTCTGTAAGGATGTGTGTGAGGGTCTGTGTGCGTGTCTGTGCACATGTGTGTCCGTGTGTATATGTGTGTATATGAATAACTCTGTGTGTGTCCGTGTGTGTATATAGTGCATTGGTTGTCACCTGTAGTGTGACATGAACTCAAGGTCCTGGTTGAGGCCCTCCCTATGGGTACCGAACTTAGCTATCAGCCTCTGCTTTGCCACTTTTCACTGCTGCCTGTCCCGAAGTCTGCCTTGCAGGATGGTCACCCAAAGGTCCAAGGCTGAATGACCTGGACCGCAGAAGTGTCCCCAACTGGGAGGGAACACTTCTGTCTGTTAATTGTTATGCGGTGACCATTCATCCGTTGCCATTTCCTTTGCTTGGTTTCCCCAATGTACCATGCGTCAGGGCATCCTTGCCTGCATAGTATAAGATAGGCAACGTTGGCTGAGTCACATGAGTACTTGCCACTTACATGGGGGGAGGAGTCCTCACATGCAATGGAGATATCCAATCATCTGTTTGAGGTTTGGCAGTTGTTTAAAGGCAAGTAGTGGAGTTGTGGGGAAGGTCATGGCGAGGTGCTCATCCTCATTGATAATGTGTTGCAGGTCACAAAGAACATGGCGTAATTTTTCAGCTCCTGGGAAGTACTGAAAAACGAATGGGACTCTGTCGGTTGCAGCACTTTACTCAGTCCCACTCCGGCATCTCCAAATCATGTTCTCAGTACTCTGGCACCTCCCCTATGGTCAGATTCTAATTAAAATTAAGATTAGAGGTCATCTTGCCACATTATGTATGCTCTTCTCAAGCATCATTGTGTGATTTTCTCCAGATCTCCCGTTAGGCATGTGGAGTAGAGAAGGACAATGATCTTAAACAATGCTGTGTATTTCCCCAGAGATCTAAAACTGCTCTAAACTGGGTGGGAACCTTTCAGCAGGCTAGTAAGTTTTTTGCTGCCTGTGTACAGGATCATAGTGAGATCACATTGGAGTAGTGTGCACAGATTTATTCTACTCAATGAAGAAAGGGTATTCTTACATTGGAAAGAGCTCAGAGATGGTTCCCTCAACTGAATCCCGCAAGGAACGTGTCTTAGGATGGAGATATGGCAGGAAAGTGGAATAGAGGCCGCGATTACATCATCCATGATTGTATTCAATGGCGGAGCATGTTCGAGGGGTTGGATTCCTGACTGATGCTCCTCGTCCATATTCAGCCTTTCGACCATGTTACACAGTAATGGGGGAGCATTGCGTATCAAACACGAAGCAGGTACTCCGGATAAATCAGTCATAATCAGTTTGACAGAACGTCACCAGTGGAGTCACACTGTGACCAGTGTTTCTGAATGAAGAAACTGTGGCTGCTGTCAAGACAGGGGTGTTCACCAACATGATGTACTGTGATAGACACACTGTAACATTAATAGAGTGAGATCTCCTGCAGTTCCTCTTCAGCTCCCCATTGACACGGGTACTCCGCAGCTGCCATGTACACCATCAGGAATCCCACTATACTGGGAAAGTAAGGATAGCAGCAGCTCCCTGCTGAGGGAGAAACGATATATTTACCTCATTCACTATGTTTATCCTCCATATCCAAATGGTTACATTGATGTTGAGATATTGGGAGATGATGGATATGTCACCCAGTCCTGCCTGGAAAGTTCCGACTCATAGAAGCTCAATGAAACAGTGACCCTAACATTCACTGACAGCCCTGTCCTCCCCCTGGTGTGAAGCTGCAGGCCATGTTGAAGGAAGTGACACCGCTCAGTGACCAGCTCCCTGTTCAATCAGTGTCCCCTCAAACTCTGCTCCCGGGATAAGTGTCCCTTGGGAAGATGGTCTTGGAAATCCCAGAGTGCACACAGCAGATCCTTGCCCCACATACACTCACTCAGTGGTTTCAGAGCTTCCTCTCTCTGCAGCCTCTACTCCATTTGTAGTTCATGTTACACACCCAGATGCTGTAACTGCAGTTTCCATGCTCCATCCAAAGTGGGTCACCAAATCCTCAGGTCTCCCAGAATGTCTGAGGCAGCTCACAACAGAACCTCCAGCAAACTCTCCAGCCCGTCCACTAACATTTCCATAACAGGAGTCAGTCAGAAACCCCACGATTACAAGTGTTGTGGACCAGACCAAATCTCCGCAAAATGTTTTAAGAAGGCCGCTTAGACCCAAACCTATCCTTATTTTAAACATAGATGTGAAGTGTGCCTTACAGATATGTTGTGACTGGTCAAAATAGTCGAAATTAAGCAAAATATAATCTATTCAAATGTTTTAGTTAAAATACAATCAAAGAAAAGAACATTTTTGGATAACTTATATGTTGGAACAGTGACACAAACAATAGATATCGCACCTTCTTAGTATACACTGTTTGGCACAAAGATATATTCAAAAACAGATTCTTACATGCAGTTTTCCGATCCAGGAGAAATCAGCATCACAGAGATCTCAGAGAGAAAGGCAGCTAGGGATCATGTATTGAAACTTCCAACCCTTCTGGGACCCCGAGCAGCTTCTAAATGTTGCAGCTAAAAACAAAATGAGAAACCCTGGTCTGGGAGAGCTGGCCACTGCCCTTCCATTGTTACCACCGTTTTAATAAAACCTAAAGGCTTTCTCAGTTATTTCCTTAAACTGTTTTCAGACAGCAGTTCTGCACCTCTGCCTTTAAAACCTCTCTTAAAAAAAAACCCAAGAGAAAATAACCGTTTTACAGTGATAGTATCCTCACAACTCCGCCTTTCATAAAATGATCCATCAATATACATAGTTGGATTCATTTTTGACCTCCTAATTTTCCTCTATTAGCAGACTGCAATGCATATACATTACATTGACTCTGACCATATAAATGTTCACAACTAGACTCGATTTCTGTCATTTTACTCCAGCTAAAAAATGCCTTTGTCTTTCTTCATCCAAGTCTCCACAATGTGTCAAAACTTAGGGTTTCTCGCCCTGTCAACTGTATAATTTCAAATTGAATGGTGGAAATAATAAGCTCAATCGAAACAGACTGTTATTTTTTCTCCCGAAACTTCTACAAAAACTTTAAGAGGTCACGATCAGTGATAAAGATTTGGCTCATGTATGTTATTCGCAATTTAAATGCTGAAATGTTATAAAGCCAATACCAAGCTCAAGGCCTCCTTCCCCATTGTGGAATAAATCTGTTGATGTTTCCACTGGACACTCCAACCACACGTTACATAATGGAGCAGTTCTCATCTCTCCAATACTCCCTCTGAATGACATAGCTCCTCATGTCTCAGCATGAAAGAATTACATCCTTCTGTACCTCTTAATGCTGTAATCTCGTTACCTGCTACTCTTGGCCTTTGCCAGTAAACCTTACTTTCAAAGATACAAGTTTTAAGAGGATCTCGCACATTCTTCCCAACCTCTCAAGGAAACCATACTTTGATTTCTGAACCCAATCAACATCATCAGCCATTTTAGCTTCTAATCTTGCCACACGAGTTCTCACGACTGCAGGAAGTGAATTGTTGAACTTCTCCAAAATAAGAATCTAAGAGCATCATAGGTTTGCTCTATTTTTAATACCCTTACCCACATTTCAAAATTATTTTGTCTGATCCTTTCAAACTCAATGTACGTTTAACTAGGGACGCTATTTTAGAATCCTGAAACACTCTCTGTTGGCTTCTGGCACATGGTCATATGCACTTCAGATGGCTTTCTTCACCACCTCATACTGGCCAGATACCATCTCCGATAGGGATGCAAATATCTACCAGCTTGGTTTGGATCAACTAAATTCACGTGGTCACTGGTCACTGCATTGGTTTACACACTTTCTGAAATGAAATTCAAAAGGCTTCCCCATCCTTCTCATCAAATTTCGATAATAATTGGATGTATTTAAACAGAATCCCATTAGGCCTTCGGCTACTATAGGGTTACTCATCCTCACTATCCTCCTCATCCCGCCTTCTATGTCAACTTCATCTCTAACTGCTCACTTTTGAAGTTGAAACTATCTGCTTTTCTTGTCTCTTTTTCTCTCTTTCTTCTTCATTTCCTTTTCTTTTATTTCTGCTTTTCATTATAATTCAAACAGTTTCAATACCTTCTCATGTTCAAAGTGCCTCATTTGAAATTGCATTCTCGCCATTTCTAAAGATTCTGATGGCTGTTCCACCAAATGTAATTGCCAGGTTTTAGTTGTAATTATCTCTCATCTTCTCACAGGCAAACCCAACCCACTCCAGCTTTGCCTTCATTACCTTTTGTAAAACCCCCAACTTCATTTCTTCCACACCCAGAGAACTCTCAGTGACTGAAAGAATCTTTATTCACAAAACACTGTTTAAACCAACCGAATTCAACATCCGGAACCAAAGACACTAGCAACTACCATACACGACCTTTGAACCCAATAGCTTCCGGGTGCGTAATCTTCAGTGTCTGCATGAGCTTATTCTGGATGCTCTGGTTTCCTCCCACAATCCAAAGATGTGCATGTCAGGTGTACTGGCCATGCTAAATTGTTCATAGTTTTCATGGATGTGTGGGTTAGGAGCCTTAGCCGGCGTAACCATTTGATAATAAGGTAGGAATGGATCTGGTACGTTGCTCCTCGAAGGCTCAGTGTGGACTTGTTGGGCCGAATGGCCTTTTTCCACACTTTAGGGATTGTAATTCTAAACCCAATTTGGTATTATCGAATTAGAACCAGACAAGAGTCCCCAGTTTACAATGGACCAACCAGACTGCCTCAAACTATTTTAAGAAGGTAACTGGGATGCCAACCTTGCCTTAGTTAAAAGATAGTAGTGAAGTGGGAGTTCCAGGTGTGACGTTGCTAGTCAAACCATTTAACATTAATTAAAACACAATATACTTAAACACTCTCATGAAAATCCATACAAAATGAAGAAGAATTTAGCATAACTTATATTGGAAACCTTAACCGAATAATGGATACAGTACCTTCTACAAATGAATCGTCCCAATATACTAATATCACCGAAACACAACCCTTGGCAAAAAGGACTATTCAACATACATTTTTGTATACAGTTCTCCAATCCAGGAGAAAACAGCATCAAGAAAGGTCTCAGAGAGATTAGCAGCTTAGGATAATTTACTAAAACTTCCAACCCTTCTGGGACCCCAAGCACCTGGTGATTATTACAGCTACAAGAAAAAAAACTAAAAAGCCTGGTCTATCTGAGCTGGCCATTGTTCCTACTATTTATTTAAAATCCTAAAAGCCTCGTAAGTTATAACTTGAGCCGTTTTCAGTCGGCAGTTTAGCCTTTAAGACGTCTTATTTTTTTTAAAAAATGGAGCAAATATCTTTTTTAAGAGACTGCATTGTCACACAATTTAGATGAACGGTCCTTTACTCAGTGGGCTTCCTCGTGTTACTGATCGCAAGGTCACCTGAGCGTGACAAGCACAGATACAGACCAAGTTACAAAGACGTGTCTCATAGCTTCTGAAACACCCCTGTCCATGGATCATCACATGGGACATATTGGGAAGTGAACAACAGCCTGGCATACACCATTTCATTCTATCTGAGCTACACAATGCCAGCACTCAGTACACTAGGGAACCAAAACCCAATGCCAGGGAAAGATACAGAAAGACAGGGAGATTCACATTAAAGACAGAAACAGACAGTTTATTAACTGAAATGATGTTGTGGACGTAAGTGAAACAGGGCAGTGGGACTAACTGGAGAAGTGAGATCTTTGAGAGTAAAATTACAAGAATGAGAAGATTGAATAAAGGTATTGTCAGAGCAGCTGAAATGGTTTGTTATATCATATTGTGAATCTGCTTCACAGAACACCACAAACAACATAAACTGGGACAAGATGGCAGCCCAGCATGGAGAGCTGTGCAGACCATGCTAGTGTTACTCAGTAAACTGCACTAACTCCCCAGCATGGAGAGTATTGGAAACTTTATGCAAATTATACTCGCAAGAAATTACTGCCTACAAAGGGAAGATTTGATGTGTGTGTGCGTGTTCGTGTGTGCGTGTGTGTGTGTGTGTATGTGTGTGTTTGTGTGTTTCATCAGAGAGGGAGAGAGAGAGCCTGTGTGTATACGATTGGCGTATTTGAACGTGAAACTTCCTGTTTGAAAACGAATACACAATGAGGAAACTATTTTATATATGAACAACTGGCAGGCTTTTTGTTAATTAACAGAGAGTGAACGAGAGAAGTTTCATGGTCAGATGAGGTAAAGTATTTGAGAATGATAAAATAAAGGCATTGTCATACACAATAGCAATATACATCGGCATGCGCATGAATGACTGACGGATGGGAGTTTGGTGTGAGTTCGAATCAGATTTACTTCGGCAGGTTTGAAGCCGGGAGCGTCAGCAGCAGATTATTGGCTTCATTAAGACTATATTTCATAGCTCAAGGTTCAAACAGCAGATGGAATAAGCCAGTGAGATATATTCTGGGGTGGTGAGTATTTCAAGTTAGAAATTGTCAGGGCATGGTATCAGGAATCAGCTCATAGTCAAAGGGATCACCCACAGTTATGACATGTCTGCTAACCACAGATCTTGGCCACGGATGGTTTGGAACCAGTGGGACGAAGGGGAGTTAGTAAGCAGAACAGTAGAGAGTGACCTCCATGTTCTGAGTATTTAAATAACAAAGATAATGATACAATACATTGCGGTTCTCCGTTGAAACTCAGGAGGACAACATAGAGACCGATGAGTAACACTGCCAGAGCAGAGAGGGAGACAGTAATTGAACACGTTCATTATGTAGTTAGTAGTGGTCTGTCGAGTAAATATCTGGATTCAGAGTTTTAACAGGAACAGTAATAGTGGCAAGAAGTGTAGACTATATGAAAGAACAGCCATATAATCATAACAGGTTTATAGAAAAACAAATCTGGACAGTGACACTTACCAGGGACACCAACGGTAGCCAGGAAAGGATAATAAATATATTGAATAATGATAAGAGCGATTTTGATCCGGATTGGTAATGACAACCAACCACTTTCAGAAAGAGTCGAAACATAACCAGATAAACTCCTGTGTATTATTGGTATATTCCAGTCTAATGTTCTCAGATTCGGACCCATTGTTGTAACATTCCATTGAAATGTTCTCAGATTCTGATCATACTTGGAAAATTCCAGTCAAATATTCTACGATTCTGATCCTTTGTTGGAACATCCCAGTCTAATGTTCTCAGATTTTGATCCAGTGTTGTTAAATTCCAGTCTAATATTCTCAGATTCTGATCTCTCCTCCCCCTCTCTCTGGATTGGTAATCCCTGTTAATGCTGTCGGTGATGCTCCCGCTCATGGTATGGGATAACACATTGATGGAACCCATTTATCATTAAAAGATGGATCCCTCCATTGCGATAACTAGAATCCTTGGAGATTGGCATTCATCACAGTCACTGAACAAACAGGCTCAGTTAACCAGTTCCTTGCATCACTTTTCAAATCACAATAAAAGGGAGCATTTACTGGGTTTGGATGGAATGGATGAGTGCAGCTGAGGGATAGAGCATAAATCTTTCAATGTTTTAAATCATTCTTTCCTTGTGTATGAGAGTATTAACAGCACACTGCAGGGGTCTATATATGATTCACTCTGTTTATGAAAGGAGACAGTTATAAAATAACAATTCGGCTGCATAAATAAGTCGGGTTGGCAAGTTTCTAGGTACCTTAACACAAAGTACGGTACTTACTGACAAGTGTGAGGCTACTCCTGGTTTTAAGTGCTCTTTTACCAAATCCTTTCATAACCTTGAGACAGAGCATTGTGACTGCTGCCCAGCGACAGGCAGAAACAATTCTGTCCCTATGGGCCTCTTGCAGAGTTAGAGGAGAAGGCCATTCAGCCCATATTAGCTTGTTAATACTTGAAAAGGTGGAAAGATGAAATGTTGGCACATTTTGCCAACACAATCATTCAAAACAAAGAGATGTGTCGCTGCAGCTGTATGAGGTGTTACTGAGAGGGCACCTGGAGTACATTGTGTTATTTGTGTTTCTGCAACTGAGAAGGATGGACCTCCGTCAGATACACTTTTACCGCTGCACGAAATCCACAGATTGCTGTGTCATTTAATGTCTCGGGTCTGTTATTCAGGGGCAGTAGGAGGCCATTCAGCCTCTCGAGCCTGTTACAGTGGAACAGGAAGAGTTTATTTAGCATTTCAAATCCGTTACGCAGTAAACAAATTTAAATTTGTTATGGAATAGGAAAGACCTGATGTAAACATTAAAGTTCTAACTTTGAATAAGGCCAAATTTGAAAGTTTTAGACGAGCCCTGTGAAAGGCAAATTGGGTTACCCTATTCACAGGTAAAGGGTTGGTTGGAAACTGCTAGGCCATCAATCTTGGATTCAGAGAGTCCTGAGCAAATGTTTTCGTATTTGTGAGATGGGGAAGGCTGGTGGGTGCAGGGAGTGCCAAATAGATAGATATATTGATGCTCTATTCAAGGTAAGGAAGGAGGCATATGGAAGGTAAACAGAGCTGAGATCAAGTGAATTCCGAGAGGAGTATAAGGGCAGTAGGTGTATAGTCAATTGGGAAATCGGGCCAGAAAAATGTGGACATGAGATGGCTTTAGAAAAAAAAGGTTAACGAAACATTGAAGAATTTCCACAATTCCTTTAATGGCAAAAGATTATCTCGGGAGAAAATAGGGCTCCTCAAAGATCAGTAAAGCTACATATGTGTGGAATGGCAGGAGATGGGAGGGATACTAAACAAGTATGTCTCCTCAGTACTTAATGTGGAGGGGGTTACAAGAGCGAGATAATGAAGAAATATATTGTGATATCTTGAAACATGTCTATATTTCAAGGAGGTGTTGGGCATTGTAAAACACATAAAGGTGAACGATTCTCTGGGACCTGATCAGTTGTATCCCAGAAGTTTATGGGAAGCTAGGAAAGAGATTGCTCAGCCTTTTGCTGATATATCTGTATTATTGATTTCCACAGGTGATGTGTCAAAACACTGGAGGTCTGCTAACATAGTGTTATTTATTTAAGAATGTAAGGAAAAAACAGGTAACTATAGACCGGTGAGCCTGACGTCAATGGTAACTAACCTTTTGGAGGGGTTCTTGAGGGAAAGAATGTATATGCAGTTGGAAAGACAAGAACTTTGTACATTGGACATCACGTCTCACTGACTTGATGGAATTTTTTGAGGAAGTGTTGAAGATGATTGTTGAAGACAGGGGAGTGGATGTTGTCTTTATGGAATTGAGGAAGATAAACAAAACTTTCTACATGGTCGACTGGTTAGCAAGGTGAGAGTGCCTGGAATCCATGGAGATTTTGAAATTTACATCCAAAATTATCTTGAAGATTGGAGACAGGGCGTGACAGTGGACATTTGTTAATTGAACTTGGAGACCTGTGACCAGTGACATGCCACAAAGATCAAGAGTGGACCCACTGCCTTTTGTCACTTATGCAATCATTTGCATTTGAATATATGATGTATTGTTAGTACGTTTGTAGATAATTCCAAATTTTGTGGTGTATTCGACAGTGAAGCATGATATCTCAGACTATAATGTGACCTTTTATAGGTGAGCCAAGGAGTGGCAGATGGAGTTTATTTTAGATAAATGTGAAGTGTTTCATTTTTGCAAGATAAATCTAGGCAAGACATATACGTAGGGTCCTACTGAAAGTTGCCAAACAAAGAGATCGCCATAGAAATTATGGAATGTCTGCAGTGAGGAAACAAGCTATTCAGCCCATGGAATCCACACCGACCCTCTAGTATCCCACTCGACAAACCCCAACCGTATCCCTCTGAGACTGCATTTCCCAAGGCTAAACCACGTCCCCTACACATCTTTGGGTGCTATGGGCAATTAAGCATGGCCAACCTACCCTTATCTCTATATCTTTGCATGTGGGAGGAAAACGTAGCACCCGAAGGAAACTCACACAAGCATGGGCAGAATGTGCAAACTCCACACAGGCAGTCATTCAAGGATGGAATTAAACCCAGATAGGTGTGCTGTGAGGTAGCAATGCTAGCCACTGAGCTACTGTGTCACCTTATGGTGCAGTTTCTCAGTTTCTTGAAAGTGCCATCACAGGTAGACAACGTCGTGAGGAAGGCACTTTTTGATCTTCCCTTTATTGGTCTGTGCTTTGAGTATAAGTGTTTGCATGACATGTTGCATCTGCACAGGATAATAGTTTGGCCACTTTTGTAATATTGCGTTTAATTCTCGTCTCCCTGCTGTGGGAAAGATGTTGTCAAACTTGAAAAGGTGCAGAAGAGATTTAAAAGAATGTTGCAGGTGTTGCAGGGTTAGTGTTACAGTGAGAGTTTGAAAAGGCAGGGGCTATTTTCAAGTGTTGAGGCTGAGAGGTGACCTTCAAGAGTTTTATAAAATCATAAGGGGAATAGATAAGGTAAACATTCAACGTCTTCACACCAGCACAGGCGAGTTCAAAATTAGAAGACAAAAGTTTAAGTTGAGTTTGGTAAGATTTTAAAAGGGACATGAAGGACAACATTTTCTAACAGAGACTGCTGTGTGTATGGATTCAATAGCCAAAAGAGGTGGTAGAGGCAGGTACAGTCACACTATTTAAAAGACATTTGGACGAATACATGCATGGCAAGTATTTAGAGGGAGATGGGCCAAGTGCTGGCAAGGGAGACGAGATTTATTTCGGATATTTGGTGGGTGTGGATGACCGCACTGAAAGGTCCTTTTTCGTCTGTACATCTCTGAGACTCTATTGACTCTTGAGTATATAACACAGGAAGAGGAGGAGGAGGTTATTCAGCTTCTGTCAGCTTGTTTGCTAAATTATTGAGAGTCAAATTCATAGGAGGCAGTGAAACAATTGCTCGAGACTGGGACTCACGGACAGGAGGCAGTCATTCAACTGTTCGAGACTGGGACACAGGAATGGGAGGCAGTCACCCAACTGCTTGAGACTGGGGCACAGGGACAGGAGACAGTTACTGCCCTGCTCGAGAATGGGACACAGGGGAACCTGGAGGCTCGTGAGGTCACAGGATCCTGTTACTCTGGAACAGGAAGAGGTGACTCACTCCACACCAGTATGGGACACTGGGAGAGAAGGGGATTTTGCTTGTTACAGAAACATATGAATAAGTTGCATTAGTGATCCATTCAATCCTGCCCCACCATTCACTAAGACCACGGCTAATCTGATGGTGATTCCCTCATGCCATTTTAAAGAGACTCCCCCCTGCAGCGTCTGCTCCATTTGTTGGTCAAGTTGCCGACACAGATGCTGTAACAACAGTCACCATGACTCATCCTGAGTGATGGGTCTAACCGGATGAGTCAAGATTTAAAGGATGCAATCACAAGAATCAAAACACAAAATAAAGGCATTGCGGGATGTTTAGTTCTCTCACATTCACAATCCAACTCACAAAAGCAACCCATCCATTATGTGTTCAGGATGGAGCACTGTGTAGATCCAATTAGCATACAGCTGCGTGCAATCCGGTAATGTTCAGAGTGGAACTCTGTGCAGCCCACACCAATGCTTGATCTATAATCATTGGCTAAATGTCCAGCGTGGGGAGCTGTGCAGACCGCACTGGGTCATTCCCATATAAACCGATCTGTTGCATTGTTCGGTAAGACTGTGTTAGATTACTGGCCAGCGTGGCGAAACTTGCAGCCAATGCTGGAAGTAACAGAATGTGCAGCTCCCATCCATTTACAGCTCCACACTGTGCCTTGACAAGGGGTGCTGTGGATGTGAAAATCATTGCGAGGACGAGATGTAAATGGAAAAAAATTAAATACCAATAGTTCTGATTAAGGCGAGTATACTCCAGTATTTAAAGATGAAATAACTGAGATAATATCCGATGAGGTTTTGTGGATGGTGAAAACAAGTAAGAGGGGGATGGTGTTGTTATACTGGTTGTACTATACGCCTTCAAATCATCAATGGGAATTGGAGGAACAAATATGCAGGGAGATTGACGAAAATTGCAAGAGCAATAGGGTTGTCATAACAGGTGAATTTAATTTTCCTAACTTAGACTGGGGCTTCCAGGGGTTTAAGGACGGAGATGGAATGAAATTTGTCAAGTGTGTTTAAGAAAGTTTCCACAAGCACCATATAGACGGTACTACTCGGAAAGGAACAAACTCGACCTACTGTTTGGAAATAGGGCAGGATAGGTGACGGAGGTAAAGTGGGGAAGCATTTTGGGAAAAGTGATTTAAGTTGTATTAATTTTGAAATCGTTATAGGAGGGACAAAATTGTTCCACAGATTCAAGTTCTGAACTGGGGCAAGGCGAATTTTGTCGGAATTAGACAGGGGCTTGCAGGTAAAAGGATCTCGGGCAAGTGAGAGGCATTTAAAAATATGAGATAGCTCGAGCTCAACGACTAAGTGTTCCTGTGAGAGTGAAGGGAAGGTGTTGCTGGAAGACAGAACCCTGAATGACAAAAGATATTGAGGCTCTGACCAGCGAAAAGGAGGCGTGGCTCAGGTTCAGACAGCTGAAATCAAGGGAATCCCTGGAGTTACACAGGGGATACAGGAGTTCACTGAAGAAGGAAATCAGCAAGGTGAAATGGGGGTATGAGATAGGCTTGTCTGAGAAGACTGGGATGAACCCAAAGATGTTCTTTCAGTATAGCAAAAAAAAAACTAGAGAGAGAATAGGACGCCTTAAAATCTAAAATGGACATGCATGTGTAAAACTGCAAGAGATGGACGAGGTCCTCAATTTACCTTTTTATTTACCATGAAGAAAGACATGAAAACGTGTGACCTTTGGGAGGTTAGTCGTCATACCTTGGTACAGTCCATATCACAGTAGAGGTGCTGTTGGAGATATTACAACGCATAAAGTCAGATAAATCTCTTGGTTCTGACCAGATATATCCAAGAGGCGAGAGAAGAAAGTTCAGGGGCCAAGGTCCCGGAAGACTGGACGGTAGCAAATGGGGTGCCCTTATTCAAGAAGTGCTGCAAAGAAAAGCCTGGGAAATATTGACCAATAAGCTTCACATCTGTTTTCGGTAAACTGCTTGAGAAGGTTCTGAGTGATAAGATATGCATGCATTTGGAAAGACAGAGTTTGACTTGGAGCAGTCAGCATTTGTGCGTGGCACATCATGCCTTAGAATTTTGTTAATGTTTCTTGAGGAAGTGACCAGGAAGGTTGATGAGGGCAAAGTCGTGGACATAGTCTATATGGATTTCAGTAAAGCTTTTGATAAGGTTCCACATGGTAGGCCACTCTAGAAAGTTAATCTTGTGGAATCCAAGGTGAATTGGCAAATTTGCGACACAATTGACTTAAAGTTAGCAAGCAAATGGCTATGGTGGAGGTATGCTTGTTCGGACTGGCGGCCTGTGACTAGTGCAGTGCCTCAGGAGTCTGTGCTGGGACCATTACTGTTTGTTATCTTTATCGAAGATTTGGACGCAAGTGCACAACACAAGGTTAGTAAGTTTGCAGTGAGGAACGTTATCAGAAATTGCAGAAATTCCTTGATCAGCTGGGGAAATGGGCAGCGAAATAGCAAATGGGATTTAATGTAGGTAAGTGTGACGTCACCGTGGGTGGCACAGTGGTTAGCACTGCTGCCTCAAAGCGCCAGAGACCCGGGTTCAATTCCCGCCTCAGGCGACTGACTGCGTGGAGTTTGCATTTTCTCCCCGTGTCTGCGTGGGTTTCCTCCGGGTGCTCCGGTTTCCTCTGACAGTCCAAAGATGTGCAGGTCAGGTGAATTGACCATGCTAAATTGCCCGTAGTGTTAGGTAAGGGGCAAATGTAGGGGTATGGGTGGGTTGCGGTTCGGCGGGTCGGTGTGGACTTGTTGGGCCGAAGGGCCTGTTTCCACGCTGAAATGCAATGCAATGTAATGTAATCTAGGCTGGCATTTTGGAAAGTCAAATCCAGGTAGCAGTTTAATAATGAATAAGAGGTTCTTAAGGAGTGTAGTGGAACAAAAGGACGTTGGAGATCAGGTGCACGGTTGTCTGAAATATGAGTCACAGATACAGAGAACAGTGAAGAAGCTGTTGGCACACTGATCTGCATCAGGACATTGAGTACAGAAGTTGGGACGTTATGTTGCTGTTGTACAGGATGTTGATAAGGCTGCATTTGGAATATTGTGTTCATTTTTGTTCTAGAAAGGATACTATTGAACTAGAAAGAGTGTAGAACAAATTTACAAAGATGTTTCCTGGGCTAAAATGTCGAAGTTATGGGGAGAATTTGTGCAGTTTACAACTTAGTTCCGCGTAGGTAACTGAGGGGGTTCTTATAGAAGTGTAGACCTTATCAAATCATGAGAGCAGTGCACAGGGTTGAATGCTTCAATTTTTATTTCCCAACGTTGGGGAATCGAGGACAAGAGGGCATCTGTTTCTGGTTAGTGAGGAAAAAAATGAAAAAGAACCCGAGGGACAAGTTTTTTACACAGAGTGTGGTACGCATGTGGACTGAGATGCCAGTGAAAGTGGTTGAGTTGGGTTCAATAATAACACTAAAAACGCACTTGGACAAATACATGGATAGGAAAGGATTAGAGGGATACAGAGCAAGGGCAGGGAAATAGGGTGAGTGTGGATGGATATTTTGGTTGGCATGTGACAGCTGGGCCGAATGGCCTGTTCCAGTGCAGTACGACTGTAAATGAGTGTGTTTTGAGGTTGAGACAGAGAGTGGGGAGACTGAGACAAAATGTCATGGAAGGATATGTTCACAGGTTTCAGAATGCTAAAATGAAGACATTTTGATAGTATCGTGCAACATGGGTCAGTATGATGAAAAATTATGAGTGAATGGGATATTGCTGTGAGTTCAGGCGATGGACAGTTTTAAATGAGCATTTGTTCTGCAACTTTGTAATTGGGAGTGAGGACAACAGAGTCTTCGACTCATTGAGTTGTAAAAACAGTAATTTGTCTCAATTTGGACTGTGGGAGAAAGTGAGGACTGCAGATGCTGGAGATCAGTGCTTAAAAATGTGTTACTGGAAAAGCGTAGCACGTCAGGCAGCATCAAAGGAGCCCCTTCTTCGGACTTATGCCCGAAACGTCGATTCTCCTGCTCCTTTGATGCTGCCTGACCTGCTGTGCTTTTCCAGCAACATATTTTTAAGCAGTAATTTGTCTCAGTGCCACTTTCATTGAGTGTGACAGAGGGATTGCCTATACAAAGCTAAGCTAGTTTCCTGGTCCTATCTTATCGAACACACTTTATTAACTAACCCCCACCCCACCCACCTCTCATTGAATGCCAGCCCGATTCTCCCACCCATCATGATTGGAGGTACTCACAGTCGCCCGAATGCCCCTGGATATTCCGTGATCCCTGGTACTGGTGCCATCTTTAAAAGGCCAAGGGGCACACGGCTGACCTTTCTCAGTTTTAAGCAGCCCTGCACAGATTGCCCTGAGCATTGCTAGTAAGGGGCAATTACACGACGGTAGCTCAACAGGGACACGAAAGTCCTGGTGGGTGGGCTAGTACAGAGGGGAGCAATTCTCTTTCCAGAGGGACCCACACCACCAGACCCACCGAGCATGGTCTGTGCTCACCACCCAGCTCAGTGCAGTATCAGCGGTCAGACGAAATGTCCAGCAATGCAGGCCAAGCATTAATGACCATGATTGGAGATGCCGGTGTTGAACTGGGGTGTACAAAGTTAAAAATAACCTTAAATCAATAACCTTCCCCGCTCTGTCAGGGTAAGGGTTACCGTATTGTCTCTGCTCCCTCACACTCGCTGTATATCTGTTATAGCACCGACCCCCGAACAAAGCTCATGCTCCACCACTCTCACAACTGCAGTCAGCACCTAAAATCTCTGTCTCTCTCTCTGTCTCTCCCCCCCCCCTTCCCTTTACAATACCTTCCACACAGCTATAGAATATTCTGGAGAATGCTGATTATGGAATGCTCAAAGTTTGTGAGAAGATTTGTAGCTCGGGTGCTCGTTATTGTGGTTCTGTTCGCCGAGCTGGAAGTTTTTGTAGCAAACTTTTCGTCCCCTGTCTAGGTGACATTCTCAGTGCTTGGGAGCCTCCTGTGAAGCGCTTCTGTGGTGTTTCCTCCGGCATTTATAGTGGCCTGTCCCTGCCACTTCCGGTTGTCAGTTTCAGCTGTCCACTGTAGTGGCCGGTATATTGGGTCCAGGTCGATGTGTTTGTTGATGGAGTTTGTGGATGAGTGCCATGCTTCGAGGAATTCCCTGGCTGTTCTTTGTTTGGCTTGCCCTATAATGGTAGTGTTGTCCCAGTCGAATTCATGTTGATTGTCGTCTGCGTGTGTGGTTACTAGTGATAGCTGGTCGTTTCGTTTCGTGGCTAGTTGATGTTCGTGGATGCGGATCGTTAGCTGTCTTCCTGTTTGTCCTATATAGTGTTTTGTGCAGTCCTTGCATGGGAGTTTGTACACTACATTAGTTTTGCTCATATTGGGTATCGGGTCCTTCGTTCTGGTGAGTTGTTGTCTGAGTGTGGCTGTTGGTTTGTGTGCTGTTATAAGTCCTAGTGGTCGCAGTAGTCTGGCTGTCAGTTCAGAGATGTTCTTGATGTATGGTAGTGTGGTTAGTCCTTTGGGTTGCGGCATATCCTCGTTCCGTTGTCTTTCCCTTCGGCATCTGTTGATGAAATTGCGAGGATATCCGTTTTTGGCGAATACCTTGTATAAGTATTCCTCTTCCTCTTTTTGTAGTTCTGGTGTGCTGCAGTATGTTGTGGCCCTTTTGAATAGTGTCTTGATGCAACTTCGTTTGTGTGTATTGGGGTGGTTGCTTTCATAGTTCAGGACTTGATCTGTGTGTGTGGCTTTCCTGTGTACCTTTGTGGTGAATTCTCCGTTTGGTGGTCTCTGTACCATCACGTCTAGGAATGGGAGTTGGTTGTCCTTTTCTTCCTCTCTCGTGAATTGGATTCCTGTGAGTGTGGAGTTGATGATCCGGTGTGTTTCGACTGGGACAACACTAACATTATAGGGCAAGCCAAACAAAGAACAGCCAGGGAATTCCTAGAAGCATGGCACTCATCCACAAACTCCATCAACAAACACATCGACCAGGACCCAATATAACGGCCACTACAGCGGACAGCTGAATCTGACAACCGGAAGCGGCAGGGACAGGCCGCTAGAAATGCCGGAGGAAACACCACAGAAGCGCTTCACAGGAGGCTCCCAAGCACTGAGGATGTCACCTAGACAGGGGACGAAACTCTGGTACGGCCGCATCTGGAATATTGTGTGCAGTTTTGGTCGCCATACTATAGGAAGGATGTGGAGGCATTGGAACGGGTGCAGAGGAGGTTTACCAGGATGTTGCCTGGTATGGAAGGAAAATCGTATGAGGAAAGACTGAGGCACTTGGGGCTGTTTTCACTAGAGAAAAGAAGGTTTAGGGGTGACTTGATTGAGGTGTACAAGATGATTAGGGGGTTAGATAGGGTCGACAGTATGAACCTTTTCCCGCGTATTGAGTCGGGTATTACAAGGGGGCATAGCTTTAAATTAAGGGGGGGTAGATATAGGACTGATGTTAGGGGTAGGTTCTTCACTCAGCGAGTTGTTAGTTCATGGAATGCCCTGCCAGTAACAGTGGTGGACTCTCCCTCTTTATGGGCATTTAAGAGGGCATTGGATAGGTATATGGAGGATAGTGGGTTAGTGTAGTTTAGGTGGGCTTGGATCGGCGCAACATCGAGGGCCCAAGGGCCTGTACTGCGCTGTATTCTTCTATGTTCTATATTCTATGTTCTATGTTTGCAACAAAAACTTCCAGCTCGGCGAACGGAACCACAACATTATGGAATGCTCCAGGTAATGTTCCAAATAATTCCCAGTTTCAGGAAAATGGCTGTGCCCCAGTGTGTAACACAAAGAGGAAGGAGTAGAGATGTGTAGTTTTCAAATCACCCACAATTCAAACAATGCTGAGGCCATTCAGCCCTTTAACGTGCTCTTGCATTAAATAAGGTCCCGGCTGATCTAATTGCTTTGCCAGCTCCATGTTACAGGAGCTTCCAGTCTTTCAACCCTCTGGGTTCCTGTCACTTACGAAACAACACTCAGGCACTATTACCCCGGTTTTCTTCAAGCGCTTGTTCGAGGGCATTTCCCATGGGGACAGACACTCCTAACAATATATTCCATCTGCTTTAAACTTTCATGCAACGGTCAGCATGCTTTACACAGATCAAACAAAAATCTACACTTATGTAATGGTTATAGACATCCAATCACACTTAGTAATTCTGGTTATCTCACTTGACTCACCTTCATGATATCAAACCAAAGATAGCTTCTAAACGCGTCTTGTTATAAAACAGAATTTCGAGCAGAGAACGTTTTTACCCTCAGCCGTTATTTTGACTGTTATCTGAATTGTACCCTTTTCATTATTATGAAAGTTTCTCTTGCCCTTTGTCTGTGACCGTTTCTGTGTGTAACAGTTGCACTGTCCCCCACTCAGTTGGCTGGACGGCAGGTTTGTGATGTAGAGGTTCAATTCCTCACACTGACAGAGGTTTCCATGGTGAGAACACTCTCTCAACCTCACCCCATCACCCGAGGTGTGGTGATCCTCAGGATAAACCACCATGAGTGGTCTCTCTAATGAGAGTACTTTGGGACTGTATTCTATCAATTTTAGCGTTTTAAATATAAAAAAAATTGAAAAGAAATTTTTAATAAAATAATGACTGAAGAACGACACAACTCACATAACTGAAAAAAAAAACACTTATGTGCATGTACATACAAAACAAGTTAAAAACATTGAATGGACAGAAGAAAAAAACAAAAATAAACAATTAATAATGAATAAATGATACAGCTCAGCGTAACAAAACGATAGTTCTCGTTCTTCAAGGGCTTTGACTGATCACCATTTTTATGTTCATAATTCTTCCTCGCTGGATCTTAGATACATTAGACAATATCGTCATGGCTACATAAAAGCCCTTCTTAGAGTGGCAGATAAGGCTGTATCATGGTAATCCAAAGAGGGCTGCCATATATTATATAAATGTCTGTTTATTGGTGAACCATACTGGTAACAACGTCCAAAGGGATATTCTCCATGAAGAACTTACAACGACCCAACAGACCCGGGGTTTTCAGACATCCAACAAAACAGAATATTTTTTCCGATCACAGAAAGTAAGGATATATTTTTTTCCTCATTTGCATCTGCGTAAGGAACCGTGAACATGCCCAGGAAAAGAAAAACCGGGTCCATATTCAATTCAGTCCCTAAGACCCACTCCATCACACCTAACACAGTGCTCCAATATATATGAAGCCTCCAGCAGGACAACAAGCTCTGATTAAGAGTGCCTGTAGTCATCCTGCATTTAGGACATGCTGAAGATAATCCCACTTTGAACATTGAGAGACAATCTGAGGTCAGATAGACCCTACAAAGAATTTTCAACTGCATGAAATGGGTCCTATTACAGATCAAATCCTTCAAGCATTTTCACAAATATCCTCCCATGTCTCCGAAGTGATCTGAACCCGCAACTCTCTCTCGCAGACATCTCAAAGCTACACAGTCTCGTCTGAGGGGACACTCTCCAACTAATGATAAAGGGTACTGACAGTGTATTCTGAGCACTAAGCACCCGCTTTTCTCTATCGGATCTGTAAGAGTCTGTAAAAAGTGTGTGTGTTTTTTTTAAAAATCAACTCTCTGATCTCGAAAAAAAAGAAGTGGACGCTACTAGGTAGTCCATACTTACAGCCCTTCCTGAAGAAGGGCTTATGCCCGAAACGTCGATCCTCTTGTTTCCTGGATGCTGCCTGACCTGCTGCGCTTTTCCAGCAACACATTTTCAGCTCTGATATCCAGCATCTGTAGTCCTCACTTTCTCCTTAAAGTCCATACTTACAAGTTATTTGATCAAATGATGTCATTCTTTCTCCCACAAATAAAACGTAGTGGCTCAGTAGATAGCAATGCGGCCTCACAGCACCAGGATCCAAAGATGTGCAGGTTAGACGAATTGGCTATTGATAAATCACCAATACTGTTCATGGATGTGTAGGTTGTGGCATTAGTCCGGGTAAATATAGGATGGTAGGGGAATGGATCTGGGTGGGCTACTCTTCAAAGGGTCGAAGTAGACTTGCTGGGCCCAAGGGCTTGTATCCACACTGCAGGGATTCTACTAATTCTAAGTCATTCAAGCAAGACACACCCCTGGCTTCCACAGTTTAAACATGAAATCCATTATCCCCGGTTGACAACTCGGTATACCAATCATAAGGGTAAGAAACATGGTTTTGGCTGTATTGTCCTCGAACTGACGCATTGTCATTGATGCTTTAACTTTATTGATAATTATTGGGTCATGACAATACTCCATAAATGTTGTCACTTTGTCGAAGAACAACAGACTAATAAGGATTCACTTTGTCTGAGAAGGTTCAATATCTAACCGTATTGACAACGGGTCCTCAGCGGCCCAGACACTAACATAGGATAATGAAAAGCTTAAGTGATACTTTTTAATCTGAGAGATCTCGACCCCACATTCTGTGGGGTAGTTGCAATTTGGTTAGCTTGGTAAAGAGTCGCTTATGGTGCCAAATAAAAGAGCTAAGCCAGCCATTAAGTTTCCTAAATATCTGTCTGGGAAACATCAAAGGAAGCATTCACACGGGGTATAGCAAATAAAGAAGGACATTCATTTTAAGAACAACTATCCGACCCAGCCAGGATGTTGGAAGTGCCTCCCATCTTTGAAAGTCTTATATAATTTTGTCAAACAAATGGACATAGTTCACATTAAATAAATGATTAAAGATGGATGTAATCAATATGCCGAAATAGAGAAACCCCCCACTCCTGTGACCATTTAAACGGAAACGAGGATTTGCCATCAGTATCAGTTATTTCCCTAAGACTTCCCATAGGCATGGTCACAAACTTTGTAAAATTAATCTTATAGCTGGAAAAGACGACAAGCAAATTAATGCATTACATCACGTGAGCTGCCGAAATTGTGGGATTTGACAAAAACATAAGACTCTCTTCTGCATACAACATAATCTTATGTGACTTCTATTCCACTTCTGGGGCAGGTATGTTGGGGTAATATTCCCAATTGTGCAGGATGCCACCATGACTAAGGTTGTTGCAGGGATGGGGAAGAGATCAACCCTCGTGTGGCATTTCTGCAGGTTAAAGAAGAAAATAAAATCCCTACTTATGAAGTAGATCTGCTTCCAGACATCCACCAGCTCTAGTTCTGCACACAAACCCACTAATTGCTTACATTATAACGAGGGTATTGGGGGACATTTGGACATTCTGTCCACCGGGGGCCATAAGACAGTTGAAATCTCCTTCTACAATAATGTCCACGCTGCAAGATAACTTACTTTGGAAAATACACCTACCAGGATTCTAAGAGGGTGGGGGGGTGGGGGGGGGGGGGGGGGGGGAGGGGGAGATCAAGAACTATTCAAAATACTGTATTATTTCCCATAGTTCAAGACATTAGGGATGATGATCCTTCCGGGAGCGTCTAACACAATCTCGTAATTTAAATGGAAGATCCTTCCTAACTAGTATGGCTTCTCCCCTGCACCTAGTATTTAAACACGACAAATAAATCCGATCAAACCCGCACTGCTGTAACATCAAATGTTCCTTGTCATCAAGGTGCATCTCCTGAAATAGACAACATCCATTTCTCTGTTTTAATACGAGAAAGTACACTTTTCCTCTTGACTTGAATATGGCTCCCCTTAGTGTTCCAGGTACACCATTTAAGCACATCATTATCCATAACACACTGTAGCAAAATTTCAACACTAGAGTTTCACATCGAATAACACATCGCTGAACATTGATGAAAAAAACTCATAGAGCCTAAAAACTGTACAAACTAAAACTACTACAACTAACAAGCTCTCAAAACTTTCCAAAGCTAAACGCATAAAAAAACCAAAGAACAAAATAAAATCCAAAGTTCCAATGACACTCGAATAGGGAATCTACCTCCCATGCCCCCACCCCACGCCAACTGGTGACACTCACATATCTTAAAACTATTTCTTCTGCCCACTAACAATATGGAATCCAAGGCAATAAACAACAGAAATCTGGCTTGAACTGGTTGGCACTTAGTCATCACAACTACATTTGTAAATCCCTCCAGCTTGAGCTGCAACCCAGACACTAACAATGAAAGAGAAAAAGAGTAGTAAAACAAATGAAGAAGTTAAAATGAGTACTCTACTCATTCCCGACTATAATTTAACACTGGTTAATACCAGAAAAATCCAATATTTTTTTTTAAGGAGAAACATGATTATCTAAATATCCAGAGCTGAAAGTGTGTTGCTGGTAAGCCCTGAAGGGCTTATGCTCGAAACATCGATTCTCCTGTTCCTTGGATGCTGTCTGACCTGCTGTGCTTTACCAGCAACACATTTTCAACTCTGATTCTCGAGTATCTGCAGACCGCACTTTCTCCTATCGAAATATCCAGCTTACTTTAAAATGTCCACAAAGTTTTCGCTTTCTCTGAAGAGTCAGACGAGTTCGTGGATCCATTGAAAGCAATACAGAGCACCGCAGGGAACCATAAGGAATACTAAATCCAGAGTTCCCTTACTCTTCTCTTGATCTCATCAAAAGACTTTCTTTCCTGAATCACCATCGCACAAATATCCTGCAAGAACATAATCCTGGAGCTCTAGTGAATTAAACCCATCGGATCTTTCCTCTGGGTTCTGAAAGCTTCCATCAGTCTTTGTTTGTCCCCATAACTATGTAATCACAAAGGACAGGATGAAGGTGAGTCTGAGTCTGAGTCTGACTTCCGCGCCGTAACACGATGAACTGTCACACTCTTCACCCGTGCCTCCTCAGTTTCCAAGTGAAGGAATCGCTGCAGCCAATTCTTGAAAAAAACTCACCGGCTGACCACCTTCTGTCCGCTCCAGCAAACCGACGATGTGAATATTCTTCATCCTACCCCTGTTCTCGAGGTCATCATCTTGTTCAGTTTAGATGTAGACCTGCTTTTCAAGGCCGACAATCCTCTCCCAACAGGAATCGATCACGGTCTCTGTCGCTGCAGTTCGGCGCTTGGCATCGTCTGTTCTGTTTCCAAGGCTGTCAAGTTGCTGCTCATGTTTTTGGAGCACGGCTGAGAGCGGCTCTAGTCACTGCTGAACTGTTCTTCAATCATGGCTTCAATCATTTCACATAACTTGATGAACTCAGTGACCAAGGCCTGGTGAGTAACTGGGCCCATGGAACGAGCAGAGTGGGTTGCAGCTACAGCCTCAGGCAGGCTCGATGCTTCTGACGGGTGCACCGTGTGTTGAGGCTTACTCGATCCTTTCCCGTGTTTTGTCATTTCCCTTTGATAAACGGGATTATTAAAGATTCTATCGCTCTTTTAGTTTTGCATTTTAAGTAAATGGTTGGGATGGGGTGGGTTAGAGAACCACTTTGCCCGTGTGTTGATGCAAAGCCCAGCAAAGCAGACCTTCTGAATCGCCGCCATTTTGTATTCCCCCTTAACATTTTATCGATATTATCATTTCATTTTGCATTATATTTCTGCAGGTTCTGAAGCCGTGTTATTTGATACCACTGTCTACATTTCCCCTCACACTGCACATTGCTGTCCATTCCTCGATAATCCTTAATTCTGTTGTTATTTATGAATCTTCCGTCTGTGCCTCAAAAATATTCAATATCTCTGCCTCCAATGGTCTGTGGGGAAGAGTGTTCCAAAGACTCACAGCACGTTGAGAAAACAATTATAAACTTTATGATCTGAGTGTGAGATTAGTTTTTTGTGTCTCCTTATGTGAGAAAGGATAGAATTACATTGGAAGCATTTCAGAGATATTTCATTTCACGTATTCCTGGGGTGAAGGGTTTATATTATGAAGACTTTAACAGGTTACTCTTGGAATGAGAATGAAGCATACAAGACATTGATAAGTGTGGATTAGGTATGTACCCACTGGGTGTTTGTATAGTCCAAATTTATTGTCATTGTCATATAACCTCTGCAGTGTGGAGGCAGGACATTCCGTCCATGAAGTCCGCACTGATCCACCAAACAGCATCCCACGTGGACGTGCCCCCAATCTTATCCATGTATACCTGCAATTCCCATAACTAACCCATCTAACCTACACATCCCTGGGCACTATTTGCAATCCACTTTAAATTGCACATCTTTGGACTGTGGCAGAAAACTGGAGCACTGAGAGGAAACCCACACAGACACGGAGAGAATGTTCAAACTCCATGTAGAGGGTGGCCAGAGGTTGGAATTGAACCCAGCTCCTTGGTGATGTGAGGCAGCAGTGCTACCCACAGATCGACCATACTCCTCCGTTAGTGATGTCAGTAACTTGTGGCTGACTAAAGAAATCTGCCTGACTTGTTCTTATCACTCCACCTGACTCAGTCTGAGACCTTTATCATCGGCCATATCACCAACCTGTTTACATTTAAAATTTGTTGTGAGCTGTGGAAGAGTGGGACTAGAAAAGGAAAGAGTGACACTCTCCATTCTCAGTAACAACTGGAGTGTGAAAAAATCACAAAGTGGGAATTCATTCAAGTGGGAATTCTCTTTCCCAGAAGTTTGGGATGGCTGAATCTTTATATTATATCGAGGCTAGCTTCGTCTGATTTTCCATAGACAGGTGAATCAGGGATAATAGTGCATGGAGAGAAAAGTGCAGCTGGGAACACAATGAGATGAGCCACGACTTTATTTACTGGTTGAGTAGTGTCAAAGGGCCGACAACCCACTCGTGTCCCTCAGCCATATGTTCTGATGTTCCATTCAGCCCTTCGGACCTGCTACACAAGGGCAGATCAAGGACACTCTGATGGTTAGGTGAAGTGTTTGAAATGTACTTGGAAAATCCAGGCTGGGTCAGGAAGTGACACTCACCCCCAATCTCTGTTTCCAGGCTTCCCCTCTCCGCAACGTCTGCTCCAGATCTGGGTCATGTTACAGACCCAGATTTGCTGTGAATACAGCCCCCATACCCCACCCAGCGTTAACTTAAACAAATCCTCTGCTCACCCGAATGTAGCATTACACAACACAACTTCCGGGAAAATAACCAGTTATTTTGCAAAAGCATAACATGTGAAATTAATAAATCGGAGCAAGAGTAGGCTATTCGGCCCCTCAAGATTGCCCTGTCATTAATTACGAACATGGCTGATGTACTCCAGGTCTAACTCCACTTTCTTGCCAACTCCTTGTATCCCTTCACACCTCTCTGGGTTAGGGAATTCCAGACATTTACTAACTTCTGAGAGAAGACATCATTTTACATCTCAGATAGAAATCGATGTTCCATATTCGGTATCTATGTCATCGAGTTCGAGACTCCACTCAGGAATGGTAACAACTTCTCAACGTCTACCTTCTCAAGTCCCTTCTGTGTTTTGTATTTTTCAGCAGTATCACTCCTCATGCATTTAAACCCAAATGAATAATCGCCTCTCCATTTTACAGATTCTCAATAACACAACCCTTTCATCCCTGGAAGCCGGCTAATGAACCAACTTAGTTATTTGCTGCATCAGCATGCTGACTTTATGTTTCATACACAGGAACACTCCAATTCGTTTGTACTGTTCCTTTTCTGGAAGTCCTCGCCATTAAATAACAGCCTGCCTTTTGATTCTCAGTGTCATCCTCAAACTCGGATGTATACTCAGCTCCCTCCTTCAGACTATCATTATAGAATGTAAATAACTGATGCCATCAGACTGATAGCTGTGGTCCTCCAGCAGATATACCTTTATCATGAAGAACCATTAATCCTGACTCTCCGATTTCTACATGTTAAGCAATCATCATTGGATGTTAATACATTCTCCATCATCCTAGGAGCTTCTGTCTTGTGTAAGAACTTTTATTTTGTAATACCTTGTGGAAAAACTCTGGAAAGCCTGGTGTCTAATAGATCCCCTTTATCAACTCCGCTTGTTACATTCTCAGGCATCTCCAGATATACTTTACATGATTTTACAGGGCAAAATATAACTTCCCTTTCACAAACCTTTTGTGAAACTGCGTGAAGCTTTTCTAAATGTCCATGCTGGCCAGGTTTTCCAAATTAAGCTAGTCCCATCTGCTTTCATTTGGCTCATATGCCTCTAAATGCTTCCCATCCATATGTTTGTCCAAATGAGTTTTAAATGTTTTAGCTGTACATGCATCTACCACTCTTCCTCTGGCAGATCATTCCATACCCACACCACTCAATGTGTAAAAACACTGCCCCTGCGTCCCTTGTAAATATTCCCTCTTTCACCTTAAACCTATGCCTTCTATGGCTGAACTCCCCCATCCTGTGGAAAAGACCTTGACTTTCACCTTATCCATACCTCTCATGATTTTAGAAACTTCCATAATGTCATCCCTCAACCTTCTACACTCCATCCAATACTAACTTCAAGAACAAGCATTTAAAGATAAATACTGCAAATTTGAAACTATAGTAAACATGACAGGTAAACAATACTCACCCCAAACTTCATAATGTGATTTGTTTTTTCTCCCTATTACTATACTAAGGCAGCATGAAACGCTTACAAGTGCCAATGAGAAGTCAAGCACCTGATATCGTTTGTCTAAAGGGGGCGATGATCTCGACAGTGAAAACGTATTTATGGCCAGATCTTTATAATGCCACATAGTCAACATTCTCCCTCCTGGCCTCCCTATGAGCTTGTGTGATTGTGTCTTCTTTATGTTGCACTCAATAGAGAGAACCCCTTTCTCCATTCACACCTTAATTTAAACCCATTTTATATCATCTTCTCATTCACCACTGCTAAAAGCCGGTTTATCTTTGCCACCCCCTCGTTTCCCTGTCACCTAACTCCCACCTCTGGAAAGCTATTAAAAATCCAGGTTTCCAATGCTTTTCAGTTGTGAAGAAGTGTCACACTGGGCTTGAAATGCGAACGCTGTTTCTCTGTCTCTGCAGATGCTGACAGACCTGCTGAACTTCTCCAGAAATGAACTGGCAAAGAACAAATTTTCACAAAACAAATAACTATGGATACTAGTAATAAAAATACTAAAATTGCTTGAGAAACTGGGAGCTTTGTCGAGGGTCACTGTACCTGAAAGATAAACACTGCATACATTCCAGAAGATGCTGCAATTTCTTCAGCAATTTCTGTTTTTGGACAATTTCCAAAGAAGTATGTCAAAGATGCTCAAACATCCTGTCCAACATGGAGTGTCGTACACTGCGAACTGAACAATAACGCATGGTGGACAAGTTCCTTGACTCTGAAACTATAGAAGTCTGGCATCACTGACATTACAGAGCTCTTAATCATGGTCAGGGAGAAAAACAGAGGGGAACACATTCACTTCAAATACAGAAGCTGACATTGTGGAAGAGAAATGATTTAGATCATTACTTTAAATGTATTGATTTAAAGTAAGAAATTAGAGGCGTGACACAAGGGAGAGGCCCTCAGCAGAACGAGAATATGAAAATGCAAGTGTTACCGCATCAGAAACCAGGTTAGGCACAGAATACAGCGCTGATGTGTGAATGGTTCTCGGTGCGAACTGGGGTACAGTCAGTAGAATTGAATTGTAGATATTGCAACTCAAACTGGGTTATCATTTGATGCTGCAGCAACAGTAGAAACAGAACTGTATTCAACGACAATCTGTAACATTTTCCCGACGATAATTCATCAGTCTACCATTACCATCAAGCCAATCCATGGTTCAGTGATGAGTGTGGCTGAACATGCCAGGGTCTAAATCACGTGGACCTAAACCTGTTGACAACCCATTAAAGCTACCACACTTAACTGGTTAAATTCCGACCAGCAGAACTAATGTCTGATGGAGAGGGGAAATGATCCCAAGACGAACAGATCAGATCTAAGCTCTGTCGTCCTGCCAAATCCAAACAATAATGTCGATGGACTATTAAACAATTTACTGGAGGAGAGGACTCCACAAATATCCTCATCCAAAATATCGGAACAGCTCTGCACATCAGTGAAAAAAGTCAAGGATGTGGTGTCTGCACTATCCTCAGCCAGACGTGTTGAATGGATGATCCACCTCACACTCATCCTGATTCCCACAGAATCGCAGATACCAGTCTTCAAGCAATTCGATTTGCTGTACAGTCATGAGGAAACAGCTGAACACTATTGATACGACAAAAGCAATGGGCTCTGACACCATTCCTGCAATAGGACTGAAGACTTGTGCTGCACAACAAGCCGTGTCCCTGGGGAAGCTCTTTGATTCCAGCTCCAACTCTGACATTTCCCTGGCAATGTGGAAAATTACTCAACTATGTCCAGTCCCTGAATAGGAGAATAATTACAATCTGACCAATTACCACACCCGCAGTCCCATCACGACAGTCAAATTGGTGGGAATAATTTTTGTTAGAGCTGTCAAGTAGCACCGAAATAATCAGGTCAGTGTGGTTTCCGATAGGTCCCCATGTGGAGATGGTGTTGTAGTGAACATATCATTGGATTACGAATCCAGACCAGGTCAATGCTTTGGCAGCTGGTGGAAGTTAAATATCACTAATAAAGTATCTAGACCTAAAATCTGGTGTCAGTAATAGTGATCTTGTGTCCACTGTTGATTGTAAACATCAATCTCCTTCACCAATATACTTTCAGGCATTGAATCTCCCGTGCTTTCCTGGTCTGGCCGAAAAGTATCTCCAGACGCACAGACATGGTCTCTGAATCGGCCATGTGAGACACTCAATAGTATCAAACTACTCTGAGGTATTAAATAATAAAACCTGACAGAACACCCGGCATCAACCTCGTTATCAGTCCTGTTGACCCTGCATAGACATCCTTCCAAACATCTGAGAGCTTGTGACAACATTTACAGAGCTTTCCCACAGACTGCACAGAAACATCGGGAGAGGAGGAGGTCATTCAGCGTGCTATTTCATGGCCGAACATCTCCTCAATGCAGTTTTCCCCACAAAATGTTAATATCCCAAAATATGTTTAAACATTATGAACTATAGTGCCTTCGGCCCATCAATATATAGGGAGTTCTTTGATAATGCTTGTTATTAAGTGCGATTTGACTGCAATGAGATTCGTGAACCATTTTCTATAAAGTGAACTATCATCCCTGCTTCCAATCTGTCACACCCTGTCAGAGTTTTATATATCTTACTGAGATTTCCACTCATCTTCCTAAAGCCCATGGAATACAGGCCGAGTCACCCCAAACTCTGCTTCAACAACTAACTGTCATCCCAGAGATCAGTCTGTCATCCTTCACTGCACTCCCTCAATGTCAGGTTTGCTCTTTATTAGGTAAGGACACCAAACTGCACACAATACTGCACAATGTTCGAGATGGGGTCCCACCAAGGCCCTGTACAGTTGCAGTAAATGACCCTTACTCCTGTATTCTAAATCCCCCTGAAATGGAGGTGAATAAACCATTTATCCTCCTACCTGATTTCTGCTCCTGCAATATTTCTTTCAGTGACTAGTGTACGGGGAGATTCAGATTCTTTTCAATGTTACAGCTCCCTACTTGCTGGGTCTATTACACTGTATACAGCATGCCAATGCCATTCCCAGTATTGACTTCCGTGTTCAGAACTCACTGCCCTACATGGACTCGGAAGGCTGCGCAGAAATAAAGAAAAATGCTGCTTAAGTTCATTTATAGATCAACAATTTTCAACCAATCCCTTTTTCAAATGATAGGCTGCCATTCAATTGATCCAATCAATGTAAACAACCTCTCATCTCTGCCATTGCTCTCCATCTGCCAGGTATTTGCCCAGTCACTCCACTTGTCTCAATCAACTTGGAGCCTTTTTTACATCCTCCTCATCCACTCACAAGCTGACATCTTTTAGAGCTGTAAGCAATCTTGAGAATATTGCAATTGAGCTCCTCAACCAAAGATATGATGTGTATTGAGATTACTGGATCCCAAAACCCGATCCTTGTTATATCCTCCAGTCCTTCCATTAAAAAAAACATGGTTTTGTTCATACTCACTGTTTCCTGCCAGCTCTCCCATTCTAAAACCATGACCATATATTAGCCCCAGTCCCATAGGATTCGAGTTTGCACAATAGGCTTGGGGCTTTATCAAAAATCTTTCTGAAAATCCAATCGTATTGCGTTGATACCTTCTCCATAATTTTGCTAAAAGCCATTTTCTCAAACATGATTCCTATTTCATAAACCTCTGTTGACTTTGTCTATGCCCATTAATTTCAGTCCAATGTTTTCTGTAAAACGTTTTAGTTACTAATTTCATTCCATTCCCTTTTTCTCACCAGACTAAAGTTCCCTAGTATTGCGAGGAAATTTAATTTTTGTTTTTTTTTTCTTCTTCTGTGAAGGCATAACCAAAGTATTTGCTCCATTGATCTGCTATTTCCCTGTTCTCAATTATCTGGTATCAGACTGTAAGGAAGCTGCACCTTTTTCTCTTAATTTTGCCATTGGCGTATTTTCAGAAGATATTACAAGTTCACTCATATACACTTTGATAAGATATTCTTCAGAAACCCATCAATTCCTATCTTAAGCTCCTGAATGATTGACCTTCCACAGCCATACAATCACAGAAGCACAGACTCTGTACTATCAGAAATACAGCACGGTCTACATTCGCCCCACTTTCCAACACAAAACCCGTCGCTGTGAATCGTATGGCATTTCAAGTGCACAACCATTTTCTAATGGTTTTGAGGTTACCATGACAATTCTCCTCTCACGAAGTGCATCCCAGACCCAAACACACTTTGCTTGAAAAACAGTCCTCAAATCCTCACTGAGCCTCAAACCCTTCACTATAAAGTGCGTCCCTTTGATTAAAAGGACCAGCTGCTGTCTATCCACTCCGTCCATATCCCTCGTAATCTTATCCTCCTGATTCACGTCCCCCTTAGCCTTCTCTGCTCCAAAGTAAACAATCCGAGCTTATCCAGGCTCTCTCCATAGCTGATATGCTCCATCCCAGAGAACATCCTGGTGAATATCCTCTGCATCCCCTCCAGTACAATCACATCCTCCTTGTAATGTAGCTCCCAGAATTACACACAGTATTCCATCTTGGCTAATGAAAGTTCCGCATAGCTCTTATAATCTATGCTTCAATATGTGAAGGCTATGTTTGCGCTCCCCTACGCTTTCTCAAATTGTTTGTTACCCTGTCCAGCCACATTCAGGGATGTGTGCAGAAGCACCCTCTCAGCTTCCTAGTGTGCTGCCATTGATTGAGTCCTTGCCTTCCTGGTTCCTTCTTCGAAAGTGCATCACCTCATATTTTTCAGGGTTGCATTCCATCTGCCATTGATCCACCCATTTGACCATTTTCTCTGTATTGATGTGACCATCTGAACATTCCATCTATATCTTCCTGCAACATAAGGCCTTCCTCCTCACTGTCATCTACCCGGCCAATCTTTATATCAAATACAAACTTACTTATGACACTCCCCACCCCTCGTCCATATTCACAGCTGCATCCTTTATGACAAGGATTAAAATCAGAAAACATCAGCTTATAGTCCAACCGTTTTATTCGGAGGCACGAGCTTTCAAAACGCTGCTTCTTCACCAGGTGGTTGTGCACTTTGATGAAGCATTCGAAAGCTAGTGCCACCGAATACACCTTTTGGATTATAACCTGGTGTTATGCAATTTTTCGCTTTGTCCACCCCAGTCCAACACCAACATCTCCGAATCACAAATATTAAGAGACACAGCACTGATCCCCGTGGTACACCATTGGATACTAGCCTCCAATCACACAAACAGCCTTCTACCACCACCCTCTGTCTCATACCACTAAAGTTGATTTGGTTGCAACATGGCAAGTCACTAATGAGTCCTATCTGTTCACTGGTTATTCTGTTCCGCTGCACACTTGTAGAATATCTGGAGATTCTCCCGAATTTTGCCTACCAGTATGTTTCCATGCCGATGTGTTAGTCAGTCCCCTCCAAGTGATGAATCTCCTCCTTATTGCAGTCTTAACTGGCCTGTCCCAGATCCTGTCATTATTTGCCTTGAATGTGGAATAGAAAGCGAGGGAAGCGTTCTGTTAATTTCTAACTTGTCAGATGATTTGTGAATTTTCTGAATTTCACTGTGACCCACCTCTCATTCTTTGAAACTCTAGAGAACACAGGCCGAGTTTCCTCATCAGGCAATCTCACCATCTGAGGGATTAATCTGGAGAATGTCCACTGCACTTCCTCTCAATTCAGTATATTCTTTCTGAGATTCGGTCACCAAAACTCTACACAATACTCCAGCTGCAGTCCTATCCACACGCTGTGAAACTGCTTCAACATGTCTTTACATCAATGTTCTGACTCCCTTAAATGAAGGTGAACCAAACTTTCACTTTCCACTTATATATTCCTCCAAATAACCTTCACATTCATTGCATTTACGAGCTCACTGAGATCTTATAGAAACCCTTCCGAAAATCCAATATATGCCACTTCTACTGGTTCCCCATTATCTATGCTGTAAGAAACAACTTCAAAAAATTCCGAAGTTTATCAAGTATGATTTCTCCATCAGAAATGCATGCTGATTCTCTCCATTGTTGCTGTTAATTTTTAAATAGCAAAAATGTCACCCTGTGTAACAGATTCCAACAGTTTCCCTACAAATGTCAAGTTAACTGGTCTACAGTTCTCCACACTATGTCTTTTTCCCTTTGTAGCTGTTTGGATCCCTTCCATTCAACTATAGTTTATCCACAATAGTTTCCGGTCTCTGCAGAATGCACAGGATAATAAAACACAGTCATCGACAGTGCAATTAATACTACTATTGGTGATTTATTTCTGGCATTTTGATATGAAGTACATCTGTTTCGACAGACTAAGCAATGCTTAATCCAGCTACATGTTCAAATACTACTTTGTTACTGATATGAATTGACGTTGTCTTTAGCTCCAGGAGTCCGATATGATCACTTGGTATTACTGGGTGATTTTCTGAATCTTCATCCATGAAGACAGATGTGAAGTAACTGGTTGTTTTCTTGGCCATTTCCCTGTTCTCCACAAGGACCTCGCCTCTCCCGATTACAAATTTCCACATTTGACCTTGCTTTTATTTTGTTTCCTTTGAAATGTAGATCGCAGATTGATGCAGTGTTTGTGTTCCTGTTTGTTAGCAGCTATGTTCTCTTTTTGATTTCCTTTTCAGTTTCATGGCCTTCCTTTTTTAATTTCTGAGAATTCTCGGGTTTCCACAATAGATGGAATTCTTCGGAAGTCACTTCCTACAATTAACATATTTTCCAATTTGTGATGTTAACCATCACTGAGTCACTTTCTCACTCTTTGATGTTTGCACCTGAAATAAATACATGTGTGTTTCAGACTTTGTAGTATTTCTAAAAACTCCTGGTCCTGACCAGTTATATTCAGGAACACAGCAGGAGGATAGGAAGATAGAGAAAAAATGCGGGAGCATTGCTTGCCTCTTTTCTATCATCACTGGCCAAAGAGTGCCGTCCTGGACAACTGGAGTGTGGCGGTAACTGAACCCGTATTCAAGAAATGCTACAACGATAAACCTGGGAACTAAAGACCAGTAATCCTAAAATCTAATGGGTAGGTTACTTTAGAAGATTTAGAGTGATTGGATATACATGCATTTGGAAAGACACGGTATGGTTCGGAGTAAGCTTAGAATGATGCTGGAAAAGCAGAGCAGGTCAGGCAACATCCAAGGAGCAGAAAAATCGATGTTTCTGGCAAAAGCTCTTCATGAAATTCAGCACGGGAGTTTGTGCATGGGAGATCATGACTCACAATTTGTTGGAATTCTTTGATAAAGTGACCAGCAACGTTGAGGAGGTCCGGGTGGTATACGTAGTCTGGGTTGATTCCAGTAAGGCCTTAAGTAAGTTTCCACATGATACGTTGCTCTGGAAGGTTAGATCGCATGGAATTGAGGGGGAGCTGACAAATTAGGTACAAAATTGCCTTGATGGTAGGAAGGAGAGATTAATACTGGAAACATGCTGCTAAGACTGGAGGCCTGTGAATAGTGGAATGCCTCAGGGGTTGATCCTAGGACCACTACATATTACATATATCTATGATTTACATGAGAATGTACAGGCATGATTTGTAAGATTGAAGACGGCACTAAAACAAGCGGCATCATGGAGAGTGAGGAAGGTTATCAGAAATTTCAGAAATCATAGCAGTACCTTGATCAGCTGGAGAAGTGGGCTGAGAAATGGCAAATGGATTTTAATATTGATCAGTGTAAGTTCTTGCATTTTAGAAAGTCAAATCAAGTTTGGAGTTTCATGGTGAATGGTTGGGTCCTAGTGGAACAGAGGGACCTTGGAAATCAGGTGCATGATTCTCTGGAAGTTGATTCAGATGTAGGCAGTGAAGTAAGCTTTTGGCACACTGGCCTTAATCGGTTTATATCACTGAGTATGGAAATGAGAGAGTTATGATGCAGTTATACAGGATACTAGTGAGGCCATATTGGTAGTGTTATGTTCAGTTTTGTTCACTTTGCTATAGGAAGGATGTTATTCAACTGGAAAGAGTGCAGAAAACATTTACAAGGATATTGCCAAGGTCTCAATGGTCTGAGTTACAGGAAGAGGTTGGACAAGCTAGGACATTTTACTTTTGTGTGCATGAGGCTGAGGGAGGATCATATTGAAGTTTATAAGATCATGACAGGCATGGACTTTGCATTTTAACCACCTTCAAAGAGCTGTCTCTATTTCCTATCTCTGCTAGCATCAATGAATGGAAATGGCTTTTGACACATTGCTCCCTCTCCCTTGCTGAAAGTATTCCTGGCACAAATCAGTCAGGCAGACATTTTAGATTTGTCCACAGCCAGTCTTTTTTCCCAGGGTTGGGCAATCACAGACTAGAGGGCATCGATTTAAGGTCAGAGGGGACAGAATTAAAGGGAACTTGAGGAACAACTTTTTAACACAAGGGCTGTTACGCATATGGAATGAGAAGTGGTTGAGGCGGATACATTAACAATATTTCAAAGGCATTTGAACAAATACATGGATAGTAAAGGATTAGAAAGATACGGGATAATGGCAGGGAAATGGGTTTAGCGTGGATGGGCATTTTGGTTGCAATGGACCAGTTTGGGCTGAAGGGCCTGTCTCCGTGCCATCTGCCTCTATGACTCGAACAACCATTGCTTGTCTCCCACTGAATGTTACATTGTACTTTCCCAATTTACTGAAGATATCTTTGCACTCTTGGCTCCAGTCTTCCATGATGTTTGACTGGAATATTCAAGCATTCGAAATTGTATGCAGACACCTTGTAAACTGCACCTTATAAATGCCATTATTCCTTAAAAGCTGCTTCAGACCAAGGTTAATAATTCGTCCTTCTGAACACACAACATCAAATCCGAAATAACCTGCTCATTAGTTTGCTTCACAACATACTCTTCAACCCATCTCATATACACTTACGGAACTTATTTTTCACAGCTTCAGCAGTCACTTAGTTAACGCTGTTCACCATTCAATAAGACTGCGGTATCCACAATACTTGCCTGTCTAATTTCCAGAGCATATGATGCTCCGATTTTCTGCTACCGTTTTGGTTTCTATATAAAACACACCAATATTTGCCTCTCCTTGCTATCTGTAAACTCTACCTAAACTGATTCTGTGGAAGCTGAGGGATAGGTCTGTGTCGTTATTAGTGATAGACCTGGACAAGAAATTCAGGGAGGGTCACCTCGACGCTGAGATGATCTGAAGAAATGTCTCACAATACTGGACAAGCAACAATATCCTCCTCGCTCTGTTAGGATAAGAGTTATCCTAACTCTCTTCTCCCCCACACTCACTGTATATCTGTTATAGCACCTAACCACGAACAAGGTTCACGCTCTGTCTCCTAATAAGGCTCAGGCACTACCACTCTCACTATTGAATTCAGCAACCAATAATACTATATGGATTCAAAACTGTCGACTGACTCATTCCAGGCACCTCACAACTTTCCCCACCTACACCAGCATAAACAGCAGGGTCACTATCATTCATACTCTCCCTCCATTCCTTTCTCCCATTCCAGGAGAAACTTCCTGGAATAGGATAGAAAGGTCAAAGCCGGGTAGTGGAATTCCCGATATCCGTTCCCTCACTCCCCTCCCCCCGCCATGTGGGGAGTACTCTTAAAGATCTGGAGAGGGCCAGAACGCCTCGTGTGGAGAACCTGAAACATCCACGTCCTACTGACCAGTTAAGGAGCAATGTTCAGTGAAAGACAATTCTCAGTTTAAACCCACTGGCAGCTCCCACAACAGTCACAACAGTCCGTTCCCTTCCAAAAAAATAAACCTACAGATACCTCACTGTACAGAGACGCAGACACAGAATTACACAGACGAACACACACAATACTTACAAGGAGATAGGCATACACACACGAATAAACGCACAGAGACATACACAGTCACATACAAATAGACATAAATACAGATAACAACACAGGCTGAAACACAGACAGTTGTAGACACGGAAATACACAGATAACAAGCACACGGACACACACACACACACGCAGGCGCGCACACACACACATACAGACACACAAACAGAGGCACAGACACACACACACATACAGACACACAAAAAGACAGGCACAGACACACACACATACAGATACACGCAGAAACACTTACATACAGACACACAGAGGCACAAACAATAGTGTCATTAAGACACAAATCGATGTTTTTGATTTGTAAGTAGATCAAGGATTCCAGGGTGAAGGCAGAAGAATGAGGTCGAGGTACTAATAAGAAATTATTGAACGGAATTTCAGACTCGATAGGCTGAATGGCCTCAAGCTTCTCATTTCCTTAATGCTCCTGCGGTATTATACTATCAGGCATTCTCTTCCTGAGACAGCAGCAGAGGCTGGGTGTGATAGATATTTGACTGGAAAGGGTCAGTGGGAATGTGGAATAGGTTTGGAGTTCTGAATGGTTTTTCTTTATTCCTAATTATTCTGTCCTTATGTCTGAAAAGAGGTGGTGATTTGATGTTCAGTTAACACAGTTTTAAAATAACAGTTGTCCAACAATGGAATAAGGACGTCCCTTTCACTTTAGTCTTGTGCTACCTGTGGTGTCCTCATCCTCAGGGAGCAGTGAAGACTCGGTTATAGAAGATATTCCAGGTTGAGATCTTTACTGGACAGAAGGGTAAGTGTTTATTGTTGAACAGACAGGAAATGGATGGTCAGGCACACTCAGATCAGCCACGAGCATTCTGAATGGTGCAGCCGAATGGGCAACTTCTGCCCCTACCCCATGTTTTCCCTGAATCAAACCCTCGAGGCTGGAACAGAGATATACTGCTGTTCCCTCAATCCATCCCTCGATGCTGTTAAAGGTTGGGGACCACTCCATTAAGTCAGACAGGATCGATACAATGAGACAGGATGAGACCATTCTTCCCCTCTAAGGAATTACACAGGAATATAGAATGAAGTAATTCAGCTCGTTCAGTACACTACACAGTCTAGGAGGAGGCCTTTCAACCCACCTGAGCTGCTACACAGAAACAGGGAAGCTGTCGCTAACAGGAAATAGAGAGTAGAGACAAATGTTTATTTTCAGGGTGCAAATCTGTAACTGATGGAATGCTCAGACATCACTGTGGGGTTATCAATGATCAATAATCTGTATCAAAGATCTGGAGGAAGGGGAGGGAATAGCTTGGAGCTCAATTAGCTCGTACACCAAGATGGCCATTCAATGTGTCGTCAAATGGAGGTAGTGAGTCTACAAAGTGATGCAGGCAGGGAAGGTTAGTGAGCAAACCTTCAGCAGAAATAACGTAAGGTAAGTTATTTAATTTGGCATGAAAGATGAAACAATGGTAAACAATTTAACTGGAGAGAGATTGCAGAACTCTGTGATACAGGAGGTTTCCATGTCATTGTGACATGAATCATATGAAGTCAGATGTAGCAAGTGATTTGGAAGGTAAGTGGTACAATGCTGTTTTTGGCAAAAAAAAACCATCAGGTTTAATTGCAGGAATGTTTTACTGCATCTGTACATGGCATTTCTGAGACCACACCTAATACACTGTGTGCAGGTTTGATCCCCTAAACTAAAATAAAAAGATGTAATTCTTTTCGAAGATTTTCAAAGAGGTTTCCCTTTACTCATTCCTGGAATGCAGGTCTTTTGTTATGGGGGATTATCAGTTTTGATCTTAGCTGAGAAATAGTATTGAGCCATCCTTGACTTTCTGAAAAGTGTATCAGCTGGTTGCATATTATCTCCTGTCAGGGAGACTAAAGCTAGAGAATAAATTTTAGGGATTAGATAACACACATACTGTGAAGACACCTATCAATATTTACAAATTACACAGACACATATAAGCATGTCATCAAATTATAAAGTGGGGACATTTTTGGGATTGGAAGGAATTGTGTACAACAAGAGTAATGACGCACCTGCATATAATCCATAATCAGGATTTCCAGAGAATGTTCCAGGAGATCGCACATGGTCCAGTTTGGTGTTCAGTTGACATAATTGTTTGTTCCAACACAGAAAGGGAGAAAAATGTTCCCTGCCTGAGAAGCAGCAGCCGATTGATCCCTCTCTCTTACTTTGTTCCGCCCGATAGCAAAGAGTGAGACCAGAAAATCCCTGAATTATCTTTACCACTTGTGAAGGATTCCTGGTGAGGATTCATTGGAATCTCTCCACTGCCTGAAACGAAGGGAATTCAGCCAAATCCAACTGTCCAAGAAAGAAATCCCACTAGCAGTAGCTTGTGTGAGCAGAGTAACTTCAAAGGCAGAATAACATTTGGGGCACTCTGTCATTTTACCATTTGTTATGAGTTCAATATTCTGTGTCTCACATTTTTTCTCGAAAATGACCTACTCTGAGATCTATATCATTGGCCATATCACTAAACTGGTTGCATTTAAGATTGGTGTAACCAGTGGAGGAGTGGGACTGGAAAAGGACATAGTGACCTTCCAACATTTGTGGGAACACAAATGAGAAATTCTCAAAGGGCTGTTCAAGTGGAAATTCCCTTCCCCAGAGGATTGAGGTTTCTGTATGTTTGCATTTATTCAAAGTTGTTTTTGGTATGTAGTAAAATGGGATACCGACAGAAACTTGCTGCTGAGACCAAAAGCACATGGAGCGGTGATAAATTATCTAATGGCCCACTCCTGCTGCTCAGTCCTATGTTGCTATGTTCTATTCAACCCCTCACAGCTCCTGCAAGGAGCAGATGGAGGCCACTTGTCCCAGATACCTGGTCAACAGTATCACAGGATCTCATTTAGTCCCTCAAGACTGTCACACATGGTTTGGTGTAGGTTGGAAAATGTTATTTGGTTCAAAAGACGCCTCTGGTCTCATTACAGAGTGTTTCCTCTCTGCAACTTGTGATTCATTTGTTGGTCAAATTATAGACCCAGATTCACTGTGAATACAGTCCCCATATCTCAACCAGAGATGACTCACAAAATACCTTAATCTCGCTGTTTGCAAAGTTCAATAAAAGAACGTTCAGGAAAATTACAAACATTAACTTTGCAATTACTGAATATGAGGACAAAAGGAACAGGATCAGGTAATTCGGATGATCAAGCCATTGTATACCATTATGGCTGATCTACTCTTGACATTAACTTCTCTTTAATGCCCAATTCTTCACCCCTTAGCTCTCTGGGTCAAAAATCCATCTAACTCCTCCTTAAATGCTTTCAGTAATGTAGCTCCCCTAGCTCTCTTGCCCAGATAATTTCTAACAGTGATTACCTTCTGTGAGAGGAAACCACTCCCTACACATACATTGTCACCTATTGATATGAACAAGAGGCGAACACAGGGTCTCAGGAAAGAATGAATGGCTATGTTACCAATGCAGCATTTGACTGAGGATGGCATTGGGACCACCTATGTATTTGAGCTGAATGGGAATCAGGTGCAACTTTCCCACTGGACGGGGTCTTTCAGAACACAATAAGGTTTGGGGCCAGTCGCCAAAAATCCTCTCAGTCCCGGGACATCTCTGCAGGAGATCCTCACGTTAGCCTCCTAGGCACAAACATCATCAGTTGCTCCATCAATGTCTTTTCCCATCATAAGATCGGAAGTGGGTATGATGACTGAAGATCACACCATGTTAAGAACATTTTGTCCCCCATCAGCTTCTGAACCATTCTGTGTCCATGTGCAGCAAGACCCGGACAGCATTCCGGTTTGTGCTGTTAAAGTGTCGGTAACATTTATGTAACAGTACGGCCAGACACTGCCCATTTCCGCTGTTAAAAGAGGAGCTCATTCAGCATTTCAGGGTGGTTGCACACGAGTATGAGCTAGCATTCAGGAACAGGAAAATGACAGCACATTCAATACTCCTGCCTGTTACACAGGAAGAAGAGTGGCCTGTTCAGTGCATCGAGCTGTTAAACAGAAACAGGCAGAGCCCAATCAAACCCTTAAACCTGTTCCATGAGACCAGGAGGAGGCTATTCATCCCCACGAGACAGTTATACAGGAACAAGCGGGGGTCATTGATATTCCAACACGACAAACTAATGAAACAGAGACTGCTCTGATAGAGGAGACCATGATGTTAATCATGGTTCCACTGTTTGTAGAACGTGTGCGACTTTAACAAGGTTTGCTGGCAGTGAGGAGGGAAGCCAAATGATTTGTGCCAAGTCTCAAGGAGGCAACTTCCATCTCCGAGAAGACACAGCCATGTTCTCCATGAGGGTCAGAATCTGGTGGGAAAAGTTAACTGTTTTAGCATGAACTTATTGTGGCTGCTGTAGGGATTGTGGATAACGAGACTTTCAGTGCAGGAGCACACACCGAATGCACTGTATTAATGTGGGGAGGGTTTATTCTAAGACTGGTCCGCTGTCTCTCTCATGCGAAATGGGGATTGGTGTGGAGTGAGGGGAATATTCTCAGATGCTCTTAAACTATTGACAGTCATGTAACCCGAGTAAAAAAGAAGCCATGGAATTTTTCACCGTATCAGTGCCTATTTAGAACATCGCGAGTGACTGACCCTCCCCCCAAGGTTCAATGCAATCGCCTCTCATTCTCTCACAACGCCGGAGATTAATCATCATTCTCTCCTCATGGCACCACCATCCCAGGGATTAGTCTGGTGAAATCCCATTGCGCTCTCTCTGTGGCAAGGCGATCATTCCTTATAAAGGAGAGGACGTCTGTCCACAACATCCCAAATGCTGCCTCAACAACACTCTCCATAATGATTACAATAACTCCTTTTCCTCTTAGATATCTCCGTTTCTTTCCTGTAGCGTAAAAAGACTTTCTTTCTCTCTACACTGCTGGAAAGAATTAACACTTTTATAATGACTGTATTGTTGTTGTTGTCGGGATTATGGAATACATGACGTTCATTGCAGGATCACGCACCAATTGAACTGTATTCATGTTGGGAGAGTTTATTCAAAAGCCTGAACCCCTCTCTCTCTCTCCTCTCTTTCTCTTCTCTTTCTCAGTTGAAATAGGGAGTGGTCGTGGTTAGGTGGAAAGTTCTCAGAGGCTCTTAAACTATCGAGAATCATATAATCTGAGTGAAAAAAAAGCCATGGAACTTATCACCGTATCAGTGTCTGTTTAGAACATCATGAGTGATTGTCCACCCCCCTTAAGGGTTAATGCAATCACCTCTTATTCTCTCACTGAGCTTCACTTACTGCTCATGGTGCCGTCATCCCAGGGATTAGTCTGGTGAAACTTGAGAGAAAGTCCATCCACAGTTCCCCAAATACTGCCGCAACAGCACTCTCCTGGATAATCACAAAGCACCTTTTCTCTCACTTAGACATTGCCATTTCTTTCTTGTGCCACAAAAAGACATTCCTTCTCGATGCACTACGACTGACATGGAATTTATAAGTCCCTTACATCTGTACGTCAGCATCAATAAAGCCAGCACCAAAGGTGCGTATGGAGCTGTGCATCACTCTCGGGGAGAATTTCAATGAGATTGAATAGACTTAAAATAGGGGATGATCACGTACCTGAATGGAAATGAGATGTAGCAATACAGAAAACAGGTAGAGCAAGGGAGCTATCTTTACTTCTGTTCTTCTCTCACAGGATGTATGCAGCCCTGGTCAGGGCAGCATATTATGCAGATCTTGAACTGAGTGGCTGGTTCAGCTGTTCCACAGTACCGTAAAGAGTAAATCACATAGCTGTGGGTTTGTAGTGTTACAACACAGGATAAATCTTCCTGCTTAATTAAAACCAGCAACAGAGAAAAGATTTATCCCATGCAGTAATCTGTCATATTTCTCGAGTCCAAATCTATTTAAAGTAAAAATTAACAACTTTATTTCTTAAAGTATAACAGAGAATAATAAACGAATGACTATTTACAACTTCTTCCTCTAACCTATCTTTTACCTTCCCCCTCCACAATACTGGTCCGATAAGACTCCTAATTAAGATTTACAAAACAAAACTTCTTATCTCAAAATCAGGAAGCTTTCGGTTCTTCTCCATATTCCTGTCTTCTTTTCTTCTTGGGGACTCTGCTTCACCAGTTACTAATCAATAAATGTACCAATAAGAGAGCTATTTTTCAGGCAGTCTTTGCATGCTGGTAGCTTGGCAGTTCTCCTCTCAACTGTTCAATTTTCCACGGTCTTGCACCGCCAAACTATTGGTGATTTTATCATTGGCTTTTAAGATTGTCAATATAATAAATTCATACTTGGTTGGAGGTGGGTATTTTGGGGTATAATTTAAAATGTTTTGCTGAATTTGTTTTTGTTTCGAGACAATGAGCTAATCGGGTTGTTCGACCAAATGTTACATTATATCCATTTTTCAGAACACTTGGTGCTGTCAGATAGTTATTGATGGCTTTAAATTCTCTCAATGGGACAGCACCCCCACGTGTTCATCACAGATGTCACACCGAAACCTGACGAAGGAAGCATGACACATTGACTTCCCTAAAGGTCTTGAGGCAAGCAGATGGATTTTTATAACAAACGATAATGGTTGCTTTTAAACTCCCCAATTTCCTTCATGAGATATCAACAGACCATTACTCTGTGGCTCTAGATTATCAGTCAATGGCTTGACCACCATAAACTGACTTCCCATACGTGCAGATATCAAGTTAAACATTCTCAAGAGCAATTATGTAGTGACGGACATGTGGTTAGAAGGAACGTGAAACTATTGCATTCGGATTGAACAAAGGCACAAATGGTTTATTCAGATATTGCACTGAGACTGAGGACGAGACTGGGGTATCATGATGGTGGTATTGAACAGGATTGATGAGTGGGGAGGACATGGAGATGTAAATCTGTGAAGGACAAAATGGATTATGGAGTTTGAGAACAGTCTGTTTCCTTCTAGCATATCAACGAGTAATTTATAAATAGTAGTTTGCTAGGAATAATTTACAAGGAAAGGAATTTTTGTTTGGAACGGAAGGCATTGACTTGCACTTTCCAAAAATTTATATTTCATGATCAGAAATTCAGGTCAACCCGGTTTATTAGACAAATATAATGACTTGAAAGCTGAGAAATGTGTTGCTGGAAAAGCGCAACAGGTCAGTCAGCATCCAAGGAGCAGGACAATCGATGTTTCTGCTCTGATCTCCAGCATCTGCAGTCCTCACTTTCTCCTATTAAATATAATGACTTACCAGGAACACCAGGAACACCAACTATAGCGAGGATGGGATAGTAACCACCTTGAATAATCCAAAGGATATCCTGGATCCGTGATGCTAATGATATCCAAGGCCGAGAAAGCCAGTAAAGACCCGAGGATAAACTCCTGTCCATTGTTGGAACATTCCAGTCTAATGTTCTCAGATTCTGATCCATTGTTGGAACATTCCAGTCTAATGTTCTCAGATTCTGAACTCTCCTCCCTCTCTCTCTCCCTCTTTCGAGCTGCTGATCCCTGTTAGTGCTGTCAGTGATGCTCCTACCCATACTGTGGGATAGCACATTGAACAGACCCCATTTATCTTTCAACAATGAAAACTCTCCATTGTGATAATTAGGATCCACGGAGATTGACATTAATCACAGTCACTGTACAAATAGCTTCAGTTCACCCCTTTGAATTCAATATTGATTTTACTAAAATTCAAAAAAACGTTTAAAGTTACACATTTGGCATGGGATATGTGTGTGGGGGGTGATGAACAAAGGGAAGAAATATTTGAGTTGGTAGATTGATTGGATGTAATCATTCAATCTGCCTTAGATATGTGAGTAATGTCAAAGGATTGTCAGAACTTAAAAAAGTTTAACCGTTTATAAATCGAAACATATCGTCTGAAACTCCTGATCAATGATTATAATGTCAGTAAAATATGTAGAGAACTTTTATAGTCCATAATCTGACAGGGAAATGTGCATACAATTACATGAGTGATAACAGAAAAATGGCATGGCTATGTTAACAGAGAATATGATGTGACACACAATTCAGATGGTTATTCGAGGAGCAGAGAGGGCAGGTGAGGGTCATGCTGTTCATGTTATCGATGTCAATCAACTATGATGAAGCAATTTTCACTGGATTTCTATTGCAGTGTCATTATGATATTGGGGACATGGCTGCTGAGACTGGAGGGAGGGAATATGATATTTCCCAGCCATCAGTATTGGAATTTTATTCTTCATAAATCATATGAAGATCAAATTTCGGGATACAACTCCAATGACGAATTAGGAGAGCCAATATTAACCATACAACCGGAAGACATTTACGCAGAAATTTGGCCATTAGACCTATTGAGCCTGCTCCGCCATTCAATGATGGCTATTAAGCTCCTCAACCCCATTTTCCCACTTTCTACCTGTAACCCTTGATCGCCTTTACAATCAAGAACCTATCTGTCTCACTCTTAAATATGCTCAATGACCTGGCTTCGACAGCCTTCTGTGGCGGTGAATTCCATAGATTCACCACCCTATGGTTGAAGAGGTTCGTCCGTATCTCTGTTCTTAAAGGTCTTCTCTTTACTCTGTCCCCTCGGGTCCTAGTCTCTCCTACCATTGGTAATACCTTCCCAAAATCCACTCTGTTCAGGCCATTCAGTATCCTGTAAGTTTCGAGTAGACCTCCTAACGTCTTCTGAACACTATCATATATAGACCCAGAACCCTCAGATGTCCTTCATATGTTAAGCTTTTAATTCCTGGGACCATTCTCGTGAATCTCCTTGGAAAACGTTCCAGGGCCAGTACGTCCTTCCTGAGATATGGGACCCAAAACTGTGCACAATAATCCAAATGTGGCCTGACTAAAGCCTTATAGAGCCTCAGAAGTACATCCTTGCTTTTATATTCAAGCCCTCTTGAAATAAATGCCATCATTGTATTTGCCTTCCTAACTATTGACAACCTGCAAGATTACCTTTCGACACTCCTGGACTGGAACTCCCTCGGCTTTTTGCACTTTTGACTTCTGAACCTGCTCGCTATTTAAAAAATAGTCCATGCCAGTATTCTTCCTGGCAAAGTGTATGATGTCATACTTGCCCACGTTATACTCCATTTGCCACATCTTTGCTCACTCCCCTAACCTGTACAAATCCTTCAGTAGGAGAAAGTGAAGACAGCAGATGCTGGAGATCAGAGTCAAAAAGTGTGATGCTACAAAATCCACAGCCAGTCTGGCGGCATCCGAGGAGCTGGAGATTCGATGTTTCAGGCATAAAGTCTTCATCAGGAACGAGGGGGTTGGGCGGAAGGGGGCTGAGAGATAAATGGGAGGAGCTGTGGCTGGGAGGAAGGTAGCTTGGACAGCGATAGCTAGATGAAGGTGAGTGGTGATAGCGAAAGGTCAGAGTGAAAGGTGGAATGGATACATGGGAAGGAAGATGGATAGGTTGGACAGTTCAATAGGGCGGTACTGAACTAGAGGGTTAGATCTGGGATAAGGTGGTGGGAGGGGAGATGAGGAAATTGGCGAAATTGCCTTTGATACCGTGTGGTTGGATGGTCCCTCGGTGGAAGATGATGCGTTCTTTCTCCAGACGACTGCTGGCTAGAAATTGCCCATGCAGGAGGCCAAAAATTTGTATGTCCTTGTTGTAGTGGGAGGGAGAGTTGAAGTATTCAAGGATAGGGAAGGGGGTTGTTGGGTGTGTGTGCGTCCGAGTTTGTTACCTGAACCGTTCTGCAAGTTGATGTCCTGTCTCCCCAATGGAACGGAGATCCGGCGCAATAAACAGAGTAGATGTGGTGTTTGGATGCACAGGATGTTCTTTGCCTGATGTGGAAGGATCCTTTGGGGCCTTGGATGGAGGTGAGGAGGGACTGTTGACATCGGTTTCATACCTCTTGTAGTGGCAAAGAAGGTGTCAGGGGTGGAAAGTGGCTGGGTTGGATTGGGGGGCGTGAATCTCACGAGGGAGTTGTGAAGGGAATGCTCTCTGCTGATATGGGTGGGGAGGGAATTATACCTCTGGTGGTGGGGTCTGACTGTTGGTGGTGGAAATGGCGGAGGATGATGCGTTGTATTCTGTGGTTAGTGGGGTTCTGCCCTTGTTGTAGTTGGAAGGGTGGAGACCAAGGGCGAAGGTGCGGGAAGTTGAGGAGATGCGGTAGAGCACCCTACTGCAGCCGAACCACCTATTCAATGCTACCTGTCCCTCTATCTATCTTTGCACTGTTTGAAAACTTAACCAGAATCCCCTCAGTTCCTTCATGTAAATCATTAATGCATAAAGGGAAAAGTTGTGGCCCCAACATTGAGTCTTGTGGAACACCACTTGTCCCTGGCTGCTATCCTGAGAAGGACTCTTTTATCCAAAGCACTCTGCTTTCTGTCAGACAGCCATGCTACTATCTATGTTCGCACCTTGCTTCTAATACCATGGGCCCTTATCTTTCTCAATAGCCTCCTGTGTGGCACCTTGTCAAAGGATTCTTGAGGAGCAAGCGGATAACATCTATTGTTCTTCTTGGTCTAGTCTGCTTGTTACTCCCTCAATGAATTCTAACAGGTTTGTCAGGCCTGACCTCCTCTTGATGAAACCATGCTGACTCTATTCTATTTTCCCGAAGACCTTCAAGTATTCAGAAGTCCCATCCTTCAGATGGATTCCAGGTTGTTACCCACAACTAAGGTAAGGCTAATCAGTTTGTAATTTTCCATTTTCTGTTTAACTCCCTTATTAAACGGGGTGTGATATTAGCAATTTCCAGCTTCTTATCCCTTTCCTGATTTTAGTCATTCCTGAAAGATTACTACTTATACTTGCACTACCTCTTCAGCTATCTCCCTTACAAGGCTGGAATGTAGTCCATCTGGTCCAGGTTATTTATCCACATTCAGGCCATTCAGTTTTCTAACATGTTCTTCTTGACAATGGCCACCATACTCAGCTCTGCCCTCTCACTCTCTTCAACGTTTGTGAAATTATTCATGTCTTCCACCATGAAGACTGATGCAAAGTTCCTCATTCATTTATTTGTTTTCCACGACTGTCTCTCCAGCATCATTTTCCGGTGTCCAATATTACTTTTACCATTCTTTCGCACTTTATATATCCAAAGAACCTCTTACAGTCTCCTTTATATTGCTGGTTCGCTTATCCCAATATTTAATCTTCTTCCTCCTTATATTTTTGCCTTCTTATGGTCTTTATAAATTCCCCAATTCTCTAGTTTCCCACTGCCCTTCACCACACGATATGCTTGCTCTTTTCCTTGTATGCAATCCCTGACTTTCCTCGTCAGTCCTGGTTGCCTTATCCTACCTGTATCATGCCTCTATTCCTTAGCATGAATCTCTGCAGTGTCTCGTGAATCAATCTTGTAATCACCTGCCATTGCTGTTCCACTGTCTTTCCTGCTATACCCCTCTCCACATATCGGAGATTGCTGCCAGTTCAGGTCCATCCTGTCCTTCTTGTTTAGGTCCTACCGACTCGGGAATCCCAATGATCCACATATCAGAAGTGCTGCCTTCCCTGCCAGCTGTTTGGCCATGTATGTAATTGTGCTACCTTCCTATTCCTAACCTCACTCGCACGTGACATATTCTAGTGTCCCCAAAATTCAAATATCCTTTCAACAGAACTCTAGCAAGGCCTTTTCTTTAAAGTTGATAGACTTGATAATAAAAACTTAAGTGTGACCTCAGGAAAGTGGAGTCCACTGAATCAGTCCAATGCCCAGAGGATCTGATATCTATCCCCGCCACTAAACCTGTTTGACAAGGTATACATATGAACCATATATTTGCAGATGGACGAAGATAAACAGAAAACTAGAAAATGTCAGAGCAGATGGATGTCATGCAGCTTGTTTACTCTGCTTTGCTATTCAATTGGCCTTTAGTTATTCTGTTCCTTTCAATGGCAGGATCTTTACCCAGCATCCCCAGTGGGTCAGCAAGTGCCCAGTGTCGTTGTGTGCACAGTCCTGCGAAGGGAGTGTCCAGTGCCAGGAAATGGGGTGTGGGGAGTCCCAGGGGTGGCACAAGAAAAGGCTGCATGTAGTGACGATGGACTGAGGGACTGAAAGGGATGGAATGGGTATCTAGGGACACTGCACACACGGAAGGGGCTGGGCAAGATTCCTAAACAACCGGGGAACCTGCGATGCACGGCTGCTTTTACAAAAACCTGTCACATTTGCTAGATTTCTCTGTCGAACCAAAACAAAAATACTGTAGATGGTAGAAATCCGAAGCAAACACAGAGACATACTGTGGAGAGACGAAAGAGTTCATGTTCCCAATGCAGACCCGGGAAGAATTTACAAAGTCCACATACACAGCGTCCAGAAATTGGAATTGAACTCGAGTCCCTAGCACTTTGAAGCAGCACTGCTGTGTCTCCGTGCCGCCCAATGATGGATAATTGGAGTTAGAGACATAGCTACTGTTCTCTGGGATTGAGATTGAGAGTCCTGAATGATATGTTGCCTACCTGGTGCTTGGGTTTGGGATATATCATCTGGGATGCAGAAGAACTTGGATTGGGCGGGAAATGATCCAGTGGTCAGGGTCCGTGTAGGTACCAATGGCTGGACAAACAAATGACAGTGAAAAGAACGACGGGTAATACAGGACTAAACTATCATATCGAAATGCATGCAGCATAAGGAATAAGGTAAATACGCTTGTGACTCATTCACAAATTGGCAGGTACATCATCGGCATTACAGTGATATCAGTGCAAGAGGATCAGGATGAGGAGCTGAATATTCACGGATATTCATCCTGTCGAAAAGATAGGCAGGTGGGCAGAGAGATACAGTTGTTTCAGTATTAAGAATGGAATTGAATCAATAATCAATAATAAGAAATGAAGTAAGGTCAGATGGTGCAGAATCTGTGTCGGTAGAATTGAGGAATCAAAAAGATGAAAAAATGCAGTTAGAGTTATGTACAGGGAGCTGGGGTGTTAGATACACCAGGAGCAGGAAAGTTCTGTAGGAAAGTCAAAGTTACAATGATCATGTGGGATTTCATTATGCAGGTGAACTGGGAATTCAGGTTGGTCGTGGTTCACAAGAAAAGGAATTTGTGGAATGTCGATGAGATGGCTTTTTGGGGCAGCTTGTACAGGCAAACTAGATGAAGGAGCTTAAGGTGAAGTAATTATTAGCAGGCAATGATCATAATATGATTGAACTTACACTGCAATTTCAGATGGAGAAGGTAGAATCAGTAGTAACTGTATTACAACTGAATAAAGGCAATTTCTGAGACATGAGGGAGGAGCTGGGTATAATTGACTGGGAGACGGGCACAACAGGAAAGACAGTGCAATAGCAATGGCAGGAGATTTTTGGAGTAATTCAGGATACAGCAGAGATTTATCCTGAGGAAAAAGAGGCATGGTACAGGGAGGATGAGGCAACCATAGCTGACTAGGGAATAGCATAAAAGAAAAAGAGAAAGGATATAATGTGGCAAAGTGCAGTGGGAAACCTGAGTTTTGGGAAGCTTACCAAGATAAAACAGCGGGCATAAAATAAGGAGGGAGATTATTAAGTCTGGGGTAATATAAAGGAAGACTGTAACAGTTTCTGTCGATATATAAAGTACAAATGAACGCAAAAGTGAACATTGGACTGATGGAAAATGATACTGGAGAGATAGTAGTGGGAAACGAGAAAATGGCCAAGGAACTGAAGAATTACTTCGCATCAGCCTTAACTATGGAAGACACGAGTAATACATTAAACATTCAAGCGATTGAGAGGCCAGAGCTGAGTATAATGGCCACCACCATGGAGAACATGCTAGAAAAGAATTGAAGGTGGTTAAATAACCTTGACCAGATGGTCTACATCCCAGTGTTATAAGGGAAATAGCTGAAGAGAGAAGGGAGGTGATCGTGGTGATCTTTCAGGAATCACTATAGTAATGACAAATCTCAGAAGACTGGAAACCCACTAACGTGACACCCCTCTTTAACGAGGGAGTAAGAAAAAAGACAAAAGATCCACAATGAATAGCTTAAACTCGGTCGTGGGTAAGATCCTGGAATCCATTGTGAAGGATGAGATTTCTGAACACTTGGAAGTATTTGGTAAAATAGGGCAAAGTCACTACGGTTTCATCAAGGGAAGGTCGTGCTTGAAAAATCTGTTGGAATCCTTTGAAGACGAAATGAGCAGGCTCGACCAAGCACAGTTATCCACCTTGTCTTCAAGAAGGTCTTGAACAAGGTTTCACACAAGAGATGACTGAGTACGATAAGGGTCCATGGTGTTAGAGGCAAGGTGGCATTGGTAGAAGCTTGGATGTCTGGCAGAAAGCAGAGAGTGGGGATGAAATGGTTCTTATCAGGAAGGCAGCCAGTGACAAGTGGTGTTCCATAAGGCTCAGTTTTGGAATCGCAATTTTTAATCGGAACGTTAACAATCTAGATTTGGGAATTAAGGGCACTCTCGCTAAGTTTGCAGACGATACAAAGATAGGCAAATAGAGGAGGCGGAGAGGCTGAAGAAGGAGTTGGACAGGTAAAGAGATCGGCAGATGCATTCCAACGTCGCAAAGTGTGAGGTCATGCACTTTGCCACGAAGAATAGAGGCATGGTCTATGTTTTAAATGGGAGAAAATTCAGAAATCTGAAGTGCAAAGGGACTTGGGAGTTCTAGTGCAGGGTTCTCTCAAGGTAAGCTTGCAGGTTGAGGCAGTAGTTAGGAGGACAACTGCATTTATTATTGATGGCATTTATTACGAGAGGAATTGAACACAAAACAGATTGTATACGGCTCTGAATAGACCACATTTGCAGTATTGTGCGTTCTTTTGAGCCCAATATCTCAGGAAGGATGTATTGGGCCTGGGGTATGTTCACAAGATCTTCACGAGAATGGTCGTAGGAATGAAAAGCTTATCGTATGAAGCTTGTTTGAGGACTCTGGGTCTATATACGATAAAGTTTAGAAGAATGCGAGGGATTGTAATGGAAGCATGCAGAATACTGAATGACCTGGACAGAGTGGATGTTGGTAAGATGTTTCCATTGGACTAGAAGCCGAGGGCAAAGCCTGAGATGCAAGGAATACCCTTTAGAACAGTGATAAGGAGAAATGTCTTTAACCAGAGAATGGCGAATCTTTGAAATTTGTTGCCACAGAAGGCTGTGGGGGCCAGGTCATTGAGTACATTTGGGACGAAGATAGATAAGATTTTGATCATCCAGGGGATCAAGGGTTACAAGGAGAAGGTCGGAGAATGGGATTGGGAAACCTATCAGCGATGATTGAATGGTGGCGCAGACTCAATGGGCTAAATGGCCAACTTTCTGCTCCTATGTCTTATCGTCTGATGGTTTAAACCTCAAGGAGGCACGTTGTATCTCCGAGAAGATGGATTCATGTTCTTCATGAAAGTCAGAAGCTGGAGGGAATAGTTAACTGTTTTAGAATGCAGGTATTGTGGCTGCTTTCAGGGTGGTGGATAATATGACAGTCAGTGCAGGATCACACACCAATTGCACTGATTTCATGTGGGGAGAGTTTATTCAAAACCTGGACCTCTCCTTCTCTGTCAATTACCGTGGGGAGTGGGGGTTAGGGTGGGAGGGCGTAACGTCCTCAGACGCACTTAAACTATCCCGAATTGTGCATCCTGAGTGAAACAACAGTCATGGAATCTATCACCTTCTCATTGTCTGTTTAGAATATAATGAGAGGTTGCCCATCCCCCCCAGTGTTCAATGCAATCACCTCGAATTCTATCACAGCGCTACAGATCAACCTTCACTCACTCCTCCTGGTGCCATTATCCCAGAGATTAATCCGATGGAACTCCTTTTCACACTCTCTTTGGTAAGGAGCTCACTTCTTATAAAAGAAAAGAAAATCTGTCCACAATGCCCCAAATACTACCTCAACTACAATCTCAGGTTTGATCGCAATAATTCCTTTCCCTTACTTAGCTGGCTCCGTTCCTTTTGTGTGAAATAGGAAATCATTCATTTACGATGCACTGGCACTGATTTGGAATTTAAAACATCCGTACAGCTGTAGGTCAGCATCAATAAAGCCAGCACCGGAGGTGCCTATTCAGATGGACATCACTCCCGGGGAGAAACTCAATCACAAAAAAATACATCTAAAACAATAAATGGCCACGTACCTGAATGGAAATGAACTGCTGGAATATGGGATACAGGCAGAGGAAGGGAGTTATCCATCCTTTTGATCTACCCTTGCGGGATCTGTGCAGACCTGGTCAGGCCAGCATCTTATGCCGACCTTGAGCTAAGTGGCTAGTTCAGCTGTTCCACAGGACAGAAAAGAGTAAATCACAGTGCTGTGGGTTTGCAGTCACACAGAAACCTGACCAGGGAAGGATGACCAACTGCTTTCTCTAATGGGCATGAGGCAAGCCGATAACAACAGATTATAATTCTGTGGCTCTAGATTATGAACCAATGATGTGACCACCATACACTGTCATCCCATCTTTCAGATTCTGTGCAGAGAACAAGTTAAACATCTCAAGTGCAAGTGTTTTGCAATGGACACGTGGTAGAAGGGACGTGAAACAGCTGTATCCGGAATCAACAAAGGCACAAACGAAGGTTTATGGAGGAATTGCATGAGGCTGAGGAGGATACTGGATGTCACAACGGTGGTACCGGAAAGGATTGGTGAGAGGGGAAGATATGGAGATGTAAACTGGGCAGGAGGAAATGAATTAAGGAGGTTGAGAGCAGTCTGTTTCATCTTCGCAAATTGGTGAGCAACTTGTATTGAGTAATTTGCTCGTTATAATTTCGAAAGAATGGAATCTTTGATTGAAAATGAAAACATTGACTTGCACCTGTCCAAAATTTACATATAATGAGCATCAATTCAGTTCAGACCGTTTCACTAGACAGCTTTAGTGACTCACCAGGAGCACCAACTATAGCAAGGATAGGATAGTGAACAGCTTGAATAACCATCAGTACATCTTCAATCCGCGATACTAATGATATCCAAGGCTGGGAAAGCCAGTAAAGACCATAGGATAAACTCCTGTCCATGATTGGAATATTCCAGTCTACTGCTATCAGTTTCTGATCTCTCCTCACTCTCTCTCTGAAGCTGCGGATCCCTGTTACTGGTGTGGGTGATGCTCCCGGTCATACGACGGGATAAAACACTGAAAGCATTCCTTTATTCATAGAAGAGAGAACTTCTCTAGGGACGCATAGGATCCATGGAGACTGACATAATCACAATCGCTGAATTAACAGCTCAGTTAATCCCTTTCAATTCAATACTATTTCATTAAAATTCAAAATAACTTTGAACATTCATGCATTCTGTGATATGTGAGTGTGACTGAAGGAAGGAATGTTGAAGATGTGTGTAATTGATTGTGTGTAATCATTCAGTCTGCCTTGGATGTGGAAATAATGCCAGAGGTTTAACAGACCATAAACATGCTTCTCTGCTCATACATGGAGAAACAAATCCTGTAACTACAGATCAGTCATTGCAATATCAGTAAAACATTGAGAGAACATCTTTCATCCATGATCTGATGGCAAAATGTGCCTGAGACAATGTGGTTTTATAACAAACAAATCGCATGGATATGTTAACGGGGATGAAAATGTGTTGCTGGAACAGCGCAGCAGGTCAGACAGCTGTTCCAGCAACACATTTTCAGCTCTGATCTCCAGCATCTGCAGACCTGCTGCGCTGTTCCAGCAACACATTTTCAGCTCTGATCTCCAGCATCTGCAGACCTCACTTTCTCCTATGTTAACGGGGAATTGTACGTGACCAACACAATTCAGATTGTTATTCCAGAATCAGATAGGGCAGGTGCGGGTCATGTTGTTGATGTTATCGATGCTAAAGAATTGTGATGAAGTATCGTTTACTGGACTTCATTTACATTGTGATTATGACATTGGGGAAAAGAGAGAAGATGGCGAGGGCTCGGGGACATGACTGTTCAGTCTGGGCGGAGGGACAGTGATGTTCCCCAATCACTAGCATTGGAATGTTACTCTTTATAACTCATATGAAGAACAGATTCAAGGTCACATCTACAATGAGGAATTAGCAGAGACAATATTAATGAAATGCATTTATGCAATACAAACTACAGGGAAAAGTGATTTTATGTACAGACTGAAATATGCAAACTACAAAGAGATACGGTTGTTAAAATGCACTCCTGATATGGAGCTATATAAATTGAAATGTGGATTACAAAACTATGGAAGTGGTGTGCGATATTTGTCAATCATTATTTGATCCATAGCTGAGATCCTGATTTCCCCTCCGTCAGTGTAATAGAAAAGAAACCAACTTAACATTTTCGGTGAAACGTGAAAGAGAACGCTATGCTAATTCTAAAACTTTTCTGAACGTTGCAAACACTTTGCTGAATTCTGCAGTCGAAGAGACAACTGGACTTTGCTGAACTTTGTACAGATTCAACCTGGCCTGGCGAGCAGGCGAATTCAGCAGAAAAGCAAAGGAAAACATAAAGACAGTTAGGTCTACGGCAAGGGAGTGAGAAAATAAGAACTTGAATGGTTCCCAGCCCATGTCCTTGAGCGTGTGATAAGAAGAGCATAAAAGGAATACGTTAATTATGTTCAGGGCCCTTACACAAGGTGTGTTTGCCAAGTGTATTGGCTCCCTGCAGTGGTTAAAAATAAAGCTTTTCCTTTGCTCTTGCTCACATCTGAGTCCAGTCAGATTAATTTCCACGACAGTCAGTGATCGATCTGACTAAGATTCTCTGGACCAGTCTCTCACACAGTGGGGGTTGTTATCATTCCCTGCTGTTCTTGGCATAGTCTATTTTTTTAAAAAATCCACCTTTTCCATGGTACTGATCTATTGGCCGAATGGACTTTGTGAGCTGTCAGTAACCTAGCTCTGTGACATTATTGGGAGTAAGTGATGTGGGATGACAGCCAGTATCAGCACACTGCTCACAGTGTATGACACCCAGACAAAGGGTTTGCAGTCCAGAGGAAGTTCTGAATAAAACTTCTTACTTCTGTCTGTCCATATCTATCCATCTCATTACAGCCTTGGTTCAAACATAGAAAAAGCAGCTGAATTCCAGCCCTTGACATTATGCTACATTCTTTCAAATGTGGCATCATGGAACCCGAGCAAAAAGGGCATTGCGTGAAAATACTCCATTATTGGTGTCATACCTGACAGATAGGAAGATGGTCATTGTTGTTGGAGGTCAGTCATCTCTGCTCCAGAACATTTCTGCAGTAGTTCCTCAGGATAATGTGTATGTAGTTTTGCTCGCTGAGCTGGACGTTTCATTAGCAGACGTTTCATCACCGTACTAGGTAACATCTTCAGTGACTCTTCAGATAAAGCCTAGATCCAAGCATCTTCAGCTGCTTCATCAATGACCTTCCCTCCATCATAAGTCAGACGTGGGGATATTTGGCAATGACAGCATAAGGTTCAGCACCATTCGCAAATGCTCAGATATGGAAGTAGTCCATGGCCAAATGCAATAGATCTGGACCCTCACCAGGCTTGGGCTGATACGTGGCAAGTAACATTCGCACCATACAGATGCTAGACAATGATCATCACCAATAAGAAACAATATAACAATTTGGTATTCAGCAGCATTATCATCACTAAATTCCCCACTATCAATATCCTGGGGGTTATCATTGACCAGATACTCAACTGGACTCGCTACAAAAATATAAGAGCAGATCAGAGTCTAGGAATACTTTGTGAGTAACTCACCTCCTGACTTCCCAAAGCCTGTCCATCATCTACAAGGCACAAGTCAGGAATGAGATGGAATTCTCCCACTTGCCTGAATGAGTGCAGACCCAACAACACCATGAAGCTTGACACCATCCAGGACAAAACAGTCCATTTGATTGGCATCACATCCACAAGCATTCACTCCCTCCACCATCGTCTCTCAGTAGTGGAAGTATGTACTATCTACTAAACACAATGCAGAAATTCCCCAAAGATTCTCAGACAGCACCTTCCAATCCCACGAACACTTACGTCTAGAATGACAAGGGCTGCAGACTTTTGAGAATACCCCACCACTTACAGATTCCCTTCCAAACCAGTCAACATCCTGATGTGGAAATATATAGCTGTTCCTTCACTGTTGCTGGGAGAAAAGAAAAAGCCCTGGAATTCCCTTCTTAATAGCATTGCGGGTCAACACACAGCAAGTGGACTGCAGCGCTTCAAGAAGGCAGCCCAGCACCACTTTCTCAAGGGGGCAACGAGGGACGGGCAAGAAATGGTGGGCCCATCCAGCGATGCCCGCATCCAAAAAACGATTTTTAAAAAATAGTTCCAAGTTGAGCTTCTCAATGGGACAGGTTATCTGATTTGAACATGAACAGGAAAGCAGTGTTTCTTATACAGAACATTGTAATCGTTTCTTTTATGAGAGGGTGTTCAGTGTTCGATGACTTATTGTTGCTGTGTGCTGTGATAAATTGCATCTGTTTTGTTTAATTCAACAACACTGGCGTAACAGGATCGATCCTTCGAAAATACCAGACTGAAAATGACAATCATCGCAGAGACAATGTACACCCGCCAGATGAGACTCACAGATCGTTGCTAATATTCAACGTTTAATGGATTACTGGCCGATACTGAATCCTCCCGCCGTCCATATCACAGGGGTTACTATTGAACAGAACATGAAGCAAAATCACCATACAAATACAAGGGTTCCAAAAGCAGGTCAGAGACGTACAATTCTGCACTGAATAAAAGACCCTACTACCTAAAGAGCATGAGATATCGTAATAGTTTGAGGCCATTCAGCCCATTCCATCACTCTGAAACTGCCATTTTGTTATTGTCTGTATGACTAGTGGAACTATCTTCTATACACTGACTGTAGCAATCTTTACAGTGATCAATCAGTTTCTATCGGACACCTCACCTCCCATTCTTCTAAACTTCATCGAGTACACACACTGCCGTGCATATGACAAATCACCATCCCCAGGATGGATCACATCAGCAGATCTTTCCCCAGAGATAGTGCCCAAAACAACTTCCAAATGCCGTCTGAAGATAGCCCATTACATTCTCAGCAGTATGTCTCCTCTCTTGTATTCTAGATCCCTTGAAATGAATGCTAACATTGCATTTGCTTTCCTCACTGTCAACTGAAACTGCACATTAACCATAAGAGAGGATGAGTGCTTCAAAATCCTTTTGTGCTTCAGATTCAATGGATCCTATTAGGACATAGTGTCTGCCTCTATTCCGCCAATGAAAGTGCATAATCTCACACGATCCCATATTGTGTTCAATTAACCACGTGTTTGCCCACAGCCCTAAACTGTCCAAGCTTGAATGGAGCCTCCCCACTTCATGAATATCGCCTGCCCATCCAAACATCACAGTATCATATCCAAACTTAACAAAACTGCTCTCAGGTCCTTTGTTCAGGTGGTTCATGTAAATGGCATTTCCTGACTCCCTAACGACTATCCACCATTGAAAATACGCAGCACTCAAGGTGGTTGACACTATTCAGGTTAAAGCAGTGGCTTGACTGGAATTATACCTTTAAAATCTTCACTTCCTGCACCACCGACACCCAGTAGGAGCACACCCTGCCCCCGTTTTGTTGTGAATTTATGGTGACAAAGGACAAAGGACTTGACGGCGCACAATCCCAATCTAATGATGTCACTCTGTCTCAACACTAACTGTGTGTTGCTCATAACACCAAAATCATTGTGTGTTGATGATGATGGAGAGAGCTGGGGGAGGGAATGTCGATGATGAATGACTGTGTGACTGCCACGTTGTTTGGGATTTGACAACACAGCTGCGTGTGTACATGGCGTACAGTAGGGGGTGAAGACAGAGATATGGGAGTAGTGGGAGTAGGGTATGGGGATGAGGACACAAACTTGGGAGTAGAGGGAGTAGGGTCGGGGGATGAGGACACAGCCATGGGAGCCTCTGACAGCCTCGGATGTACCTGTGCCTGCTATCACCACGGCAGACATGATCAGTCTTGCTGCCGGTCAAATCAAGAAAAGTGACAGACCTGCAGAGTGTTCCTGGCTGAGCACTCAGATGTTGTGAGGACCAACTAGCAGAGGTATTTAAAAAACAACTTCGCCTTCTCCCTCCTGAAGCCGAAATCCCAACCCACTTCAAGAAGACCACCATCATCCTTGTAAGTGAGAAATCACATTCAACGTTCCTTAATGACTCCCGCCCAGTGGCTCTGACTTCAATAAACATGAAGTGCTTTGAGACGCTGGTTATGGCCCACACCACCTTCGGTCTCCAAGCTTGACCTGCCGTCCTATAATGTGCCGACTGATGTAACGGGTCCACATCCGATGCCGGAAACCTGCCCTGCCCTCATCCATGGAACATCTGGACAACAAGGATGCCTACACCAGACTCCTGGTCATTGACTACAGCTCCATATTCAACATCATTATCCCCTCCAGACTTATCTCAATACTCTGTGACCTTGATCACGGCTCCACTCTCTGCAACTGGATACCCCGGTTTCTGACACACAGGCGTCAATCTGTGAAGATACGTATCTGCACATTCTCCACATTAAAACTCAACACTGGAACTCCTGGAGGATGTGTTCTCTGCCCCCTATTGTACTCTCCGTGCACCCACAGCAGTGTCCTCAGCTCCCTGCAGTACTCCCTGTATATCCACAGCTGTGCCCTCAGCCCCCTACTGTACTCCTTGTACACACATGGCTGTGCTACTCCCTGTAAATCCACAGCTGTGCCCTCAGCCCCCTACTGTACTGCTTGTACACACATGGCTGTGCCCTCAGCCCCCTACTGTACTCCCTGTACACCCACGGCTGTGCCCTCAGCCTCCTACTGTACTCCCTGTACTCTCATGGTTGTGTCCTCATCCCCCGACCCTACTCCCTCTACTCCCAAGGTTGTGTCCTCATCCATATACCCTACTCCCTCTACTCCCATATCTCTGTCTTCACCCCCTACTGTACGCTCTGTACACACGCAGCTGTGTTGTCAAATTCCAAACAACGCCAGCTACAAGTTCGCTGATGACATCACCAAATCAGGAGAGATATCAAACAATGATGATTCAGAATACAGAAAGGAGGTTGAGGGCTTAGTGGCATGGTGTAATGATAATAACTACTCGCTCAAATTCGGCAATACTGAGGATCTGATCAAAGAAAGGAGAGGAACACACCGTCATCTACATCAATGGCTGAGGAAGTGCAGAGCATCAACTCCCTCGGAGTGATGATAACTGACAGCCTTCCCTGGTCTTCTTGGATAGGTGTGACAGTCAAGAATGTTCAACAACGCCTCTTCTTCGCAGGAGGCTCAGTAAATTCAGCATGTACTGCTTCGACAGATACACCATTGAAAGCATCCTGTCCGGGTGCGTCACGGCTTCATATGGCAACGCTCTGCCCAGGACCGCAAGAAACTACAGAAGGTTGGGTGCACAGCCAATCTCCCAACCATTAACTCTATTTACATGGCTCGTTGCCGCAGAAAGGCTGCCAACATCTAGAACAAAGAACATAGAACATAGAACAGTACAGCACAGAACAGGCCCTTCAGCCCACGATGTTGTGCCAACCATTGATCCTTATGTATGGACCCTCAAATTTCTGTGACCATATGCATGTCCAGCAGTCTATTAAATGTCCCCAATGACCTTGCTTCCACAACTGCTGCTGACAACGCATTCCATGCTCTCTGTGTAAAGAACCCGCCTCTGACATCCCCTCTATAGTTCACTCCTACCAGCTTAAATCTATGACCCCTCGTGTTAGCCATCTCTGCCCTGGGAAATAGTCTCTGGCTATCGACTCTATCTATGCCTCTCATTATCTTGTATAATCAGTCAGGTCCCATCTCCTCCTCCTTTTCTCCAATGAAAAAATTCCGAGCTCAGTCAAGCTCTCTTCATAAGATAAGCCCTCCAGTCCAGGCAGCATCCTAGTAAACCTCCTCTGAACTCTCTCAAAAGCATCAACATCTTCCCTATAATAGGGCGACCAGAACTGGACGCAGCATTCCAAGTGCGGTCTAACCAAAGTTTTATAGAGCTGCAACAAGATCTCAGGACTCTGAAACTCAATCCCCCTGTTAATGAATGCCAAAACACCATATGCTTTCTTAATAACTCTGTCCACTTGGGTGGCCATTTTAAGGGATATATGTATCTGCACACCAAAATCCATCTGCTCCTCCACACTGCCAAGAATCCTATCCTTAATCTTGTACTCAGTTTTCAAATTCGACTTTCCAAAATGCATCAACTCGCATTTATCCAGGTTGAACTCCATCTGTCACCTCTCAGCCCATCTCTGCATCCTGTCAATGTCCCGCTGCAGCCTACAACAGCCCTCTATACCTTCAACGACACCTCCAACCGTTGTGTCATCTGCAAACTTGCTGAGCCATCCTTCAATCCCCTCATCCAAGTCATTAATAAAAATTATAAACAGTAGAGGCCCAAGGACAGAGCCCTGTGAAACACCAATCACCACTGACTTCCAGGCAGAATATTTTCCTTCTACTACCACTCGCTGTCTTCTGTTGGCTAGCTAATTCTGTATCCAAACAGCTAAGTTCCCCTGTATCCCATTCCTCCGGACCTTCTGAATGAGCCTACCATGGGGAACCTTATCAACTGCCTTGCTGAAGTCGATATACACCACATCCACAGCTCGACTCTCATCAACGTTTCCAGTCACATCCTCACAGAACTCGATAAGGTTTGTGAGGCATGACCTGCCCATCACATAGCCGTGTTGACTGCATTTAATCAAGCCATGCTCTTGCAGATGGTCATAAATCCGAACCCTCAAATTCGTTTCTAATACCTTGCAGACGACAAGCGTTGACTTACTGGTCCATAATTGCCGGGATTTCCCTATTTCCTTTCTTGAAGGGAGGAAGTATATTTGCCTCCCTCCAGTCCTCAGGTACGAGTCTGGTGGAGAGTGAGGATGCAAAGATCTTTGCAAGTGGCGAAGCAATTGCATTTCTCGTTTCCCAAAGCAGCAGAGGACAAATTTGGTCCCGGCCTGGCGACTTTTCAATCTTAATGTTTGAGAAAATATTCAGCACATCAGCTTCCTCTATCTCTATCCATTCCAGCATGCACACCTGCTCTTCAAAGGTTTCATTCACTACAAAGTTCGTTTCTTTCGTAAAGACAGACGCAAAAAACACATTTAGGGCTACCCCTACCTCCTCAGACTCCACACAGAAGTTCCCTATGCTATCCCTGATCGACGCTACTCTTTCTTTGACCATTCCCTTATTCCTCACACAAGTGTGAAATGCCTTTGTGTTCTCCATAATCCGTTCTGCCTAGTCTTTCTCGTGCCCCCTCTTGGCTCTCCTCAGACCATTTTTGAGCTCCTTCCTCCCCTGCCTGTAATCCTGTAGAGCTGAGCTTGACCTTAGCTTCCTCCACGTTATGTAAGCTACCTTCTTCCTTTTGACGAGAAGCTCCACCGCTATGGCAGATTACTGAGGGAAGGGAAACAGGAAATAGTTGGGGCATTAATAGATATTTTTGCAGCATCCTTTAACACAACTGAGGTCCCGGAGGAGTGGAAAGTTGTTGTTTAAGAAGGGTAGCATGAAAAATCCAGTTAATTACAGACCAGTGAGCCTGTCATCAGGGGTAGGGGAGCTGCCAGAGAAGATACTGAGGGATAGGATTTTTTCTCATTTGGATGAAAATGGTCTTATCAGTGAAAGGCAAGATGGTTATGTGCAGGGAAGGTCATGTCTTACAAACTTAATCGAATTCTTTGAGCAAGTGACAAAGTTGGTTGATGAGGGAGGAACTGTAGATGTCATGTACATGGACTTCAGGAAGGCGTTTGATAAGTTTTCCCATGGTCGGGTTATGGAGAACGTGAACTCACATGGGGTCCATGGTGTGCTAGCTGCATGGATAAAGAACTGGCTGGGCAACAGGGTACAGAGCGTAGTCGGGGAAGGCAGTTTCTCAAAATGGAGAACTGTGACCAGTGGTGCTCCATTTAAGATGTTTACAGAAAGATACATGAATGGGCAGGGAGCAAAGAGATACAGACCCTTAGAAAATAGGCGACTGGTTTAGATAGAGGATCTGGATCAGCGAAGGATTTGACCGACGAATGACCTGTTGCACTGGAATGTTCTTAGTTCTAACATTACCAAAGACCCATCACATGCCTGTTAAGATCTCCCACGACCTCTTCCATCAGGCGAAAAGATAGAGAAGCTTGAAAACACAGATCAACTGGTTCAGTAATGGCTTCTTCCTGGCTGTTATTAGACTGATGAATGGACTCTCTAATCTCAGATAATGCTGATCTTGTTCATGTTGATCTCACCTAGCGCATGCTCGGTGCAGTGTAACCTATATGCCTCTCAGACATGTTTTACAGCCATCGTTCTGTACATCCTTGCTTACTATGATCTGCCTGGACATCTTGGTACAGTTCAAAATAAATCCTCACCTCCAGCACCCCCCCGCCCAGCTCCCTCTAGTGCTCACTCCCAGCTCTCTCCTGTCCTCACCCCCAGCTTCTTCCATACCCCCCAGCTCCCTGTGACCCCATCCCCAGCTGCCCGTGTCCTTTGTCTCTTCGTGTGTCTCTCTCCCTGTCTGTTTCCCTCTGTTTTCCGTTTCCCTGCCGTCTGTTGCTTTCCCTGAACCTACTATCTTCCCTGCTCCCAGTCCATGTGACAGTTTGTTTCCTTGTTTTGTTTCCGTTCTCTCTTTGACTGACTGTCCATGTGTTTCCCTCGCTGTGTTCTCTCTCTCCTTCCCTTCGTATCTGTCTCTTTCTCCCTCGTTGTGATGGTGATGGCTTCTCTATTCATTTGAAGCCGGTGATGGCTCATTGGTTCGATGCTGGCAATGCAATTAACTCAACTGGGCTTTAATATCGAAGACATAATTTAAAATTATCGGTTAAATTTTGATTGTTGTCAAAACAGCACCCAAAACATGGGTATCCATTTAACAGCCAGTTGTTACATCTAACTATTTTGGAAGGTATAGGACAGATGTTAGGGGTAGGTTCTTTACTCAGCGAGTCGTGAGTTCATGGAATGCTCTGCCAGTCGCAGTGGTGGACTCTCCCTCATTATGGGCATTTAAGCAGGCATTGGATAGGCATATGGAGGATAGTGGGCTAGTGAAGGTTAGGTGGGCTTGGATCGGCGCAACATCGAGGGCCGAAGGGCCTGTACTGAGCTGTATTCTTCTATGTTCTATGTTCTATGGAACAACACATCTCGCAATTTTCCGTACACAGGCAACTGAAAGCATTCTAGTCACGTGAATAATGGTCTGACATGGTAACTGCTCTGCCCAGGACCATAAGAAACTACAGACGGTTGTGTACACAGCCCAGCCCATCGCGGAAGACCACCTTCCGTCATTTATACTTGTCATTGTCGCAGAAAGGCTGGCAACATCAAAGATTTCTCCCAAACCGGTAATGTTCTCCGACAACCTCTTCCAACAGGGAGGAGACACAGAGGCTTGAAAACCTGGACCAGCATGCTCAAGAACACTTCCTTCCCTACTATAATTAGACTGACGAATTGACATCTCTAACTTTTCAAATAATATTAATCTTGCTAATGTCGATTTTGCTTTGCTCACCTCTTGTGAAGCTGTAACCATGTATGCCTCACTGTGTGTAAGTACCCCACGATCTCTGTTTTCTTGTTTACTATCATGTGCCTGCACTACTCGCAAAACAAACCTTTCCATTGTACATTTGACTGAAATAAATCAAATCAAATCAAATCAAATCAATCACGTGGACTGCATTGGCTCAAGATCTTCTCAAGGGCAACTGTGAAAGTGAACTAATGCTGGCCCAGTCAGAGATACCCGTATCCCGTTAACAAATATAAGAAGATGAACACACGCAGGGAATACTGACAGGGGGAATCAAATCGCTTAAAACATGATCTTAGACAAATACAGGTTTCCCTCGCTATCTGAAAGAAACCGTCCGCTAGCTGATATGGTGTAAAGTGCAGCAGCACTAATTTATGTGGGAAAAGCTTCGCATTTCATCGCAAAAGTTAAAATCCTCTTCGGATTTCTTTTGGTTAGCGTAACAAGGCCCTGATGTAGGTCATTCGGGAAGTGAAGTGGCGAAAAGCGAACTTTTGAAAAGCGGGGAATAACTGTATGTACATTGGCATGATATTCAGGAAGATGGGAATGGCGAAAAATAAATGAGGTTAATCTCACATTTTATTTCCAGCCCAGCTGATCATCATTCTCTTTGTTTCCTCTTTTTCTTCTATATCCCTCTTTCTCTATTGATTCCTCCTTCCCTTCAAAGCAGACTTCCATGTCAATAGTATTAATCACACTGTTTTCCAGCTGCTTTCAGTTTAGGAAAGTTCCCCAGCACTTTCTGTTCGTTTCTTTGCATTTCTTTCAGTAGTTTCAGATTTTCAGCTACTTCATTTATTTGATTTCACCTTCAATTTTGTTATTTCGTGGGATGTTGGCATCTCGGCCAAGGGCAGCATTTGGTGACCATCGCTAATTGCCCTGACTCTGAGGCCATTCCACAAACCAATATAAAGTAAAGCCCATTGTCATGGGTGTGAAGTCTCACTTAACCCAGACCGGGTAATAACATTAGTTTTCTTTAACGAAGGTGATCAGTGAAACAGGAAGGCTTTCAGACAAAATGTTGCTTTTATGGTTGTCTTTGTGAAATTCACTTTTTTTCCAATTCTTATCAGTTTTATTGAAATTCTGTCATCAGCGGTGGTGGAATTGAAACAAATCACTTGAAACAATACCTTTCGTTCAATAAGCTTTGCTTCTGAATTACATCCAGCGATATTCCTGCATTCATATATTGTCTTAATCATGAAGTAACTTCCGAGACAAGAACAATTTTATGTTTGAAATATTTGTGGTCAGAAGAGAGTTTGAAACATTAAGTCTGAATTTTACCAACGTGTCGGCAATGGATTGTTCAGCAACAGCACTGCCCCAGAGATGGAAATTGGGGATATTAGGAGCTGGTAGTGGATAGGTTTGGTGACAGAGAGAACAGAAGACATAAATCAGTTCAGGGCAAAAAGGGATCTCGAGGTTTGGCACAGTTTAGTTCTCAGATGTTTGTGAGGGAGTGGTCTGCAATTCATAGATAATGAATGGAGACTGCAATTGAAACTGTAGACAGTAGTTTCTTTCTCTGACAAATATAGATAACAGAAATTGCAACGAAATTCAAACTTGTTTGCGGGATTAATGAATGGAGAGAGGTAGAGAACACCAACAATAGCGAGAATAGGTTAGTAGCACACACTTCACCCCGCCGAGAACAATCATCAGCACTGCTGATATCCGATATGGTATAAATTCCCAACAGGGAGAAATCTTGAAACGACTCAAGAAAAACTTCATCTCCATTGTTGCAATGTTCCAGTCCGCTATTCTCAGATTCAGATCTGTCCTCTCTCTGTCTACGCAGCTGTTGATCTCTGCTACTGTTGGAATTGATGCATTTGCTACTACAGAGGATAGCGCACTGAATGAAGCCCTTCACCAATAGGACAGGGAAACCCTCCAGTGACATAGTTACATTGCATGGAGACTGACATTAATCATAGTCACTGAGCAACCAGTCCCAGCTTTCAATCCAGCACATTCAGTTCACAATATGACTGGACTGGACGACATGTTGACATTGCTGGCTATTGGTCAAATCTCCCATCACCAATTGCTCTAGTGAAGTCAGTTGTGAGGGAGAATGATGGATGTTATCTTTTCGTAGGATAGATGATTCTGCTCTGTTATCCGTTTACTATGCTGTAACCATGTGTCCCCAAATCCCTCCATCCCCCAAAAGAAACACAACCAGGATGTTGTTACTGTGCTGTTCTCTCCTCCACGGGAACAAACGCCAGCCAACACACTGTCACTGGGCACATTTACTCTGAATATTGACAGGAAGTGTGGACTTCTCTGAATGTTCCTCTTATTGCTCTAACAAGGCAACTTTGGAACTTCTTTAGGGAAGACGCTTCAATAATTTATTTATACAAATTGACAAACTTCTAAATGTAGTTTTATTTGCTGTAAAACCGTATTTTTTTACGCATTTTGGCCTCAGTCCAAAACCAAAAGTGATAATTACAATGAACTTATTCATTAAGACTTATGAATTAATGAGTCAGCTTCGAATGAATATGACATTGGCTGGGAGATAGGACAGAATGGGGATAGTGGCTGTGGAGACTGCATGGGGAGTACAATGATATTCCCCAGTCATCATCACTCTTTCTGCCAGACAGAATAAAATCTAATGCACAACAAGGAAACCTCCAACATTTGGGAGATGCAACGCTGAATGACAAAGTGAACTGAACAGGAACATTTCAAATGTGATAAAGTGAACTATATTTTATATACACAGTATTTAATCATTGGGAATACAGATTAATTAGGATCACTGGACCAGAACATTAACTTTGATTTCTCTTCACAGATACTGCCAGACCTGCTGAGCTTGCCCTCTAAGTTCTGTTTATTTTTGTTTGAGTTTGATCGTATTGTCCATATCTGACAGGATACTTAAAATTAAAAGCAGACACTAATAACAAAATGTGGAGGGCTATGGGGACAGTACAGGAGACAAAAAGGGGAGATATAGTCCTTCCAAGCTGGAAGAGAGAATGGGCAGAGTTACCCCCACTTTTGCTGTAAATAATTCTGTGTTATGTAATCAAAGCCTTTGGAGAGGGGGTAGACAAGCTGGTTCAACGAAGGACACAAGACCGTTCCGCCATCAATAATTTATTCCTGTTATCTCATGAAATTTCAGCTGCCTCTGAAATGTCTTTTCAAACAAAATGGCGTTCCTGAGATTTACACGATATTCAGAAAAATATTCTTTTTCCTTTGCATCTTAAATAAGAAACAGATTTCGGCCGTAACACAGCTGTCACAGACACACCAACGATAATAGGAAAAGGAAAGGACTACATGGTCCATATATAACCAAATTCAGCATGTAGCCCTGTCAAGAAAATGAAATATAGTGATACGGAAACATGAAATACAAATAAAAAATGATGGAAAAGCGCAACAGATGAGGAAGCATCTGCAGAGAGAAACAAAGTTAACATATGGAATATGATGTGACACTGTTCTGAAAAACTCACATTGGAATCAAATGTTAATTCTGTGTATCTCTGCTCAGAGAGTGCCAGACCTGCTGAGTTTCCCTCAATCGATTTTTTTCTTTCTGAACTGTGACAAATTGACTGATCCGAACGATACAAATAAAGTTGCTACTGAGTTGAATCTCGAGGAGTTTGTAACCAAAAGAGAAAATGCTGGAAAATCTCAGCAGGTCTGGTAGCATCTGTCAGGAGAGAAAAGAGCTGACGTTTCGAGTCCAGCTGCCTCTGTGCAGAGAAACCAGAATTAAAATTTGTAATTCAGTGGCCCTTCCTCAGAACGGATGGTAGCCCTGAAAGTGTTGATTTATATACAGAAGAGACTGAATAGCTGTTAAAGGAGACTGTTAGTAGCTTAAAATAAGCGGTGAGTAATGGAAGGCTAAGTGAGTACTAGGCTTGGTGGTATGGGTAGGGGGCATTGAGGAGTTCAGTCCCTAAAATTATTGAATCCTATTTTGAGTCTGAATGGCTGCAAGGTCCGCCCACGGAAAATGAGGTGTTCTTCTTCCAGCTTGCGTTGCAATGTCCTAGAACACTGCAGCAAGCCTGACGCAGAGATATTGGCCAGGGAATAGGATGGGATATTAAACTGGCAGGCAACTGGAAAATCAGGGTCTTTTGCATAGGTACAGCTTGGATATACTGTGAACTGTTCACCCAGTCTACCTTTAGATTCCCCAATGTAGAGCAGACCACAATGTGAGCAGCGAATGTAGTAGACTGGATTGTGAGAAATGTTGACAGGATGCTGCTTCACCTGGGAGGTATGTTTGGGTTAGTGAGGAGAGAGGAGGTAAATGGGAAAGTGTAACACCTCCAGCAGGGGAAAATGAGGTTGACATATGGTGGGGGGGGGGGGGGGGGGGAGGTGGGGGGAGGTGTTGGCAGTGAATAACGAGCGGACCAGGGTGTCCTGGAGGAAATGGTCACTTCAGAAGCGGAAAAGGGAGAGGAGGCAAATATGTGTATGGTGGTGGCATCTCGCTGGAGGTGGGGAAATGCAGACTGATGATCTTCTGCATGTGAATGCTGGTGGGATAGAAGGTAAGGACAAGGGGAACTATTAACGCTGTTGCAGGAGGGAGGAGAGAGGGTGAGGGTAGAAGTGCAGGAGGTGGGTCAGAACTGGTTGAGGACCCTGTCGACAACAGTGCTGGGGAATTCTCGGTTGAGGACGAAGGTGGACATTTCAGAGGCCACATTTTTGAAGTTGACATCATCAGAAGCAATGATGTTGAGAGGGAGGAACTGGGGGGAATGTAATGGAGTCTTTGCAGGAAACAGCGTGTGAGGGTGTATACTCCAGGTAGCTGTGGGAGTCGCTGGGTTAATTTTGGATATCAGTGACCTGCTTATCCCCAGAAATGGAAGCAGTGATGTCGAGGAAAGAAAGGGAGGAGTCAAGATAGGCCAGGTGAAAATGAGGGAGGAGTACAAATTGGAAACGATTAACTTTTCCAATTCTGGCCAAGAGAGAGGCGCAACAGCTAAGATATCATCTAAGTATCGGAGAAACAGTTGTGAGTGGGGACTGGAAAGAACTAGAACAAGGGATGGTCTGCGTACCGCATGAAGGAACAGGTATAACTTGGGCCCACGTGTGTATCCATGCATCCCCTCTGTATGGCATGAGCAGGCTGAAGCAATGGGTCTGCCCAGGCAGTTCTGTTTGGGGATTTTCAGGAGGACATAAAAGCGAGCTCTGCTTTCAGAGGACTATCAGCTTCGGGAATTTAGGTGGGGGCGAGTGGGTGGGAATCTCCATATGAAATGTTGTCAGATTTAGTTAATAAAATGGCCTGATGTGCCATGGCTGGGTTATGGTGCAGCAGGTGATATGTGGAGGTATCTGAGAGCTGGCACTCAGCCTCTGAAATGGAGAGGTGAGTCCACCAGACTACAGCAGCATCACCCTTATCGGCTGAATAACACAGTAAGAGTTGGATTGAAGCATACAGCGTACAGTCTGGTAAGCGAGTGATAGGTGGGATAGGGTGAGGGGGATGCAGAGAAATTAAAACAACCAGTGTCATATTGAAAGTTCGCAAAGTACAGATTGAATCAAAGTAAACGCCAGAGAATGTGTCCAGGTGGAAGGAAAGTGTTGGAGCTGGGCGAAGGGTCTGTGGAGTGTTGAGTGCACTCTTGTCCAAAGAAATGGACACCAAGGAGAAGACGGTGGAAGAGAAGTACAATATTATGTCGTTCCTGAAATTCATTAAAGTGGGGGTACAGAGGGATAAAGCTGAGACCTTTGCTGAGTACAGAACATTCAGCATTAGAGCGTGGAAGTTTAGGTGGGATGGTGAATACACGACAGGAGGTGGCCGAGGGGGAGGGGATGGACACAGAGCGCAGGGCATGGGTGGGATGGCCGGTTCTAGAGCCTCGTAGGCATCTCTAAGTTATTGTAGTCCTCATATAACTGGCGAGCACAGCGAATGAGCTGGAGAATGAAGTAGAATTGGGTAATGGTGCAGCCTTGAGCCAATGTGATGAGATGCTGGTGGACAGAGAAAATGTTGATCTCAGTGGCAGTGACATCGCACGATCAGTCCTCATAAAGTAACTGATTGAAAATAATCGGAATCGTTCTTTTATTGTAATGCTCTGAGTTCATTGGGGTGACACTCAACCAGCAAGATGTTAGTTTTCTGTGACTTTAGACCAAACCGTGAAAACAAATGATGTTCTTAATAAGACAAATCCATCCATGGATTTGGAAGGCAGTAGCAAAGGCAGAGTTTATTTGTCATTCCCAATAGCTCTAGGGAAGGCGTCATTGTTCATTGAGGAAATTACCAGCACAGAATTTCCTCTGATTCCCGTTAACCACAGTTTTCTGAGGGTTAATGATGCTACATGAGTCAAATATTACTTTGATGCGAGGGAAGTTACTCTGATCTCACCACTAATGACATTGGAAAATCAGTTAAAATGGTACAGAGCAAATGATCGAACACGGCTTATTTGAAAAATATGGTCACTGTCCTCGCAAAGTCTAAGGAAAAACTGATGATTGGACGTCTGATTCTGAGGAGAGGTTTGTCCTATTTGCGATGAGGCTGTTTGGTTAAGCGTTGTGACACAGAGACAGAAATAAAGTTCCACTCTCTATGGGGAACAGAACCACCATGTTCACGGTGCATTGGACAGTGACAGACACACACTATTATCTGTTTCAATTGGACATTGATCACCTCAATCTCATCATCCACTAAAGACCAATAGCAGCACAGAAGCCAGCAGTTCCCATCACCCCAGTTGGAAAGCTAAAACGGAAAGTAATGGCCAGTGGAAATGGGAGTAACTAGGGAACTGGTGTAACTCACAGTGGGAGTGGGAGAAGAAAGATGTGAAGAGATATCATCAATGGAAGAGTATGTAGCAGCAGAAGGGGTATTGCAAGAGAAGTAGGAGTGCAAAAAAGAGTAAGAAGGTGGAGGTAGAATGGCTAATGAAGTATTAGTGATTGGGAAAAACTTGCTTTAGCAAATGTGAGGTTGGGTGAAATATATCACTGTTCAGGAAAATTGGGATCTGGTTCCATTGAAAATTAAGATTTGATGTACTTCATTTTCTAACACTTGATTCTTGTTCAGATTGCACATTCACTCTGTATTTCTGCATCTGCATCAAATGCAGATGACATTTCTTTTCCCTGGTGTGGTGTCTCAACATTTTTGATTTTTTTTAACAGTCAGTATTTCCTTCCAATTCAAGGTAGACATGAGCATATGATTTGATCTCCTGCAGTTTGTTCATAATGTAGAATTTAATTGAATATTTATCCTCATCACACTCACTGATTCAAGCAATGAGTCAGTGTCCATCCTACAGGTGAAAAACTTCAGCTCCTACTATTGATAAAAAAAACAGCGCCACACAAATAGCTAATATTCCAGTGCAAGCTGCCAAACCCTAGTTCATCTTATATTAGGTACAAAATTTATGAATAAGATATGCTGAGGGGTAGAGTGTAAAAGGTGAATTCAACTCTGTGTCGAAAATGCTATTAGCAGCTTCCTCACAATAGATGTTAACTACATCACTTTGCAAATTCCCCAAAATAAGAACATCAAGAGACTGGAATTCTTAATTCCTCTTCTGTGAATAATATCTGGGGAACAGGAAGGAAATCAAGGTTTGTTTGTGATATTCATAAATGACGATGGTGAGAATGTGGAAGATGGACGGCAGTGGGATGATAACTAATGTTGGGGATGACACAAAGATTAGCTTGGTGGTTCACAGTGAGGAGGAAAGGGTTAGGCTACAGGACGATATAAACAGATGATTTCTATAGCCAGATTAATGGCCGATGAAGTTTAACACTGATAAATGTGAGATAATGCACATCTGAAGTAACAAGACAAGTGAGTACTCAAACTGTGAAAGGCGAGGGCTAAATTTACTCCGTTTTTCATTGCAGCAGGGAAGGTTGAGGAGGAAACCTGGTACAGGTGTACAAAAGCATAAGGGGAATGGACAAGATGAACAGACGGCAGCTGTTTACCTTACTCAAAGGGTCAAAAACAAAGGGATACATGCTTAAAGTGAAAGGCAAGGGATTGAGAGAGAATTTGTGAGTCTGTTTTGAACTGAGAGGGTGGCACAGACATAGAATATAAAATTCCGAACGTGTGGACTAGGCTCTTTGGCCCAACAAATCCACACTGACCCTCCAAAGAATAACCCACACAAACACGTTCCTCCTATATTTACCCCTGACCTACACATCCCTGAACACAATGGGCAATTAAGCATGGCCAATTCACCTAAACTGCATATCTTTGGATTGTGGGAGGAAACCGAAGTACCTAGAGGAAACCACGCAGACACGGGTAGAATGTGCAAAATCCATACAGGCTGTCACCCGAGGCTGGAATCGTTCCTGGGTCCCCGCACTCAAAGGTCGGAGTTCTAACCACTGAGCCACCGTTCTGCCCCTGGTGACATGTGGCTGGAGTGCATTCCCTCGGCGGGTGATTGAGCAGATAATCTCACAAACTTTCAAAAAAGCCTTTGGATCTGCACTTGGTGGTGCAGGCTTGCATTTTCATTCAATGATTCTATGTGGTGGCAGCCATGAACACTGATTCTGAAGCAATAGCTAATGGCAGTTCCTGGTTTGTTCCATTGACTGTCTCAGTAAGTGAGCCTCCAGTGAAGTGCCGGCGTTATCTCCCACTTTCTATTTAAGTGTTTCGGTTTCCTTGCGTTGGTCATGTAAATTCCTTTGTCGCTGACGTCATTTCCGGAACTTTTCGTCAGAGGGTGGGAGATTACATCGAAATTGATGTGTTTGTTAATGGAGTTCCGGTTGGAATGCCATGTTTCTAGGAATTCTTGGGCTTGTCTCTGTTTGGGTTGTCCTGGGATGGATATGCAGATTAGTCAGAATGGCGTACTTCCTTATTAATACGCAAGAAATTAGTGTTGGGGTCATGTATTTTGTGGCTAATAGAGTTTTGCACTCTATTATGAGTCAGCTGTGAATAGAAGTCAGTATCCAATTATTTCACATTGTAAATGCTCGCAAATATCTGATTATTTGGTGCAGCATAAGCATTTAAAATGCAAGTAATGCAAGGTCAGCTTCATTATGAAGTCTAATAATTACTCAGAACATGAATAATTTACATGTGTTGTTTTAATTGCTAAAAGAAATATATCATTGCTTTGGCACAAAACCCTTTGGAAAGCTTTGACGTTTCTCTGACACAATATTATGTTCGTTGTCTTTTTCACTCTCCACATTTCATATTAAATATCATTCATTCTAAAAATTGGAAGTTTTCAAATTATTAGATTAGATGAGATTACATTACAATGTGAAAACAGGCACTTCGGCCCTTACCTAACACTAAGGGCAATTTAGCATGGCCAATTCACCTAACCCTGCACATCTTTGGACTATGGGAGGAAACCGGAGCACCCGGAGGAATCCCACGCAGACACGGGGAGAACGTGCAAACTCCACACAGTCAGTCGCCTGAGGCTATTGTTCACTGAAATTTGATAACACAAATAATTTATTTAGTTTAGTATTTACAGTTCATGTTGAATTATTGCCATTTTAAAATTGCTGGCAAATAGCAGAAGATCGTACATTTCAGTGAGAAATTAATATGATTGATTATATATAAATATATAAGAACGCTAATTCTATTTGAGTGTTCAATCATCTGCTCACTCTGAACATGTAATCATTCAGAAGACACCCACTTTAAAATATTGGAGTGGCAAAACATTGCTTTGAACCTTGACATTGAATATCTAATTCTAATCACCAGAAGAGTTGTGTTCTTTCTTGATAAAATAAAATGTACATGCTTTATTTCTGTGTTAGGAAATTTTGACAGGAGTTTATATTTTAGTTCCATAGATATAGAATTAACAGAATTGATTTAAGATATAATAGTTCAGTTGAATGGTTATCGTTCTCGTCTTATTGTTGCCCAATTCATGAAATATAGCAAACATCCGATTATTGTTCGGGTCAGTAAACTCAGAACTTTGCAATAAGCTACGCTGAAAATTGCTTCCAATTTATCTGAAATCATTTACAGTGCTATTGGACCTTACAGCTGCCTGTGATACAGAGAGACACAGTGGCCTGTTCCAAGATTTGTGCATGGAGCTTCTAACATGGTTCAGGCCAGTCAGTCAAACATTACTTCAAAACAAATAAGTTGGAATCCTCCTTGGGCAGGGGGATAACCCGCCAACAGACTATCACTGGTCTCAGTGCAGGTGCAAATATTGCCCAGGTTAAATGCTAATGGCTGACCAGCAACCAGGTTTTGAAATTCATCTTCAGTCAGAGCCTGGCCCAGAGAGCAGACGTGTTGACACGGAGAGCCAGAATCTCACCATACAAGTTACCTACGGTGATGAAATCTGACCTGTCTCCCAGACTCCATATATCTGCACCCCGGACCAGACATGGCTGAAGACGTTAACAAGTTGACCATATATTGCAGTGCCTTGTGTCTCACAAAGAAATCTCTAAAGCCATATCCAATAAATGTCACATTCACATTCTCCAGTATCAAAATAAAATTGTACATCTCTATGAATGGTCAGAGATTACTATATGGGTCACACATTAGAATCTATGTGAAGTAACCAGCATCAAACGGCAATCCACAAATCACATTAATAACTGAACTTGGTGGAATCTGTCTGGTCTAAGTAAACAAACATATTATACTGGCTTTTAGGTGACTGTAACAATGCACACCATAACTGGAGTTTTGGCCTTCCACCCCTCCAAAGCTTCCTGATGTCACACACATCACTCCCGCACACATTCAACAATTTTAGGGGAATTCATAAGCTGAGTGAAACTGGAAACATAAATCAGTGCAGCACTGTACAGGCCCTTTGGCCGTTGACGTTCTGTTGACTTTTTATCCGACTCTAAGTTCAGACTAGCCTACATATCTTTCATTATACTATCATTCATGTACTATCCAATTAAATATACCTAATAGAGCTGATTTTACTACAACTCTTGGCTGTTCATTGCACACACCCACCACTCTCTGTGTAAAGAACTTACCTCTGACATCTCCCCTAAACCTTCCACCAATTACTTTAAAATCATACCCCCTCGAGGTAGCCATTTACACCTTGGGAGAAAATCTCTGGCTATCCACTCTGTCTATGCCTCTCATCATGTTGTACACCGCTGTCAAGTCACGTTCCATTCCTCTTCGTTACAATGAGCAAAACACCCGAGCTCCCTCAAATTTTCTTTGCAGGACATGCCCTCCAGTCCAGGCAACATCTTGATAAATTTCCTCAGCAACCTCACCTCTTCCACATCTTTCCTATAACGAGGCAACCAGAACTGATCACAATATTCTAAGTGTGGTCTCACCAGCGCTCGATAGAGTAGCAGCATAACCTCGCAGTTTTTAATCTCAATCCATCGGCTAATGAACACATCAAACGCCTTCTTAACAACCTTATAAACCTGGGTAGAAACATTGTGGGAGCTATGCCATGGCCCATATGATCCCCGTTCCTCCACAATGAAAGAATCCTGCTTCTTACCCTGTATTCTGCATTCAACTTCGACGTTCCAAAATGAATCGTATCCCACTTTTCCATATTGAGCACCATCTGCCACTTAGCAGCTGAGTCCTGCATCCTGTCAATGACCTGTTGCAAACTACAACAGTCCTCCACACTATCCACTATTCCACCAACCTGAGTTACATCATCAAACTTACGAACCTACTCTTCCAGTTCGTCATCCAAGTCATTTATCAAAATCACAAACAGCAGAGGTCCCAGAATCGATCCCGACGGAACACCACTGCTCACCTAGTTCCACACTGAGTACTTCCCACTTACCACCACCCTCTGTATTCTATGGGCTAGCCAATTCTGTATCCAGACAGATAGATCTCCCTGTATGCCATGTCTCCTTACTTTCTAAATGAAACTACCACGGGGTAGCTTATCAAACACCTTGTTAAAATCCATGCACTCCGCATTCACTGCTCTACCTTCTTCAGTGTGCTTAATCCCATCCTCAAAGAATCCAACAAGAGTTGTGAAGTTTGACCTGCCCCTCACCAAGTCATGCTGACTATTTCTCATCAAACTATGATTTATTAGAATCCTCTCCAATACTTTGGCAAATACTGATGTAAGACTGACTGGTCTGCTATTCTCAGGATAATCCCTGTTTACTTGCCTGAACAAGGGACTAACATTTGCCACCCTCTAATCAACCGACGCTACTCCAATGGAGAGTGAAGACGCAAAGACCACCGCCAAAGGCACAGAAATGCCTTCCCTCTCTTCCTGTAGTAACCTAGGATGTTTCCTGTCTAGCCGAGGGATTTATGTATCCTTATGTTTGTACTTCAATCAGTCTGTATTCCACCTCAACTTGTTTACTCCCTGCCCAACCAACTGATTGACTGATTTCCATTTCAGGGCTCTATACAGCGCTGCTTTCCGAAGCAAGTATGAATCCCAATATCCTGTGTATTATGAATGGAAAACATGGGAAGGGCAGATGCCCAAATCTTTGACTCTGCTGGTCCGCAGATGCTGCCTGACTGCTTTTCCAGCGGCACAAGTTTCGACTCTGATCACCAGGATCTGCAGTCCTCACTTTCTCCACTACTGAGGGCTGTCCCCTCTGCACACTGAGCAGGGAACTAATCAGCAGAAACTCGTTGTATCTGGAGCTGACTGTTCAGTTCTGGAAAGTTGCATTTGATGAACACATTTACTAAAAACGAAATAAAAATTCAACAAATATTCATTCAGTCCCAGAGTTACAGTTTTGGTTCATGAATTGGACAGGTTGATAACGAACAAGGAATGACTGAAGAACTCAGAGGAACAGAGTATTCCATGAGATATATTCCTTGTTAGATGTGCTTTACCTGAAGGGTGGTAATATTATCAGGCAGACAAATATGAAAAGGAAATGAGGTGACATGTGGAATTGTAACAGTTTTGCCATTTCTGAGATGTGTTTGAGGGAGGTCAAGGCTGACAACTCAATATTCTGTGGTACCAGAACTATAGTCAGGACAGGAGAGAGGGTAAAAGAGGAGGTGGTATTGCCTTATTAATGATGGCGTTAGTTACTGGCGTTAGAAGGGACGATATCTTGAAAGGATCTTCTAATGAGGATTGGTGGTTACAGCTCAGGATCAAAACCATAACAGAAACACTGCTAGGGGTATGATGTAGACCTCCAGATAAAGGAAAGAAAGGGAGTGTATATAATCAAGCTATTGCGTTGTGTAAAAACAATAAAAGGATCATTATATTCAGGCATTTCAATTCCAAACATTAATTCGGTCAGTGATAACTTTTTCAGAGGGGGCAGGTGTTTTGAAATTTATTGCACAGAGCTTCTTATATCAACATAGAGCAGATACAAGAATTAGCAGTGCAGTGCTGGGCCTCACTGTGGGGAACGAAGCCAGTCAGCTTTTCCAGGCAGAAGTGGGAGAGCATTATAGGACCAGTGACCGTGACATCACACATTTTGACTTTGCTCAGGAAAAGACCCCAAAAATGTTAGAAAAATAAAAGCTTTTTGCATTGGGGAGACAGATTTTATGGAAGAAATGACAGGATCTGGCCAAAGTGCAGTTGCTTCTGGGTGAAACTGTAGCAGAACAAGGTGGGGCGGGGGTTGGGGGATCATTTGATTAAAATTGAATTGATGACAGTGTCGGCCCAGCATGTTACACCGAAGATAAAATTTATTAAAAAAGAAAAACCCAGAGAACCTCAGATGTCGACACAAATTCCGAACAGAATGTAAAAGAAAGAGAAGCTTAAAGCAGGTATCGAGTGAGCAGGTGAATGTAGGTCCTAAAAGAATATAGAAAACCTAGGGATAAACTTAAAAAGTCAGTGGAAGAGCAGAAGGAGGGGTGATAAAACATTAGCGGGTAAGATTAGCAAGAATCCAAAGTCATTTATTTGGCTTATTAAGGGGAAGAGAGTAACGCGGGAAAGAATGGGAGTGTTAGGGACTAAGGGGACAGCCTGTTCACAGAGACAGAGAATATGTTAAACACATCCTGCAAATCGGTCTTCAGTTTGGAGAAGTAGTTCCTGGATTCAGGGAGAGTGACCGTTTGACCCTTGAGCAAATTGATCCAGGAGCTGAGGAATAATTGAAATTTTATGCAAGATAGAGTGGGCAAATCACCAGATTAAAGACCAAGTCTCACATCAGTGAGAGGGAAAGAATTGAAGAAAATTCGGAGGGCTGTTGAGGCTGGATCATTAAATATCTTCAAGGCTGAGGCAGACAGGTTTTTATACAAGTGTTAAGGGGAAATCACAGGAAATTGAAATGGGGGATTAACAAAATAAATATTACCTAATCGAAGGAAAAGTGAGAGAATAGATATATTGTTGCCCCTATGTCTAATGGCGTTCTTTTCTAATAGCCCTGTATTCACAAGAACATTATCTCACTCACTATGGAGTGAGTCACAGTTTGGAATGCAATCGAGGGATTCAAGGAATTCATAAACGCGATGCAAATAGACAGAAAGAACGAGAGGACTGCGATAACACGGATTGCCTGTCAGGGTGAGGATCTGCATCGACATAGTCTCCACTACCAGAAGGAAGACCTCAGCAAGACACCCTCCAAGGACAAGCAGCGACCTGCACTGGGGAGCAGGTAGTCAGGGGCCAGGTGTCAAGGAGTGCTGAAGGCCTGAACACTACATCAATGTCGTGTCTCCTTCCTTCCCTGACCAAAATTAAATGTGGAGGGGTAGAGAGACATGGCGTTGGTAGCAGAATAATCAGTAAGTCTTTGACACGAGAGGCTTTGGATAGCTCCAGCTCAGCAAAATGTACAATTAAACTCAAATAAAGTCATTTTAACTTTATTGTTACAGCAGTCCAAATGGCAGTTAGCACAGTTGCATGTTCCTCTTGTGGGATGTGTGAGCTCAGGCAGCTGATGGCTACACATGTGGAAACTGCATCCAGCTTCAGCTCCTGAAGGACCATGTTAGGGTGCGACGCTCGGCGACACAGTGGCTCATGGGTTAGCACTGCTGCCTCAGAGCACCAACGACCAGCGTTCTTATCCTACGTCGGGCAACTGTCTGTGTGGAGTTTACACATTCTCTCCGTGTCTGCATGTATTTCCTCTGGGTGCTGCGGTTTCCTCACACAGTTCAAAGATATGCAGGTTATGTGAATTGGTCATGCTAAATGACCCGTGGTGTTGCTTGTAAGGGAGTGGGTCTGGATGGGCTGTTCTTCGGTGGGTCGGTGTGGACTTGTTGGACTGAAGGTCCTGTTTACACACTGTAGGTAATTTAATCTAGGATGCACTCAGAGTCATCCGAGATACTGACAAATTCGTAGACACGCCCCCAGTTATGTTTCTTTAATGACTGTAATATTCCAGTCCAACGTTCATCGTCCTGAATTCATTAGCCTTACCTGTCAGTCCTGTTGTATTTAAATGAACACAATTTAACCAACAGTCGTTCCTTGCTTCCTGTCATGTTCCAGGCAGAGAGTCGATGGGCAGCCACCAGCAATGGCAAAGGGAGTAGGCAGGGAGTGCAGGAATCTCCTGTGGCCATTCTCCTCGAAAACAAGTAGACAATTTTGGATTGTTGTGGGCGATGACCGTTCAGGGGAAAGTAGCAGTAGCCAGGTTGGTGGTACTGCCACTGGCTCTGGAGCACAGCGGGAAAGGGTAAAGGTAAATAGGAAGTTAAAGATGGGAGGGTCGATTGTTAGTGGGACAGATCAGAGATTCTGTGGTCGCAAACGGGAATCCAGGAAGGTGCGTTATCTTTCAGGTGCTAGCGTCCAGGGTGACTCCAAGTGGCTGCAGAAAATTCTCAAGGGTGAGGGTGAGCAGCCAGAAATCATTATGCACGTTGGCGCAAATGATACCCGTAGAAAACGGGACGAGGTCCTGCAGTGTTTTTACAGAGAGCTAGGAGAAACATTAAAAAAAAAACCCTTGACAGTGATAATCTCCTGAGAGGGAGATTACCGACAGAAACATGCACTGGAGGGGATACCAGTGTCTTGGCGGACAGTTTTGCTAGGGTTACAAGGGAGGGTTTAAACTAGATTGGTGTTCGTATCCTCAAGCGCAGGGAGGCAAGTGGAAGGAGATACGGTAATCAGAAATAGTAAGGTTAAACTGGAAAACGACAGCGGGAAAGTAATGCCTTTTGGAATAAATTGCATCTGTTTCAATGCAAGAGGGCTGACAGGTAAGGCCGATGAACTCTGGGCATGGATACGTAGGTGGGACTGGGATGTTATAGCCATTACAGAAATATGGCTAAGTGATGGATAGGACTGACACCTTAATGTGCTCGGGAACAGGTGCTTTAGGTGAGACAGAGATGGTGGAAAGAGGCGAGGGGGAGTTGCATTTCTGATTAAGAGGAATACCACAGCAGTAATCAGAGATAAAATAACTGATGGATCACCCAGTGAGGCTTTGAAGGTGGAGGTAAGAAATAGGAATGGAGTGGTGTGGTGATTGGGGTTGTAATATAGACCCCCAAAGAGTCAACAGGAATGACAGTAACAAAAATGCATGGAGAGAGGGAAGACTTGCGGGAGCATTAGGGTTATCATAATAGGGGATTTTAATTTTTCTAATACAGACTTGAACAACCAGAGCGTTAAGGGATTTGATGGGATAGAATCTGTTAAACGCGTCAGGAAAGTTTCCTCAAGCAGTATATAGAGTGTTCTCCTTTGGAAGGCGCATTACTCGAAATTTTCTTATGAAATAGGGCAGGACAGGTGACTGAGGTAACAGTGGGGGGAGCACTTTGGGACCAGTAACCAAAGTTCTATCAGTTTTCAAATAGTTATGGAGAGGGACAAAACTGGTCCACAGGTTCATGTTCGAACTTGGGGCGTGGCTCAGTTACAGGCAGCTGGGATCAAGGGAATCCCTGGAGATATGTAAGAGATACAGGAGTTTACTGAAGAAAGAAATCAGTAGGGTGAAAAGGGGGCAAGAAAGTGCCTTGGCTGAGAAGATTAGGATGAATCCAAAAAGGTATTTTAAACATATTAAAAGAAAAAGCAATAACTGTAGAGAAGATAGAACCCCTCGAAGACCAATGTGGACAAGTATGTGTGGAACTATAAGAGATGGGTGAAGTCATCAACGAATATTTCTACTCTATGTTTACCGTGGAGCAAGACATGTTGACTTGAGAACTTGAGGAAGTTAGTGGTGATATCTTAGGGACAATCCATATCAAATTAGAGGAGATTTTGGACGTACTAGAATGTTTGAAAGTGGATAAATCTCATGGTCCTTACCTGATATATCCAAGAACACCTCAAGGGGCTCCAGAAGAATTTCCGGGGACCCTGGCCTATATTGTTGATCATCATTAACTACAGGTATTGTCCCAGAAGACTGGAGGATAGCAAATGTTGTGCCCTTATTCAAGAAGAACTGAACACAAAAAGCCTTTGTTGGTCACGTTATCGAACCAGGTTTACTTTGAATACAGCTCGGACACATCACCCAGAGATGGCTCAGAAAATCCTCTGGACTCCCTGACTATAACATTCAATAACCAAATTTCCAGGAAAATAACACCCCGTAATTTTCCAATAATAGAATGTGAGAACGCAGAAACAGAAGCAAGTCGTTCGCTCCCTACCCCCACCCCTCAAGATTGCCTTGCCCTTCAGTAAGATCATGGCTAATCTTCTCTCGGTCTCAAGTCCTATTTCATGCTTAAATATTCAGAGCACTCAACTCTCTGGCAGGTCAAAATCCATCTAAAGCCTCTGTAAATACTTTCGTAGAACATTGGACATTACAGCACAGTGCAGGCCCTTCGGTCCTCGATGTTGTGCTGATCTTTTATCTTTCTCTAAGACATACTTTCGTGCACTATCTTTCATGTGCCTATCCACGCATCTCTTAAATGTCCCTCAGGTATCTGACTCGACTAACATTGCTGGCAGTGTATTCCACGCACCCAACACTCTCTGTGTAATGAACCAAACTTTGACATCTCCACGAAACCGTCCTCCAATCACCTTAAAATTATGTACTATCTTTCCCTCGTTAGAGAGATTTCTGCTGGGGGAAAAGGTATCTGGCTATTCACTCTGTCAATGTTTCTCATCATCTTGTTCACCTGCATCCAATCACCTCTCATCCTACTTCACTCCCTCAATCTTTCTTCACAAGACCTGATCTCCAGTCCAGTCAGCATCCTGGCAAGTTCCCTCTCTAAAGCTTCCTCATGTTTCCTAGAATGAGGTGACCAGAACTGAGCACAATATTCCAAGTGTGGTCGAGCCAAGGCGCTATAGAGCTGCAGCATAACCTCGTGGCTCTTAAACTCAATCTCCTGCTAATCAAAACTAATGTAGTACATGCCTTCTTAACAACTCTAACACAATTTGGTAGCAAACGTAAGGGATCTATGGACATGGACCCCAAGATCCATCTGTTCCTCCACACTGCCAACAATCCTGTATTCTGTATTCTGCATTCACATTCGAGCTGGCAAAGAGAATGACTTCACATTTGGAAGTGTTGAACTCTATCTGCCACTTCTCAGCCCAGTTCTGCATCCTGTGAATGCCCCATTGCAATCGACAACAGCCCTCCACATTATATACTGCTCCACAACCTTCGCGTCATTATCAAACTTACTAACCCACCCTTCCGCTTCTTCATCCAAGTCATTTATAAAAATCACAATAAGCAGCGGTCCCACAATCGATCCCTGAAGGACACCATTGGTCCCTTTCAATGATCTAGCTCCCTTAACTCCCTGTGTAAGAAAATTCCAGACAATCACGTCCTTCTGTGTGAAGAAACCACTCTCTACTTCTACACCATGACTTATTGATATGAACAAAAAAGGGAACACAGGGGCTCAGGTAAGAGAGACTGTCCCTGTACTCAAGGCAGTATTAGACTGAGAATGGCATCAAGGAGCCTGAGCAAAATCGCAAAAATGAGAATCGATTATGACCTCACCACCGCTCGGAGTTATTCACAGTTCAAGGGAAGGTGATTATTATCGGTGGGCATCAATCATCTCAGCTGTGGGGTATCTCTGCAGGAGATTCTCAGGGTATCTCCCACAGCCCAGGCATCTGCAGTTGGCCAGCTGGGAATCCCTGCAGTGTGGACTTAGTCCATTCAATCCATTGAGTTCACAACGATCCGACGTGGGCATATTCACTGAAGACTACACAATGTTCAGAAAAAAGAATCAGCTCTCAGATTCTGAAGCCATCTGTGACATGTGCGACCAGACGCAGACAACATTCAAACTTGTGCTGTTAAAGTCTGGGTAACATTCAAGTAACAGACAAGACACACTTCCCTAGAAAAAGAAAAAGCTCATTCAGTACCTCAATCTGGGTTCACAAGAATATGGGGAAGTCATTCAACCCATCAAAACTACTGGGGAAGTAGAGGGATAGCCCAATCAGTCCCTCCTGCCTTTTCCATAGGAAGACAAGGAGACCGCTCACTCCCATGCATCATTTACATGGGATCAGAAAGAGACCATTTCAAATCTGGAGCCATTTACAAAGCTACAGGAAGTGGTCATTCAGCTTCTTCAGTCACTGACACAGGAACAGGAAGGTGTCAGAAATGCTCCAATATCACAAACATATGGTGCATTGGCTGCACAGATAGACTGCTCTAACTTGTTCCACATTGCTTCATTACTCATAGCACATTTGTGTTATTTTAACATGGTTTTCTGGCAGTGGGAATGAAGACAACATTTTTACCCATTCACCAACGTGTTGTCCATTCCAAGAAGTTAGACCCATGGTCTTTATGGAGGTGAGAAGCTGGTGGGGAATGGCCAACTGTTTCAGAATGAAGGTATTGCAGTTGCTGACAATGCAACATTCAGTGCAGGGTCACATAGCAATTGTACAGTAAAGTTCATTCAGAGTCTGTACTTCTCTGTCAATAGACATGGGACTCTGCATCGGCACGGAAACTACCGGGAAACAAGCATCCAATGAGAAGGATGGAATCTTCACCCTATTCAGTTGCTTGGGATATAAAGAGTGTCCAACTATAACCATCAAGTTACAACTTCTTATTCCGTCACAGTGCTACATATTAAACACAAAATTCTTCCCTTTCTCCTCATGGTAACACCATGACAGGGTTTAGTCTGGTGAAATCCCTTCAGACTGCATCGCTCACAAGATCATTATTTATAAATCATTTCCAACCTGTACACAATACCCTTAATAGTCTCTAAACATAAAAATACCGTTGGGAAAAATACATTTACTCTGGTAGTTTAATCATTTTTCAAGAAGAGCCACATATCATTTACTTCCTGCTGAGTAAAGATTCCGTCAGTCATTTATGACCAAGCACACCCAGGTCTGTTTCAACAACAGCACTTCCCAATCTCTCACTACTTACTGAACATAAATGTGAATGATGATATTTGTGTTCCCATCTGAAACATTTTATTTCTTCTGATCCTTCTGATACCCCAAAGTCTTCACTTCACATAATAACACAACTCTCTTCATTCTCTCGATTATTCAACCTTTAAGACATTCGGTGTATTCCACCCCTACCTTCCCATGAGTTCTAACATTCTTTACTCACTGTATTCAACCATGTCAACGTCTGCTGAAAACGCAAATACTCCACTCGCATTGGTTCTCAATTGTCGATGTCACAACGCACAACCTCCACAAAATCCAGTAGGTTTATCAAAGATCATTCCCCTTTCCCGAATCTAGATTGACTCTAGCAAATTATGTCATTATTTTCCAAGTGTCTAGTTGTCACATTCCTCACAAAAGGTTCCAATGTTTTTCTCACAGCTGATATCAAGTTAACTACAATTTAGTTTCCTGTTTGACCTATCCGTCGTGTTTTAAATGCTTAGATTTACAATAGCTGCTTTCCAGTCTGCAGGATCCTTTCCACAATCAAACCAACTTTGAAGAATAATCAGTAATTCTTTCGTTAGCTCTACTGCTACCTCCTCACTACTGTGGGATGTAGCTCATCTGATGCAGCAACATACCGACCTTCAATCAATGAGATTTTCAAAGGCACATCTTTTATTAATTCTAATTTCCTGCTGTTCCTCATTTTAACCAGTCACTCTTTCCCTAGTGTTTCTGCAAGTTTGTTCTGTACCTTCCTCAGGGAGATAGACTCAATATATTGCTCTCAGTAGACAGGTGACTTCTGTCAACCAGTGTATACATCAGAGGACTGCACTTCGGTGATGATGGATATGTTACTCACTCCTGCCTGGAAAGTTCCAGAATTAATCCAGTTTAATTCATGGTGAGCATTAGCACAGTCCTGTCACTGATGTGAGGCTAAATGGTACACTGAATGAGGGGACTGTTAGAAATGAGAAGAAGTGTTATTTTTGCAGATATAAAAACATGGACTCTGCAGGTACATAGGGAAGTGTATCTTTACTTTTAATTATGGTTAGATTAAATACTAATTCTGGAGTATAATATAAGTTAGTAAATTCTTTTAAAATAAATTTTCAGCATAAAAACAGATAACTAAAATGCCTGAGCTGTACAAAAATTGGTACAAAATTGATGAAGTGTACAGAGAATAGAATGTACCAGCAGTATTGATACAAAATGTTAAACTATATCTTGACAAAATAATGTAAATGTCAGCACTAACAGGGAGGAATGTTGCCAACATGGGGAAGGGGATGTAGCATGGGTGGAGCGAAGATAGGCAGTTGTGTAGCGTGGTAAGAGAGATTGGGTAATTAGGAATCTGAAAAGGTGACCTCACTCAGCTCTAAGGTATAATTGTAAAGTAACCCAAGTCTAATGTGCTTCAATTGCTCTCTGCAATTTGGGTTCTTTCTTGCAATATCGTATAATAAATTGCCTTGTGTCAAGATTTGTTGGTCTCGTCTAAAATTTTATTCAGTTTGGTTCTAACAGATTTGGGTGCTTGTCCGGGATCCCAAGCTCCGGTCGCTCGGCAATTTCGGAAAGATCAGAGAAGATGCACCTTGCTGATTTCGGCGGTCCCTACTTTTCCCCATTGCCGCGGCGGCTCGGGCGAGCGAGATCCGGACTGAGGGACCCTGGAAACAAGACGTGCAGACGCGACGTGGCTGGTTCGATCGGGTAACTCTTGTGCACAAGACCCACGTAAGAAAAAGGTCTTAAATAAGTGTTATCCGGTCGACTGGGGTAGGCAGCAGGTTTTGTTTTGTTGTCAGTCTTTGCCACGAGCGAGGCGCACTGAGACATGGCGGGTTGGTCGGGTAACTCTTATGGACTTAAGACCCGCATTCGTGGGTTGCCGGAATTTGCAGCAGTAATTGCTGTTTCGCCGTGGTTCGAGGTGCGCTGAGACATGGTGGTTTGTCGGGTAACTCTTATGTACACAAGATCGATCTAGATTTGCAGCAACATTTGTTGTTAGCCTTTGCCACGGACAAGGTGAACTAACACAGGGCGGGTTGCCACGAGCGAGGCGCACTGAGACACGGCGGGTTGGTCGGGTAACTCTTATGGACTTAAGATCCGCATTCGCGGGTGGCCAGGATTTGCAGCAGTAATTCCTGTTAAGGCGTTGTTAGAAGTGCCCTGAGACATGATGGGTTGATCTGCATTAGCAGGCGGCCGGGATTTGCAGCATTAATTGCTGTTTCGCCGTGGTGCGAAGGGCACTAAGACGTGGTGGTTCGGTCGGGTTACTCTTGTGTACATAACAGCCGGGTTTAGGAAAATTTCGGGCGACTTAGATTGACAACGATTTTTGCTGTCTGGTATTGCCGCGGGACGGGGTGCGCTTTCGACCAGGTAACTCTTGTGCACAGACCAAGGTATGAAAATTGACCTTTAAGTGTTACTTTGGTGGTCGGTTCCATACGAGAAGTACGGGGGAATTGGCAACTTAAAAAAAGAGAGAATAAAGGTCTTTAACTGGCTAGATTAACCTACTGAGTAAGGTGTCTACCTGATTCGATCACCCAGCCTTAGACCGGTTGTTAAGAGGGGAAATCTCCCACGCGAAGGTCAGGGCCCTGAAGTGGGTATAGAAGAAGGTAACACCGGACCTCAGAGAGGTTAATTAAATTTATATAAAGAAACGGCCGAGTATTAAAATGGGAAATAAGAATAGCAATTTAGGTGTAGAAAGAGACATGACAGAGACATCTGAAGACTATATCCCAATGAACAGTCCTTTAGGAATAATGCTAAGAGATTGGAAATACAATCCTTGGATGCGAGGAAAGGACAAAAAACAAATGATAAAATGTTGTTGCTTTGAGAGGACTAAGGAAAGCATTAAAGCTCCAAATGTATTTTGGCCTAAATATGGGTCAGAGGAGGATTGGTTATGTCAAGATTTAAACATACATATAAATGGGAAACATAAGCCCTCCTATAAAGAATCTGACTACGCCGTCTGTTGGATAGGGAGCCCAAAAATTTTAATTCTGAAAAATTCAAAAATGGAAGAAGGCGAAGATGATACAAAGAATTCCCGCTGGGATCCTTTGTCAAGTTTACCCCCTCCCCTCTCCCACAGCACCCCCTCCGGTACAAGAAACTGAAAAAGATCTGAGGGAACGAGATCAGTAGTAAAAAGAAGGGAAGAGGGGGACATAGGCGGGGCATCGGCACAAATATATCCCCTTAGTGAAGTACCCGTTGGTAATGGCGAAATCGGGTATGTTAATGCACCGCTGACCAGTAGTGAAGTTAGGTCTTTTAAAAGAGAAATGAAAAATTTAATTGAAGATCCCGTAGGATTAGCAGAACAGTTGGATCAATTCCCGGGGCCGAATTTGTATACATGGGGTGAACTGATGAATATTAAGGGGACGCTATTTTCAGGAGAAGAAAGGGTATGATTAGAAGAGCTGCGCTTAGAGAATGGGAAAAGAGACGCCCTGTGGGCGAGGGTGTAATACCAGCTGAAAACAAATTCCCCAATACAGACCCACGATGGAGGGGTATGGATGAACATAATAGAAGAGAAATGAGGGACTTTCGAGAGATGGTTATTCTAGGAATCAGAGAGGCGGCACCTAGATCCCAAAATTTTACGAAAGCTTTTAAAGTAAGACAAGACAAAGATGAAGCCCCATCAGCTTTCTTGCAAAGGCGAAAATATTTTACTATAAAATATTCAGGAATAGATCTTAATGATCCGGTAGCACAGGGACTTTTGAAGGTCCAATTTGTAACCAAATCATGGCCAGATATACAAAAGAAGTTACAGAAATTAGAGAGATGGAATGAGAGACAGATGGAGGAATTGTTACATGAAGCTCAAAAAGTATATGTAAAAAGGATATGTTTCCACGTATGGAGTCAGCTATTACGAAGGGGCATAGGTTTAAATTAAGGAGTGGTAGGTATAGGACAGATGTTAGGAGTAGAGTCTTTACTCAGCGAGTCGTGAGTTCATGGAATGCCCTGGCAGAAGCAGTGGTGGACTCTCCTTCTTTATGGGCATTTAAACGGGCATTGGATAGGCATATGGAGGATAGTGGGCTAGTGTGGGTTAGGCGGGCTTGGATCGGCGCAACATCGAGGGCCAAAGTCCTGTACTGCGCTGTATCTTTCTATGTTCTATGTTCTAAAAGAGAAGGTGAGAAACAGAAACCGAAAGCTGAAATAATGGGTGCAGCAGTTGAGGAAGTTGCAAAGAGAACGATAGAATCAGAAAACAACAAGGGACAACAAGAGAGGCAAAGAACAGATTATTAAAAAAAGGCAATTGGCAGGATGTTATCAATACGGAATAATAGGACATTTTAAAAGAGATTGTCCAAAGCTAATGCGACAAAAAGAAACAGACTCGTTGATGCCTTTTGATGAAGAATAGGGAAGTCAGGGGTTCTTCTTCCTGAAACCCACCGGGAAACCTTGATAAATTTAGAGGTGGGGCCTAAGGGAGAGGAAACAGCATTTCTAGTGGATACGGGAGCAGTCCGATCATCCCTATGTTTTAGACCTAGCGGTGTTAAGTTAACTAACAAAAGTCTCAAGATTTCTGGAGTAAAAGGGGAACAATTTTTAGTGCCCGTTTTTGAACTAACTATAATAAAATTAAATAACGAAGAAATAACTGGACAATTGTTATACATCCCTGATTTCGGACGCAAACGTTTAGGTAGAGATTTGATAATTTTACTAAACTGGAGTGGAGAAAAATTCGGTAGCTGTAACGATGAATAGATTAACGACCAGTGACGAAGAGCAGATAAATCCTAATGTGTGGGCAAGAACTGGAAACATAGATTATTTAAACCTTAATCCCATTGTAATTACGCTGTCACAAAAAAAATAAAACAGTAAGACTTAAACAATATCCAGTTTTATTAGAAGGATACAAAGGTCTACAACCAGTAATAGGTTCCCCAGTAAAAGAAGTGTTATTGGAACCATGTATGTCACCCCATAATACTCCAATACTACCAGTTCCGAAACCAGATGACTTACAGACGAGTACATGATCTCAGATCAGTAAATCGACAAGTTCAAACACGCCATCTAGTGGTGTCTAACCCTTTTTAGTAAGATACCGTGCAACCACTGTTCGTTTAGTGTGATAGATTTAAAAAATGCATTCTGGGCTTGTCTTTTAGCCCCAAGAGAGTCGTGATATCTTTGCTTTTGAATGGGAAAACCCATACACTGGCAGAAAACAACAATTCCAATGGACGGTACTTCCTCAGAGATTCACGGAATCACCTAATTTATTTGGGCAAGTACTGGAACAAGTCCGGGAACAACATAAAATGCCTCGGGGAACGTCACTGTTGCAATACGTAGATCATCTACTTGTGTCAGGACAAAATAGAAATGATGTAAGCTCAGCTACCAATGGTTTGTTAAATTTCCTCGGACAATAGGGGTTAAGAGTAACTAGGAGTAAATTGCAATATGCAGGAAAAGAAGTGAAATACTTAGGACACATTATTAGCAAAGGAACTCGATGCATTAACCCGACAGAATTCAAGGGACAGTAGAGTTGCCCCACACGGAAACCAAACGAGAATTACGGAAGTTTCGAGGGTTAATGGACTATTGCAGATTACGGATAGAGTCATACGCTCAGAAAACAAAGGGGCTTTTTATAAATTGACTGAGTCCGAACATGAAAAATTGCACTGGACAGAAGAAGAAAAAGAAAAATTACACGAGTTACACCGTAGTTTAATACAAGCTCCAGTTTTGGCCCTTCCCTCACTAGAGAAACTATTTCACCTTTTTGTAACAGTAAATGATGGAGCAGTCTTAGTAGTGGTAACTCAGAAAGGAGGAGGAAATAGACAGCCTCATGCCTTCCTGTCCAAAGTTTTGCACCCAGTTTCAAGAGGATGGCCTGAATGTATACAGGCAGGACCAGCGACTGCCATGTTGGTAGAAGAAAGTATGAAGGAGGACTAGTACTTAGTACCCCCCATCAAGTCAGAACTGTGTTAAACAAAATGGCAGGAAGATGGTTAACAGATTCGCGAATTTGTAAAATGCAAAGCCATTCAGATGAAAAAAGATGACCTTGTATTAGTAACAGACACCTGTCTAAATTCAGCTACCTTCTTATGGTTAAGCCCAGACGAGATATCTGCTCAACATGGAGCACTATGCAAACCAGGTTCAGTACAACCCAGCAATAAGTCCAGGATGGAATATAGCACAGGTCTCTCCAGTCCACAACCTGAGAAAGGAAGGGGGAGTAAAACGTAAGACCTGAGAGGTCTCTGACCGTCTGTTGTGGACATTCTTCACAAGCTATGGCACTGCAAAGGCAGGGGGAGAGACACATAAACTGGCAGCTGCCCTTGAGAAATTAGTTAATGATAGCTCCGACGAAATGGAAGAAATTCATTCCCAAATGTGAGAAACAAAGCTCATGCACTTCAATAATTTCAGTCCGAGACAAGCAAGGCAGAGGACATACACACCAAATTCAATAAACTCTTGATATTTATATAATTTGGTTCTTAAATGTTTTTTCTTATTTCATTGTTTTTCCCCCTGTTTACATCCTCCATTTCCCCACGACTAGTCCCACCACTCCTGCTTATCCCTTATTTTATCCGGCCTTGTCTGTGACAAAATGCCTATTTCTGGCCTCACAAGGCCCGTTTGACCTTATCCCACTGCAGGTCATTGTTAGGCATATTCTTTCTTCATCAGTATCTACTCTTTCCATCTGGGCTTCTCTCGAGACCACTCTAATCTTTATGACCTCTTTCATTAGGGTTTGTTCCTGTGTCTCTGTAAAAGTGGGAAACAGATGTTTGTACAGGCGTATCTGGCCTAACTTCATCCCCTCACAACATCTTATCTATTTGCCCATAATATCTACCATTGTTTTGCAATCTCGTTTCACGCTGGCATACAATTTTAGCTAATGCAAAAACAATTATATATTTCCTCCACATAGTTTCCATTCTTGTTGACTCAGCTCTTGACTAAAACAATTTCACACTGATGTGAGTTCATTTACTTTGTATCAGAAATTATAATTGCAGAATTTCAGAACTGCAGAAGAAACATTAATTTACCTATATCCCACAATTTCCCCTTTTTCTTTTAATTACCATTTGTTATCATCTGCATTTTTATTTCTTTTAAACATCGCCCCCGAAATTCGCAAGCATCATTCCGGAGATTTCATCCATCTTGGTCTCACTCATCTCATCATTTAATCGATGAAGTTCCTCTGTATGATTCCCATTTAGGGGCATCTGTTTCATCAAGGCTGTTTCAACCAGACTTTGGGTGAGCCCTCGTATACAGGGTATGATACGACAGCCAATGGCCACCAATACCCGGACTTCTACTATCAGGGAAGTAAGGATAGAAACCACCACCCCGTTCCATTTTTCCAAACCATCTTTCAAGCCATCCCGCGAGAGATGTCTCTGCTCCTGAATTCTCAGCCAGTTCCTCTGCTAACGTAGTCAATCCCCTTAAGGCCCGAGTAATTGAACCATCAGGTGCAGTGTTATTAGGAATAAATGTACAACAGCTTCCTCCTAACATCACACATACACACCCTTTTTCTGCTAAAGTCATATCAAGGGCTATTATGTTTTCCCATGCCATCCTACTTGTCGTATCAAGCTGTTCTGATATTCCTTTAACCGCATCTCTTGTATAATTTATCAATCGCTGTTGATTATAGAATATGTAATTTATTCAATCTACATTTTTATTAATTGTTACCCACCAAAAGAGAGCTGACTCAAAGCCTGCTGCAATCTGGTTACGAATTCATCAGGTACTCCCCTAGGGACTCCTACCGAATCAAGATAAATCCTGTCATCGAAAGAAGTATCTAACAGTGATCTCTTACCCCTTCCCATATCCCCCACTATCTTTCCTTCTCAAATGCCAGGGTAAATGGAATTACCAATTGCACAATTGCACATATCCCTCTCCAATCCGGAGGTAGGGTGGGTCTCAATATTTTGCCTCCACAGTACCACCACAGATCCGCTCGGTGAACCTTTAGTGCTGAGTAGTTCCCTCCCTTCTCCGTTTCGGTAACATTCTTAATGTCTGCACATAATTTCAGCTCCCCCAAATCTCTCGACCGACTTGTACCTTGCCTGCACACACACGACGTCTGATTTCCAACTGCGGCGGAAAATGTGGGGGGGACTTTTGCATCTTTCTTCTCCAAGGGAGGGAACATCAGAGATAGGGAGGTACAATTCCTATCATTCCATGCAGTCACATCCTGGTACAGGGCTATCATACATTTCATGCCCTTCCTGTCTCGCTTCCACCCGACCGGAAAGGCGACCACCTGGGCCACTGGCCTACCAGAGGCACATGCATAGCAATTGCTCTTGTTCAGACTTTTTACAGTATACTTTACCCATTCAACCCAGGCATTTCCATCCCCGTACCCAGTTTCTATTTCGATGGTCTGTTTCAAGTCCTGTACCTCTATAATTTTTACTACTTTAAGATCATCGGGAGGGGTGAATGGTTGTATCTTATTACCCAGTAGTTCTACCCGTTTTCCCTGTTCTACGCTAATTCGAAAACAACAGCCCATGAAATCCTTCCCATTTGCTTTCCTTTCGATCCGAAATGTTCATTTAATTGTATCTCATAGGCGCCCCCCACCCCCACCCCCAGAATTGCTTCGAGCCATGTGGTTTTCCTTATTGTTAGGTATATTGGGTTACACTTTTTATCGGAACAATCGCGAGCTGGTCGGAAGGGGGACCGGTGTAGTGTGACAAGACCATTATACCAAGTACCATCCCCAAGGCCATCCCCATAGGACTTAAGATGTATCTCAGAGCTGCGGTACTGTCTCTGATTATCTACATCCCCACAATTTACTAAGCTGCATGTATCAACGTCTATTACTTGTGGATTATCAGACTCAGGAACCGTTAATAATACATATGAAAATGATATCTGACAAAATCCCAATGCCAAGAGGGCTAGCATCATAACTCTAAGCATTCCCAGTATTCTAAACATCATTCTGAAGCACAAAAATACATAATATACAATCTTACAGAAATAATCCCGCGCTCGCGTCGCCACTGTATAACCAGTTACTCAAAGTGTCTTTAGTCTGAGCTTCAGCGGGTCTTGCGTTGATTCGGCTGTCCAGACTTCTTCCTCAACTGGAGAGTTCACAGGCCCTTTGATCCGAGTGTAATCAGTCCAGGATTTCTCCGCCGTCCTTATTGCCGTTTCGGTAGTCAAAAGAGCCTGGAACGGCCCTTCCCAGTCCGGCTGCAATTTAGTCCCTGTCCATGATTTTACTAAGATCCAATCACCCGGCCGGATGGGATGAACGGTGAATTCAAGGGGTGGAGTCTGTGCCAATAAACCCTGTTTCCTGAGGAAAGATAAAGAGGAGGACAAGCCCAGTATATACTTCTTTAAAAACAAATCTTTAGTTTCGGGAATTGGCAATTCTCCTTTCGTTCCCAGATAAGGTAATCCAAATAAAATTTCATAGGGGGATAGTCCCAAATCTTTCCTCCGCCAAGGGACAAACCCAAAAGGCATCCTTTAAATCTTTCACACTAAACTATTCGTGGTCATGGGGGATCTTACTTGATCTCTAATCAGTCCCTCAATTATTGGCTGCAGTCCTCGTTTACCTTCTATGGAAATGGGATATTGTCGCTCACGGACAACGTCCCCTTTCCTTTTTAAATTTATTAGAAGGGGAGGGATCTGTAGTTTTCCACGATTCCCTTCTCTAGCCCATACAATAGGGTCTATCTCTCTCTCTCTCTCCACATCCTCTGTCAACATTGCCATTTGTACAACTAATTCTTTTTGCTGAATTCCAATCTCCAGTCCTAAGAGGATAATTAAGTCTCTCTCTCGTAAGTTACTTCTTATATCAGGGATATACAGCAGTTCCCCTATAACCCTATCCTTAGGACCTTCTATCATCATAGGTTTAAATACTGGAACAGTAAATCCTTCCCCTTTTACCCCCGAAACAGTAATTGACCGTGTCGACATTTCTGCTTTCTTTGGTTTAAAATTCAGCGATGACCGTGCTGCCCCCGTTTCTACTAGGGTCCCACCTTCAGGATTACCAAGGGTTCCTGGTGGGCCCCCGAGGGCAGGAACTCCTGACACCCCTATTCTTCATCAAAATTCAAAAGCGGAATTGCCCTTTCTTCCCACCATAATAGCATCCTGCCTGTGGAGACCTCCATCAATGCCCCTTTCACTCATATCCGCTATCAAATGCTCTCCCTTGTCCTCTCCCTCTCCCTCTTCCTCTCTGTCCTACATGCTGCCACCCGCCGCTCCGGTTGCTTACTATTGGTTCCTTTCTTTACTTAACTACCTCATCAACCGTAGCTACCATCATTTTCACCTTCTGTTTTGGTCTCTCATCCTCCCTCTTTACAAACACTTCCTGTGCCTCTGTTAACAATCATCTATTTTTTTTTCACTCCATTCTTCTATCTTCTGTATCTTTCTCTGTATATCTGACCATGCCTTTGTCACAAAATGTACTTTCAAAAGACCCTGTACCACTGGGTCCTCAGGGTTCATTCCAGAATATTTCCGCATTGAGTCCCTTAATCTTTGCAAGAAAGCTGAGGAAGTCTCATTTTCCTTCAAAGGCTTTAGTCAAATTCTGCGACTTCGGAACTGCCTCTCTTATTCCTTTTAGAACCAGGTCTTTCAATTCCCTCATTTCTTCTCTATGCCCTGGGTTTTAGTTTTCTCACTGGGGGTCTCTGAGAGGAAGCTTCACCTCTCCCTGTTCAGCATCCCCATCTCCAATCGGGTGTTCCCTGTCCCATATTTTAATGTCGGTTCCTCGTATAAGTCCCCTTTCTTCCCCAGTAAATAGTATATTCAAAATAGAAATTAACTCAGCCCAGGTATACAGACTTGGCCCCAAAAAATGATCAATTTGTTCAGACAACCCCACCGGATCCTCAACCAGGACCTTCATTTCCTTTTTAAATGTTCTGACCTCCCCGCTAATGAGGGGGGCACTTACAAACCCAATCTCATTGTCCCCTATACGTACCTCCCGAAGGGGATAATTCGTTACGTTCTTCTTTTTTTTTCTTTTTTGAAGAAATATTGCAATATTTCTAGCTCCCCATAACTTCAAACACCAATTCATCAATTCATGCTGGACTAACTTTTAAAACCTGTTCCTAACTTGTAAGTATATTTATATATTTACGTTCATTTATTCAGTATTTAATATTTAAAATGTAAAATGCATACATTTCCCAATTTTGAAATCCACTGTAATCACCCAGTTTTAGTCCCTTAATTTAAATCCAAAATTAGTTTTCTTGTGTAGTCCTGACCAATTATTGCTCAATTACAATACTATAGGTCGTGAAATAATCAGAGCTGCCATAATAGAATTTGTCTATTCAAGTTTTTAAAAAAAACTTCTAATGCATGAACAATGGCTGAATGCAAGTTCACAAATATTAACCATAGAATTTTGTTTTTACTACAGTCTAATGCTAAACTGAAACTTCGACTGTCGTCCAGTAATCGCTTTTATGTAAAGATAAAAGAGATTAGTTAGAAACTAATAGTAAGGCAGTCATGACCTGTAAAAAGAACAGGAATAATCATTCTTTTTTTCATAATCTCTATAGAATCCCTAACCTTAAATGAAATCATGTTAAGTTTCCATAATAAAAATCAGATTCAAAACAGTCCTGGAGCTCAAGATCCAGGGAATAAAGCACAAACATTCAATCACCAACAAATGTTCATTCAAACCAAATCACAAAGGGTTAAACTTTCTACCAGCTGTACAGCGCTTTTCATTCTCTCTCTCTCACACTTTGACATATAATTTCAGATATTTACAAACCCAGTCTTCGTCCGACCCGTACTTTGGCCAGAAGACGGCGGGACGAAGAATGGATTCCTTAAACAATACAAGGCAACAATATTTAATCATCTTTCTCCCTTGCACAAGTATTATTTCTCCAATTCCACAACATCCTGTCCAGAGGACGTTCTGGAGGTATGTTGTAAGAGACCCCGCCCCCATTTCCATTGCCTTGTTCTTCTTTTGTTTCCCGGAGGCTTTTTCCTTGCCAACGGCACAATCCAAATTGGGTTCCTTTGTTAGTTCATTATTAACTACTAAAACTCAATCCCGGCCACCAAGGCAATACTTAAAAGTCAATTTTCTTACCTTGGTCTGTGCACAGAGTTGCCTGGCCCCTTTTCGCCTTATCTTCTATCAACCTCCCGTCACTGTCTGATTCATGTCTCTCTTGTGGGAGCCATACCAGTCGCCCAAGGGAGCAGACCAAACCGGGACACGACACCACTCCTCAATTGGGAACGGCACGGGTATTCCCAGTGTCCAAGGCCAGTCACTCTCCCCCGGCGATGGAAGAAAATCCCAGACGAGCCCTCAATTGTGAGAAACAAAGCTCACACACTACAATAATTTCAGTCCGAGACGAGATCTGAATCAGTAGTGTCATTTATTTTTACACTTGCAAGAGGGTGTGATGTCCAGTGCCAAGCAAGGCAGAGGACATACACACCAAATTCAATAAACTCTTGATATTTATATAATTTGGTTCTTACATTTTTTTTCTTATTTAATTGTTTTTCCCCCTGTTTACATCCTCCATTTCCCTACGACTGATCCCACCACTCCTGCTTATCCCTTATTTTATCCGGCCTTGTCTGTGACAAAATGCCTATTTCTGGCCTCACAAGGCCGTTTGACCTTATCCCACTGAGGTCATTGTTAGGCATATTCTTTCTTCATCAGTATCTACTCTTTCCATCTGGGCTTCTCTCGAGACCACTCTAATCTTTATGACCTCTTTAATTAGGGTTTGTTCCTGTGTCTCTGTAAAAGTGAGAAACAGATGTTTGTACAGGCGTAACTTCATCCCCTCACAACATCTTGTCTATTTGCCCATAAATTCTACCATTGTTTTGCAATCTCGTTTCACGCTGGCATACAATTTTAGCTAATACAAAAACAATTATATATTTCCTCCACATAGTTTCCATTCTTGTTGACTCAGCTCTTGGCTAAAACACTTTCACACTGATGTGAGTTCATTTACTTTGTATCAGAAATTATAATTGCAGAATTTCAGAACTGCAGAAGAAACATTAATTTACCTATATCCCACACCAAATATCGGCCATTACCACCGAAATGATTGCCACATGATTAAAAGGTTTACAGAATCGAATGGCTCGAGATTATCTCTTGGCTGAAAAAGGGGGAACCTGTGCATTAATTGGTAAGGAATGTTGCACCTTCAACCCAGACGCCACTTCGCTAGTTGAAGATAAGGCAGAAATAGTAAAAAAAAAGGTAAAGAATATAAAAAAAATTGAGAATAAACTTCGAAAAGATGAGAGATGGGAATGGGGTGACTGGGGAGTGACCAGTTGTGTAAAATGGTGAGCTAATTTAGGTATTTATGTCTAACTAATAATTGTAGGACAAATAATAGGATTTAACGTGTTAAAGTGGCTAATGGGTAAGTTGATAATGTCCTTGTGAGGTCAACAATCAATGGTGATCATGACAACATTAAACACACAGTTTAGAGAGAGTAATAGATTACTCATAGAGTTTGAAAAAGGCAGACTTAAGAGAATAGAAACGGAAAGATTGTGAACCTCTAACCCTTAGGGTGAAAAGAGGGCAGAAAATAAAACTTCCAAAAACAACGAATGGTAAAATAAAAGGAATAGGGGAGTTGTTAGAAATGAAAAGAAGTGTTGTTTTTGCAGATATAAAAAATGAAGAAAATCGGCCCAGCAGAAAAAAAACTATTAACTCTGCAGGTACTTAGGGAAGTTTATCTTTATTTTTAATAAATAATTATGGTTAATTAAATACTAATTCTGGAGTATAATATAAGCAAGTTAGCTCTTTTAAAACATGTTTTCAGCAAAAAAAAAACGGTGATAGCTAAAATGCTTGAGTTGTACAAAATTGATGAAGTGTACAGAGAATGGAATGTACTAGCAGTATTGATACATAATGTTAAAACTATATCTTGATGTACTGTCGACAAAATAATGTGCATGTCAGCACTAACAGAGAGGAAGGTTGCCAACATGGGGAAGGGGAGGTAATAAGGGTGTAGCGAAGATAGGCAGTTGTGTAGCCTAGTAAGAGAATTTGGGTAATTAGGAGTCTGGAGAGGTGACCTCACTCAGCTCAAAGATATAATTGTAAACTAACCCAAGTCTAATTTGCTCAATTGCCTTATGCAGTTGCAGCCCATATTTGCAAGTCCGTAACAGATTGTCTTGTTTCCAGACTTGTTGGTCTCATCTAAAATTTTATTGAGTTTGTTTCTTACAATGTTACACAATATTCAGAAAGTTTCGTCATCGCTGACCTCCCAATGCAGTCTGAGTCCATGTGCAACAAGACTGAGACAACGTTCAAGCCTATGCTGTTAAACTCGGTAACATTCATGAAACAACGCTGCACAATTCCACAGTATACGGACACGTTCACTCAGTATTTCAATATGGCTTCACAGAAATATGGGAAAGTCATTCAGTCCATCAAAACAACTGGACAATGAGAGGGACAGCCCATTCAGTCCCTCCTGCCGTTGCACTGGAAGACAAGGAGTCTGCTCACTCCAACACATCACTTACACGGGATCAGAAAGTGACTATTTCACACCTGGAGTCATTTACAAAGCATCAGGGAGAAGCCATTCAGCTTCTCAAGTCACTAACACAGGAACAGGAAGGTGTCAGATATGCTCCAACATCACAAACAAATGGAGCAGGAACTGCACAGATGGACTTTTCCATGGTATTCCTCGACTCAGTGTGACATTGTCCATAATCCTGTCAACAGCCACAATACCCTCGTTCTGAAACAGTGAGCCATTCCCCACCAGCTTCTGAATTCCAGAGAGAACATAGGTCTGCTCTCTCAGCGATGGAAGATGCCTTTGAGACTGGTTTAAAAAATGGCTTTATTCCCACTTCCAGAAAAGCATGCTAACATAACACGGATGCACTACGCATAAGGTGCTTGGAGTTTACTTTATGAAATGTTTTCTTTTGTGAAGGCAGAACAGAAGTGGTTGCTTCATATTTCTGCCATTTTCCTATTCTCTGGTTTCAACCTGTAAGGAAGATACAATGATTTTCTCTAACATTTCACCTTGGTATACTGTATGTTGAGAAGTTTTTACATTTCACTCTTCTTAATGTACGCTTCATAAACCCATCACTTCCTGTCTTAGGCAGCTCATTGATTGATCTTCCACAGCCATACAATCACAGAAGCAATCTCTGTACACTCAGAAATGCAGTACAATCTACATTAGTCCCACTTTCATACATCAGGCCCATAGACGTGAGTGTTTGACACTTCAAGTGCTTGTCCACGTACCTTTTAATGGCTGTGCGATGACCCACAACAACTGCCCTCTCAAAAAATGCATTCCAGACGCCAACATCCTCTGGGTGAAAAACCATCCTGAAATCCTCTCTAAACCTCAAACCCTTCACTTTAAAAGTATGCTCATTTGTTCTTGACCCTCTGACTTAAAGGAACCACTGCTGTCTATCTACCCTGTCCATGCCCTTCGTAATCTTGGTCTTCTAAATCACGTTCCCCTCAGTCTTCTCTGCTCCAAAGTTACCAACCCGAGTGACCAACCTCTCTCCATAGCTAATATGCTCCATTCCAGGGAACATCCTGTTGAATCTCCTCTGCGCCACTTTCAGTGAAATCACATCTTTCCTGTAATGTGGATCCCTGAACTGCACACAGTATTCCATTTTGGTCTAACCAAAGTGCTATATAGCTCTTGTAATCTATGCCTCGATTAGTAAAGTCTATGCCTGCTGTCTCCAATTACTTCTTAACTAATCTATTACCAAGTCCCATCACATTCAGGGATGTGTGGATAAGCACCTTCTGAACTTGCGAATCTACTGCTATTTATTGAGTCCTCCCCTGTCTGGTTCCTTCCTTCAAAGTGCATCACCTCATATTTATCAGCGTTACATTCCATCTGCCATTGATCTGCCCATCTGACCATTCCATCTGTATCTTTCTGTAACGCAAGACCTTCTTCCTCACTGCCAACCACCTGAGTAATCTATATGTCAGACACAAACCTAATTATTACATTCATCCCATGCCCCTTCAGTTCACATCTATATCATTTATGAATACCACAAATAATAAGGGATACAGCACTGACACACAAACAGTATTCGACAACCACCTATTTTCTGCAATAGATTCTCGAACACTGATCTGATACTCACTGGTCTGTAGTTCCTTGATTAATCTCTACAGCCCTTCCCATAAAGGGTGTTCTCCAGTCCTCGGCACCTCACCTGTGACCAGATTCTATTTAAACATTTTCATCAGCGCCTTTCATTCATTGTCTACAATAGCAGCCTGACATGTAACTGAGCTGGAACGAGGGACATGTCCAATTTTATACTAGCCAAAACTATCAATCTTACCTCAATCTGCTCAAGAGCTTCTCAGCCCATCTTCTCGAATTCTGTCTCTGCATCCTCATTCTCCCAAGTAAAACAGACATGAAGCTCTCATATATCAATCTATCAATGTTCACCAGATTCACAAACCGATTCCCGCCTTGATCTCAGGCCAAGTTTTGTCGGCAGAAAACCTTGCTATCTGAGGGATTAATCTGGAGGATGTCCATTCAGTATATGGGATCAATATATTTTATTTAGATCAAGACATCAAAATTGTATACAATGCTCCAGGTACAGTCTAGGAGAAATTGAGGACTGCAGATGCTGGAGATCAGAGCTGAAAAATGTGATGCTGGTAAAGCGCAGCAGGTCAGGCAGCATCCAAGGAGCAGGAGAATCGATGTTTCGGGCATAAGCATTCCTGAAGAAGGGCTTATGCCCGAAACGTCGATTCTCCTGCTCCTTGGATTCTGCCTGACCTGCTGCGCTTTTCCAGCAACACATTTGTCAGCTCCAGGAACAGTCTCACCAGCGCTCTGTGTAACTAGCGCAGAATGTTTTTACTGTTCATCTGAACAAATTACTGCAGAAGCTGGAATCTGAACTGAAACTAAGACATGCTAGACACAACAGTGAGTCAGACAGCATCCGTAAAAGGAAGGAAGTTAATGCTTTGAGTCTAGTTGACCCTTCATCGTCTGTATTCGGATTCCCTTTAAATGAAGGCAAACTTAACTTTTACCTTCCCTGCTTGTATATGTTCCTCCCAATACCCTTTGCTTTAATGTTTTCTGCTAAGTTACTATGTGTGCTGATTAAAAATCCTCCTGAATATCTGACTATATCGCAAACATTGCTTCTCTATGATTAGGTCTACAAGATATATCTTCAAACAAAACGTTTGTAAATTACAACCTTCCTTTCATAAATGCAGAATAATTCTCTTGAAGTTTGCTTTTCCTTTCTCAGTGTCCAATATCACATTCGTTATGATAGATTGCAAAATATTACTTCCTGCAGATGACAAGTAAACTGGTCTGTAGTTTTCCACTCTTCTTCTTCTTCCCGCCTTAAATCGTTGGAATGCATTTATATACTTTAAAATTGAATACTGATAAATACAGTCATCCACAATACAATCCATGTATGTATTGCTGCTTTCTCTGAAATTGCAGTTTGAAGTAAATCTGGTTTGTCAGATTTATCAATCCTCAATCCAGGTATGTTGTCATATATTACTACGTAACTAGTATGAATGATTTTAGTGTTTAGTTACAAACGTCCTATGGCATTTCTGGGATATATTATGGATCTTCGTCCGTGAAGGCAGACATAATGGAACAGTTTCGCCTCCCTGTCAATTTTCTGTTCTCTACTATAAATCATCCTGTCCACACATTCACTGTGCCACATTTGGCTTTGTATTCATTTTCCTTTCAAATATGGACATACACTTTTCGCCAGTATTTACCAAGAACAAAAAAAAAATCCAGCAAAGGAACAGATCCTACGGGCCTTCCAAGCCTGCAGCGATCCAGATCCTTTATCTAAACTTGTCACCTATTTTCGAAGGATCTGTATCCCTCTGCTCCCTACCCATTAATGCACCTGTCTACATACATATTAAATGTCGCTATCGTGACCACGTCTACCACCTGCGCTGGCATTGCGTTTCAGGCATCTGCCAGTCTCTGTGTAAAGAACTTTCTGAACATATCTCCCATAAACCTTTTCCCTCTCATCTTGAATTCCTGACCACTAGAAATTGAATAGCCCTCTCTGGGAATAAGCGTCTTGCTATCCATCATGTCTATACCTCTCATGATTTTGTAGAACTGAATCAGGTCCCCCGAACTTCCGTCAGTCTAATGAAAATAATCTTAATCTACCAAACCTCTCTTCATAGCCAGTTCCCTCCAAGTACAGGAAATATCCTGGTGAAACTCCTCTGCATCCTCTCCAAAGCACCCACATCCTTTTGCTAAGGTGGCAATCAGAACTGTACGAACTATTTGAAATGTTGTTGAACCAAAGCCATAGACAACTGTAACATGATCTGTCATCTCTTGTACAAAATATACTCCAACAGAATCCCTCCTGTGGATGACAAGTTAACTGGTCTGTACTTCGCCACTTTCGCTTTTCTGCCCTTCTTAAAATGGTGGAATGCAGGAAGCAAAGTATGCTGCATGCCTTCTCGACCACTCTATAGACCTGCCCCTCGAAGGAACAATGGATCTGAACATCCAGATCTCTGTACATCAATTTTGCCCAGGGCTTTTTTCCATTTACCATATAGTTCATTCTTGAATTAGATTTTCCAAAATGCATCATCTCACATTTGTCCAGATTGAACTCTATTTGCCATTTCTCTGCACAACTCTCCAATCTACCTAGTTTCTGCTGCATTCTCTGACAGTCCCCTTTACTTTCTGCTACTCCACCAATCGTAGTGCCATCTGCAAACTTATTAATCAGACCAGTTTTACCTTCCTTTTGTTCATTTATGTATATCATAAACAATAGCGGTCCCAGCACTAAACCCTGTGAAACACCACCCAGAGCAGTTCTTCATTTTGAGAAACTCCCTTCCACTGCTACTCTCTGTCTGCTGCTGCCCAGCCCGTTCTCCATCCATTTAGCTTGTAGACACTGGACGCCTTGCAATTACGCCTTCTCCGTCAGCTTACCTCATCAAAAACCTTACTGAGGTCCATTATATAACATCTACAGCCTTTTCCTGACTATCAATTTTCTCTTCGGCGAAGATGTGACCTCCCCGGAACAAAGCCAGGGAAGGTCTTGTTTGGAGTCCGTCTGTGTTTTACTCTGCAATCAGACTGTTTTAGTTCCAAGCAGAAATTTATAAAATGCCACATTGACTGACGGTCTACAAAGTGCATGATTTTAAAAAAAAATGATTGCATTTGCAAATACAAATCTGCAAATTCAAATTCACCCCCACAGATTTATGCGGGTATGCATGTGAGAAATGCGGAGTGTGTGCGCGCGGGGGTGGGGGAAGAGTGAAAGAGAGAGAGCATGTATGTGTGTTTGTGTGTGAGAAAAAGAGCGTGGCGTGTGCGTGTGTGTGTGTGTGTGCACATGTGCATGCATGGGTGTCAGGTGTGTGTGTCCTCGTTAAGACACAGACAGATTTGGCAGATCCTTTTCCCCACACAGACTAACGCTCTGGTTTCAGAGCTTCCACACTCTGCAGCCTCTGCTCCATTTGTTGTTCATTTTACAGACCCAGAGACTGTAACTACAGTCCCCATGCTCCATCCAGAGTTGGGTCTCAAAATCCTCAGGTCTCCCTGAATGTCTGGGGCAGCTCACAGCACACCCTCCAGCAAACCATCCACAACACCTCCACTAAATTTTGAATAACAGGAGTCAGTAAGAAGATTTTCTTAGAGTGATAGAGTCACACAGATGAACAGCATGGAAGCAGACGTTCTGGTCCAACCCGTCCTTGCCAACCCAATATCCCAACCCAATCTAGTCCTACCTGCTAGCACCAGCCCATATCCCTCCTGACCCTTTCTATTCACATACCGATTCAAATGCCTCTAAAATGTTGCAATTGTACCAGCCTCCATCACTTCCTCCAGCAGCTCATTCCATACATGTACTACACTGTGTGAAAAAAGTTGCCTCTTTGGTCTCCTTCCCCTTTCACGCTAAACCTATGCTGTCTTTTTCTGGACTCCCCGACCCCAGGGAAAATACTTTGTCTATTTACTCTATTAATGCCGCTCATATTTTGAAAACCTCTATAAGGTCACCTCGATGCATGCCCCACGACAATAATACTCGAAGGGCTTCCTCGTGCTACTGACCACACCATCAGCTGAGAGGGACAAACACAGGTGCTCAGTGGACAGCTTCAGACGAAGTTTCAAAGACGTGAGTCAAAACTGCTCAATCCCTCCTGTCCAACATGGATCATTAAACTGTCAGCTTTTTTTACTTTCTTCCATGTGTGTGGAAGTAGTGCAAGAGCACTGCAGGATTGCATATATAACATGGAACATGGGACACACGGGGAAGTGAACAACAGCCCACACACACCATTTTATTGTTTCTAAGTTTCACAATGTCAGCACTCGATACATTAGGGAGCCAAAACTCAAAGACAGGGAAAGATACGGAAGGACATAATAATTGGCATTCAAGATAGAAACAGATAATTAAGATAGAAATAGGCCAGATTGGTAAAATATGGGGGAAAGGACAGGGCAGTGTGACTAACTGGGGAACTCTGCAGACTATGCCAATGTATTGCTTAGAAAATAAACTGTCTTCCCCGGCATGGAGAGCTGTGCAGATTGTACCAGTGCATTGCTTAGTAAGCTGAACTATCTACCCAGCATGGGGAGCTGTTCAGACCGTGCCAGTGTATTGCTCAGTAAGGTGGACTATCTGCCCAGCATGGGGAGATGTGCAGGCCGTGCCAGTGTATTGCTCAGTAAGCTGGACTATCTGCCCAACATGGGGAGCTGTGCAGACCATGACAGTGCATTGCTCAGTAAGCTGAACTATCTGCCCAGCACGGGGAGCTGTACAGGCCGTGCCAGTGTATTGCTCAGAAAGCTGAACTATCTACCCAGCATGGGGAGCTGTGCAGGCCGTGCCAGTTTATTGCTCAGTAAGCTGAACTATCTACCAAGCATGGGGCCTGTGCAGGCCGTGCCAGTGTATTGCTCAGTAAGCTGAACTATCTGCCCAGCATGGCGAGCTGTGTAGAGTATGCCAGTGTTTTTAAGCTCAGTATTGGCCTGGGATGGGATGTAGTCAGAGGGACGAAATGCATTCCATAACCAGAACAGAACAGAACATAGTGCCTCAATGCTTTCAATATTTAAGCAGCAAGGGCAGTGATAAATGAATCATGTTTCACAGTTAAAACGGGACAGGTCAACATAGAGACCCATGAGTAACACTGCCAGAAGCAAGGAGGGAGAGGAATGAATTAACAAGTTCATTGCTGCAGTTAGTAGTTGTTTGTAAAGTGAACATCTCGATTTAGAGTCTCAGCAGGAACAATAACAGCGACAATGATAATAGAGTCAATGAAAGGACAGTATTACAGTCAATCATGATTTATAAAATTAATGACTGTACATTGAGACTTACCAGGGACACCAACGAAAGCCAGGATTGGATAATAAAAATATTGAATAATGTAAAGTGCATTTTCTGTCCGCCACCATAATGGGTTTCGATCATAATATTTAGAAAGAAGCCAAACATCCAAATATAAACTCCTGTCTATTCTCGAGACATTCCGGCCTAATGTTCTCAGATTGTGAATCATTGTTGGAACATTCCAGACACTTGTGCTCAGATTCTGATCGCTCCCACTGCATCTCTTGAGCTGCCGATCTCTTTTAATGCAGTCGGTGGTGCTCGCACTCATACTGTGGAATAGCACATTCAACGGAACCCATTGATCATTAAAAGATGGAACCCCTCCACTGGGATGATTACAATCCATGGAGACTGGCATTAATCGCAGGCACTAAACAAACAGGCTCAGTTAACACCTTCCTTACATCACTTTTCCTATCCCAATAAAAGGGAACATTTACTCAGTCTGGGCGGAATAGATGGGCGTTGCTTAGCGTCGGACCATAAATCTTTTAATCTTCTTATTCTTTCTTCCGTGTATGTGGGAGTAGTGCAAGAACACTGCAGGACTGTTTATATTACATACTGTTTATAAAGGGAGATAGAGATAAATAAACAGACCGGCTGCATAAGGTGACCAGTGGGGACACTTCCATAGACAATAAACCAGTGTCCACTATTTATTGCCGATTGGGGTTGTGCAGTGCTGCTCCTTGTGACATCATTCAGAGCATTGAGACTGCTGCTCAGGAACAGGAGAAGGTAATTCTGTCCCCATGGGTCTGTTACAGAATGACAGGAGGAGACCATTCAGCCTCTCGACCCTGTTACAGATGGAAAGTGGGAGGCCATAAAGCCTCTCGGGTCTGTTGCAGAGGGATAGGAGGAGACCATTCAGCGTCTCGGGTCTATTGCAAATGGACAGGAGGAAGCCAGTTAGCCTCTCGAGTCTGTTGCAAATGGACAGGAGGAGGCCATTCAGCCTATTGAGCCTGTTACAGAGGGACAGGAGGAGGCCATTTAGCCCATTGAGCCTGTTACAGAGAGATAGAAGGAGGCCATTTAGCCTCTCCGGTCTGTTGCAGAGGGACAGGAGGAGACCATTCTGCTTCTTGAGCCTGTTATTCTGTAACTAACAGTTTTAAAATACTTATGGAGAAGAACAGCCCTGACATAAATGGTAAAGTTCTAAATTGAATCAGGCCAACTTTAAACGTTTTATATTGGCAATTTCAAAAGCTGCTTGGGAGAAGCTCGAGACAGGAAAGTGGGAGGCCATCACAAATGAGATGACATGGTTCTAGATAGAGTATGTTCCGGTTCATGAGCAATGCAAGGCTGTTTGGGAATGCTGGATGGCGAGCGGAATTGAGGTTCTGTTCAAGAAAAAGACGGAAACATATGATAGGTACCGACAGGAGACATCGAGTGAATCCATTGAGGAGTACCAGGGCTGTAGGCTAATACTCAAGAGGGAAATGAGGAGGGTAAACTGGGGGCATTTGATAACTTTCGAAAATAAGGTAAGGGGCAATTTAAAGAGATTCTACCAATACATTGAGGTCAAAATAGTAACTAGGGAGAGGACAGAGCCCTTTGAAGATCAGAAAAGTGACCTATGTGTGGAACTACAGGAAATTGGTGAGATACTACGTCAATATTTTTCATCTGTATTTACTGTGGAGTAGGATATGGAAGGTAGAGAAATTGGGGAAATGAATGGTGATATCTTCAAAAGCGTCCATATTACAGAAGATGAGGAGCTGGACATCTTAAAATGCATTATGGTACATAACTCCCTCTGACCATTTATGTGACTCTTGGACAGGCACTTGGAAGTTAGTACAATGAAAGGCACATATGTTAATCTGATCTTAGAGTAGGATAAATTGCCGGCACAACATCAACAGCTTAAGGGCCTGTACTGTGCTGACCTGATCTGTGTTCTATGACCTGATCAGGTGTACCCCAGAATCTTATGGGAAGCTAGGGAAGTCATTGTTTGATATCTGGCTGAGATATTTTTTATCATAGACAGCCACAGGTAAGGTTATGCCATTGTTTAAGAACAGTTGGTAAGGAAAAGTAAGGGAACTATAGACCGGTGGGCCTGATGTCATTGGTGGGTAAGTTGTTGGAAGGGATTCTGAGGGACAGGACTTACTTGTGTTTGGAAGGGTAAATTCTGATTAGCGATAGTCAACATGACTTTGCATGTGGGAAATCTTGTCTCACTAATTTGATTTAGTTTATTGAAGAAGTGAAGAATAAGATTGATGAAGGCACAAAAATAGAACTGCGGAATAGAATATGGACTTTAATAAGGCATTCAAAAAGGTCCCACGTGGCAAACTATTAAGCATGGTTAGATCGCATGGAATACAGGGAGAGTTGTAGTTAATTCACTCAAAGGTAAAAGATGAAGGTAATGCTGGTGCGGCATATTTTATGTGGACTGGAGGCCTGTGACCAGCAGTTTACCACAAGGATCTAATGGATTTTGGTTAGTGAGTTAATAGGTAATACCAAAATTGGTGAGGTAGTGGACAGTAAAGATGATTAACTCAGAGTAAAACGGGACCCTGATAAGATGTGCCAAAGTGCCGAGGAGTGGCTGATGGAGTTAATGTCAGACAAACGGATGGTGTAAAATGTTTGTGAGCCAAATTGGGTCGGCACTTGTAGGCAGGATCCTGGGAAGTGTTTCCAAACACAGACAGCTAAATAGAAACTATAGAAACCCTGCAGTGTGGAAACAGGCCATTTGGCCATGGAGTCCACACTGACTCTCCAGATAACATGCTGACCAACACACCCATATGTTACCCCAGTGACTCTACATTTCCCTTAGACAATCCACCTAACCTGCATTTCCCTGGATACTTTGTGGCAGTTTAGCGAGGCTACTGAACCTATCCTGTGCATATTTAGACTGTGGGAGGAAAACCAAGCACCCGAAGGAAACCCACACAAACCCGGGGAGAAAAAGCAAACACCACAGAAATAATGACCAAAGGGTGGAATCGAACCCAGGTCATTGGTGTTCTAAGGCACTATTGCTAGCCACTTTGCCACCTAACGACCATCAGAGTGAGTGACTTATTTCTCCCACTTTCTCTGGCTCTGTCACATCTGTTCAGATGGTGTCGAATTCCAGCGTGGTGCCTCTGTCAAGCCCTCCTTTACCTTCACCGCAGGATTCACATTCTAATGGACAGGGCCTTAAGCTGTGACTGACACATTGCCTGCACAGCTGCCCTCACCCCTTCTCCTCCTTTCCAGATCAAGTGTTCCATTAATACTACAGCATGCAAGATAATTGCTAATTTAAAATAAAACAAAAAGCTGCATACACTGTAGATCGGTAACCAATAATGTTCTGATGTATACTCCCCAGATTGAAACATTGACTCTGCTCTCTTCTGACAAAGGTTTGCGAGAAAGTGACAACTGCAAATGCAGTGAATTCTAATGTGAATACCTGACGAAGGGTTTATGACTGAAACATAGTCTTTCCTGCTCCTCGGATTCTGCCTGATCTGCTGTGCTCTTCGGGGGCCGCACTTTCCGACTTTCTTCCTTCAGATGCAACCAGTTCTATTGAGGTTTTCCTGCAAATTCTTGTGTATCTAATTTCCTGTTTATAACATAAACTTAGTTTTCCCTGCAGCATTGTCTTCCATGCACTTCTTACACCAATGTTTGCTTCTTCTTCTTTGATCTAAGCTGCAGTCAAACTGTTTCTGTATAAACTGAGCACCGTAGTGAGATGAATGGTAGATTCAGCGAAATTTGTCTTGGTGCCTTTCTGGATGTTACAAAATCTCGCTGCATTTTGTTCGAAAAACGCATGGATAAGAAAGGCTGAGATGGATATGGGCCAAGTACAGGAATATGGAGTCAATGTGGACTGACATTTCGTCAGAATTGACCAGTTCTGGCTGAAGGGCTTGTCTCCGTGCAGTAGGATTGTACAACTGTAAATGAAAGTAGTTTGGGATATAGACAGAGAGGGGGAGTTTGAGAAACAAAGTCATGGAAAGATGTGTTCACAGGTTTCAGAATTCTGAATGTAGACATGTCGATAGCATCTGACAACATAAGCCAACATTACCAGGAATGATGGGTGAATGGAATATTCGTGTGAGTTCAGATGGTGGAGAGTTTTGGATTAGGATTTGTTCTGCAGCTTTGTACCTGGGAGTGGGGGGAGCAGAGGCTTTGACTCTGGACTGAATCTAACACTAATTTCTCTCAGTGTCATTTTCATTGAGTGTCAGAGCGATTGTCTGTATGAGACTGAGCTAGTTTCCTGGTGCTATCTTCTCGAACTCACCTCATTCACTACCCGCCCCAACGCATGGTGTCCCTATCATTCAATGCAAGCCTGATTCTCCCACTCAGCACAGTTGGAGGTATTCATCATCGCCGGAAATCCCTGGATATTCCGTGATCCCTGGCACTGATGCCAAAAATAAACGCCAGTGGGCAAATAATTGAACTTTCTAGGTTCGGAGATCCCTGCCCAGTTGAGACTGAGCATGGCAGATAAGACAATAGATAATAGACAATAGACAATAGGTGCAGGAGCAGGCCATTCGGCCCTTCGAACTTGCACCAACATTCATTATGATCTTGGCTGATCATCCACAATCAGTATCCTGTTCCTGCCTAATCCCCATAACCCTTGATTCCACCATCTTTCAGAGCTCTATCCATCCATAAGGGGCAATTACACCACGGGTTTGTCGACAGGGGCATTGATGTCCTGCTGGATGGGGTAGTAGAGAGGACGACCATTCTCTTCTCAAAGGAAGCCACACCAGCAGACCCACCAAGCATGGTCTGAGCTCAGTGCAGTATCTGTGGTCTGAAGAAATGTCCAGCAATACAGGACAAGCGTCAATAACCTTCCCCACTCTGTCAGGATAAGGGTCATTGTATTCCCTCTGCTCCCTCACATTCACAGTATATCTGTTATAGCACCTACCTCAGAACAAGGCTCATGCTCCAACATTCTCACTGCTGTAGGCAGCACCTCCCCCTCCTCTCTCTAGCCTTTGTGATACCCCCACTCATTTATAGAATGCTCTGGAGAGTGCTGATTATGGAATGTTCCAGATAACGTTCCAAATAATTCCCGGTTTCAGGAGAATGACAGTGCCCCCGTGTGGAAAACATGAGGGGAACGAACAATGTGTTTTTTACAAATTAAATTACATGCACACGAAATTGAAATCCATCATGAGGCCATTCCGTCCTTCAAATGTGCTCTAACATTTAATAAGATCGGGAGTGATCTAACTGTCGCCTGAGCTCCATGTTATAGGAACTTTCAGTCATTCAGCCCCCGGCGTCCTGACACTGACCAGATGATACTCAGGCATTTTTATCCTGGGTTTCTTCAAGCATGTGTTCCTTCGGCATTTCCCATGGGGACGGACTCTCCTACCAATATCTCCCATCAACTTTCTACTTTCATGCAATAGTAAGCATCCTTCAAATAGACCAATCAGAAATATACTGTTATTTAATAGTTGTCGATATCTAAACACAATTTTTATTCTGGTTATTTTACTTGTGTCACCTTATTGCATTCAGCTCAAGATAGCACTTGTTTCCACAATTTCCAGCAGAGAACATTTTTATTCTCAGGTGGTACCTTGACCGTTACCTGAATTGTACCTTTTTCCTTGTTATGAAAGTTTCACTTGCCCTTTGTCTGTGAGTGTTTCTGTTTGAAACAGTTACGCAGGCTCCCACACAGTTGGCTGGACGGCTGGTTTGTGATGCAGAGGGAGGCCAATAGCGCAGATTCAATTCCCAACACTGACCGAGGTCACCATGATGGGGACGTTCTCTCAGTCTCCAGGGCTAAACTCCACTCTCGTGCTCACCCCTCATATCCCTCAACTCGCTGATATGTCAAAATCCAATCCAGCCCATCTGTAAAAACATTCAGTGACCCAGCCTTCACAACTCTTTGGGTTAGTTAAATTCAGACTTCATGACCTTCTGAAAGAAGACATTTCTTTGTATCTCAGTTTCAAATCGATATTCCTTATTCGTCTCTCAGTTCGAGACTCTGCCCAGGTGTGGAAACACATTCTCAGCATCTACCTTGTGAAGTCCCCTCTGTATCCTTTACGTTTCAGTAATATCACGCTCATTAATTTCAAGCACAATGAATAATTGCCTCACCATTTTAGATCTATTCAATATTTCAACCCTTTCATCCCAGGAACCTGCGTACTGCATCAATCGAGTTACTTGTTGCAACACCACGCTGACTTTATGTTTCATACGCAGGAACACTCCAATTTCTTTTTACTGTTCCTTTGTTTGGAGTCTTCTTCATTAAATAACAGCCTGCCTTTTGGTTCGCAGTGTCATTCTCAAACTCGGATGTATATTGCATTCAGCTCCCGCCGTCAGACTGTCAGAATAGACTGTAAATAACTGATGCCAATCGACTGGTATTTTTGATACCCCCGTAGATATGTTTTTATCATAAGCGATCCATTAATCCTGACTCTCCGATTTCTATGTGCTAACCACCCATCATCCCATTACAAATACATTGTCCGTAACACTATGAGCTTCTGTCTTGTGTAAGAACCTTTATTTTGTGATACCTTGTGTAAGATCTCTGGTAAGCTGCATGCCTACCAGTTCCCCTTTATCAAGTCCGTATGTTACATTTTCAGGGCTCTCAGAATAACTTTGCAGGCAATATATAGTTTCCAATTCACAAAACCATGCTTTGCTAAATGCCCTTCAATTCTTTCCTTAATAATAGACTCTTGCAGATTCCCAGTAAGAATGGTTAGGCTAAATGTTTCCTGCTTTCTGTCTCATTCCTTTCTTGAAGACAGGCGCCACGTTGGAGGTTCTCCAGTTTCGCTGGAATACTCCTGAAATCTAGAGAGTTATGGAATCTTTCACACAGTACCACCAGTCATTCTGTAACCACTTTTTTAAAAAAAAAAACAACTATGCATTACTGCTGACCGGTCTACCCTTACTCTTGTCCGTTTGTCAAAAAACCTTGTTCCTTTTGTTAGAGACACTTCAGCAACTTGCCTCTTATTAATAGTTTGTTTATATCATTGACATGCTTACAGTTCCTTCCCCTGTGTGGAACAATGCAAAGTACTGGTGTAATTTATACCTGTTCACTGTAGCCAGTTCCCCAGTCACATTCTCCAAATGACTTCAATATACTTTCCAGACTTCATTTCTACCTAAGGTCTCACACTCATTAGGAAGTCAAACATTTAAATTCCTTTGTCGAAAGTGGGTGATGATCCCTACACTGAAAGCGTACATCTGGCCAAATCCAAAGTAAGAAATGGAATTCTAATACCACACGGTAAGGATGCAGTTACCTTTAGCAGAGTGAGATGAAGGCTGAGTATACCTTTTGAAATTTGGATCACAGTGTGAATTCAGTGCAAAGGGGGAGAGATATTTTCAATAAGGTTTACTCCAAGAAGGAAACTTTCCAGAATGTGATGAGAGTGGGAGGTGTAAAACAACATGAATGTAGAGATCGAGTCACACTGAGACCAGAGGCAAAGTGGCAGCACAAAACACAGCTTGATGCTAGTGCAGGGCAGGTAGACCTGTTCAAAAAGCCTCAGATAGGAACCATAATGTGAGAGAATGTGCTCTGTAACTGGATAGGGATAACCTGGAATCAGGAAGGGGAGATGAGCAAGGAAGAGGATGCAGCAGTAATGGCAGAGGTATCTGGAGGTAATTCAGGAAGCACAGCTGAAATTCATGCCCAGCGTCTGGGCACACACAATGCTCGTTAATTTGCGAATGAATAGTATCCTTGATAGATTTCGTCAACCACGGGCAGTTCATCTTCTTCGGAGTCCTTCTTAAACAGAAACAATAATTGCTGAGTGTTATGGGATATCTGCTTGAATGTCTGCTCCTGTATGTCCACTAACCTTCGTCTGGGTCTATTTCCACATCCCTCTTCAGACCAGATGAGAGACAGAAATCCTCAATTTAAATGTTTGGTTCTTTTCAAGCATTCAGGAGGAACTTCTGCATGTGGCTGAACACATGATCAGCGGATGCTGAAACCATTCTCCCAGTTTCTCCATCTCTGTTGTTTCTGTTTGATGATGTCACATTCCAGTGAACTACCTCTGACCTGACCTCATTTTTCTTTAAACCAGAAATCCCCTAACTCCAGTGAACAGGGGCTTCAGCTGTCACTGTCCCATCGCCTACAGTGTCGTCCTCACTCCGTCCCCTCCTTCGCAGAACAATGATATATCTCCCCTTGTCATCACTTCCTACTGCACTAGAATCCACATTCGTGGAATCATCCTCTGCCACTTCCACCACCTCTAGCAGGACTACACCATCAAACACATCTTCCCCTCCCGTCCACTGTCAGTATTACATGGGGACCATTCCTTCTGTGACACCCCCATCACCCTGAACACTTCCCCACTCCCCCCATGACACATTCCCATGCAATTGCAGAAGGTGTAACACTTGCCCAACCACCTCTTCACTCCTCACTGTCCAAGGTTCCAGTCGCAACTTGCAGGTGAAGCAGCATTTCACTTTACACTTTCAATCCAGTCTCCTGTAATTGCTGCTCACAATGCAGTTTCCTTTACACTGGGGAGACCAAGCAGAGACTGTTTTAAGGAACACTTCCACTCTATCTGTAGGAATAATTCTGACCTTCCCATTGCTCCCCCATTCCAATAACTTACGTTGCTCTCATGCTGACTTTTCGGTCCTGATCTGCTTTAATGTTCCAATGAAGCACAGCCCAAGCTGGAGTAACACTTCCTTTTATACTTTGGTATGTTCCAGCCTGAAGGAGTTCATATTCATTCCCATGACTTCACAGCCTGACCACATTACGTCTGTTTTCCATTTTTCATGCATTCTGCTTGCTTGTCTGTGACTTGTTTATCTTGCACTGAATTGAGAGAAATCATTTCTCCCATTTATACTTTAATTTACACCCATTTTATATCTGTTTCCCTTTCACCACAATTAAAATCGTATTCCTTTGTGGCATTGCATCTCCACATTCTCTGTTTCCCATCATCCCTCGTCCACTTTTGTCAAGGGATTAAGGAGGTCTTTTCAGTTCTCAATAAGGGTCACACCGGGCTTGAAACACTATCTCTGTTTCTCTGTCTCCACAGATGCTGCTAGACACGCTGCATTTCTCCAGCAATTTCTGGTTTTGAACAGCTTTAAAGACGTGTGTCAAAGCCGCCCAAATGCCCTGTCCAACATGAAGCGCCATACACTGAGAAGTGAACAATAACGCAAGATGCAGAAATTCATTGGTTCTGAAACGACGTAAGACTGGCATCATTGCCGCTGCAGAGAGCTTAAGGAAGACCATGAAGAGAAACAGAGGGAACCACATTCACTTTAAACACCGAAGGTGGCATGACTGAAAGGGAAAGATTCAGATGAATGTTAGAATTAGAATCGCTATGGTGTGGCAACAGACCCTTTGGCCCAACAAGTTCACAACGATTCTATGAAGATTAAATCAAACATTCCCATATCTTACATTTATCCCTGAGTAATGCACATAACTGAACACTATGGGCAATTTAACAAGGCCAATGCACCTAAGCTGCACTTCTTTGGACAGTAGGTGGAAACCAAAGCACCTGGAACAAACCCACGCAGACATGGGGAGAATGTGGAAACTCCACATAGACAGTTGCCGGAAGATGGAATTGAATCTGGCCCCGGAGTTCTGTGAGGCAGCAGCGCTAACCACGGACCCACGGTGCTGCCTGGCTGGCAAGTTTAGGGGTTTTGAGAATCATGACAAGTAAGAGGTGTGACACCATGGACAAACGCTCAGAAGAATGAGAATACTTAAATGGAAGCTTCCAGAGTAGGTCATGGGGTGATGGGTGAATGGGTCTCGGTGTGAACTGGGGGACAGATAGCAGAATTGCAATGCAGAAATTGCAGCTCAAAACTGGGAATTTATGTGGTACTGTCGATCACAGCTGGACCGAAGGTGAATTGTATTGAATCACAATCTGTAACATTTTGCCCAGGATAATCCCTCAGTCTGTCATTCCCATTAAGCAGATCGATGTTTCAGAGACGAGTTGGTGAATGTACCAGTGTCAGAACCATATGTACCTAAAAATGATGACAATTCATTTAAAGCTACTGCACTTGACCACTGTACTTACATTCCAAACAGCAGGACTGATATCTGAGAGAGAGGCCGAAATGAATACAAAACAAACAGATCAGATAGAAGCTCTACAGTTCTGCCACATCCAGTCAGAAATACAGTTGAACTATGAAACAACTGACAATAAAAGAGGATTCCACAAATATTATTTAAAAAACAAGATTGTTCAATGGGATTACGGCGTCACTGGGTCGGTCATCATTTATTGCCCAGATATTAGTTAAGAGTCAACCACTTTGCTGTGGCTCTGGAGTTACATGTGTCCAGAGCAGGTATGGATGGCAATTTACTTCCAAAAACGGCATCAGTGAAGCAGATGGGTTTCTCCCACAATCAGCAATTGATTCATGATCATCATTAGACACTTAATTCCAAACATTTGTTGGATTTGAATTCCACCATCTCCTGTAACATGATTCGATCTCAGGTCACCAGAATATTACTGGGGTTGTTAGACTAACATCTCAGCAGCTATTGCTGAGGCTATAGCTCTACCATGCCTCGAAAGAATGGAACCTTCCTGTACATCAGTGTAAAAGACAAGAATGCAGTGTCTGCACCATGCTCAGCCAGAAGTGTTGCTTGAATAATGCCCACAGAATCACAGATGCCAGTCTTCAACCAATTCGATTTGCCACACGTGACATGAAGAAACAATTGAATGTAGTCGATACGCCAAAGGCAATGGGCCCTGACACCATTCCTGCAAAAGAACAGAAGACTTGTGCTGCACAACAAGCCGTATCACTGGGCACACTGTTTCATTCCAGTTCCAACTCTGACATCTCCCTGGCAATGTGGAGATTACTCAACTATGTCCCATCCCCTAAAAGGGGAATAATTACAATCTGACCAATTACCAGCCCCTCAGTCCTATCACGATAGGAAAATTGGGGAGGGTTCTTCCTGACAGAGCTGTCAAGCAGTACAGAAATAATCAGCTCAGCGTGGCTTCCCATAGTTCTCCATGTGGAGATGGTGCTGTTGTGGAATTGACACTGGACTACTAATCCAGACCAGGTAAAAGCTTTGGCAGCTGGTAGAAGTTAGAAACAATTAATAAAATATTGAGATGTAAAATCCGATGCCAGCAATCCTGACCTTGAAGCCCATGTCAATTGTCAACATAAATTTGCTTCCCCAGTGTACTTTCAGGAAGTGAATATCCCGTGATTTCCTGGTCTGGCCTAAATGTGACTCCAGATACACAGACATGTGGTAAAATCTTCAATGGTCTCCGAAACCGCCAAGCAAGGCCGTTGTATCAAACTGCTCCAAGGTCTTTAAGGATAAACCTAGACAGAACCCCCGGACTTGCCTCTGTATTGGAAAAGAGAACGGGATTCAAAGTCCTGTCGACCCTGCAGAGACTTCTTTCCTGAAATCTGGGAGTTTGTAACAACATTTACAGAGCTTTCTCACAGACTGCACAGAAACATCGGGAAAGGAGTAGGTCATATAATACATTGAACCTTCCCCATTCTAGTCTTTGGCCAAACATCTCTTCAATTCACTTTTCCCAAACACTGTATTCTCTATATCCGTTGAACTGATTAACTATCGGGAGTAACAAATGAAGTAGGAACTTCGCTCCATCAATTTTGCTCTCCCTTTCAATATAATGCTGGCTGACCATGTATCCCCACACCAAACTCCTGCTTCAACTTCATCCCTTTAGTGTCTTGAAATTCTTATTTATATTCAGTGCCTTTGCTTCCACAGACTTATGTAGTAGTAGATTTCCCCAGGTTAACCAGTCTCTGCGTGCAGACATTTATTCTCATCTCAATGCAGAGTGACCTGTTTGCATCTAATACTGTGGGCTCCTTGTTTGAGACTTTCCAGCCAGGGGAATTATCATCCCTGCTGACAACCTGTCTCGCCATGACAGAGTTTTATATATTACACGAGATCTCCACTATTTTCCTAAACCCCATGGAATACAGGCCCAGTCACCCCAAAATCTGCTCCAACAACAAGCCTGTCATCCCAGAGATCAGTCTGGTTATCCTTCACTGCTTTCCCTCAATGTCAGATTTATCCTTTATTAGGTAAGGAGATCAAATGTGCACACAATACTGCACAATTTTCTAGATGGGGACTCACCAAGGCCCCGTATTGCTACAGTAAGACACCATTACTCCTGGACTCAAGTCCCCTAGAAATGAAGGTCAGCATACTAATTATCTTCCTATCTTCTTTCTGTTGCTGCTCTCTGTGACTGTGACAAAGAGATCGAGATCCTTTTCAATGATATAGCTCCCCACTTGGTGGCTCTATGTACACTGGGCATGTGCCAATCTCAATTCCAGTATTGACTTCTGGTTTCATAATTCACTACCCTGCATTGACCTCAGAGTTTGGTGAAGAAGTCAACAAATGTATGCACAGAAGTACCTTCACAGAGCAATAGGTTTACATCAGTTCTGTTTGAAATGTTAGCCTGTTATTCTATATTTCCAAACAATGTGCTCAATGTTACGTCTATCGACATTGTTCTTCACCTGACTGGTATTTCCCCATTCCCTCCAATTGTCTCAATCACCTTTGAACTTCTTTACATCCTGACCACCTACTCACAATCTCAATTTGGGGCCATCAGCAGATTTGGAAAGATTACATTGAATACCCTTCAGCAAATGTTTGATATGCTTTTTGAATAGTTGGGTTGCAAACACAAATTCCTGGATTATCATACTAGTCATTGCTTTCCACTCCAAAATATATAGAACTGTGTTTGCTGATTCACGTTTTCCTTACAACTCTCCCATTCTCAACCCATGACAGTAAATTAGATCTAGCTGTTACCCACTGTTATGGGCCAGGACAGACCTCCTCAAATCATTTCAAGGAAGTAACGCAGACCCAACATTTGCTCATTGATTTAAGCAGGTTTAAGGTGGATATTCCAGGAGTGACGCAGCTGAATGAAACACATACAGAAGAGGATAGCAGAAAGAATAACTTAACTATTTGAAAAACCAACAAATTATCCCAATTTCAGGATGTTGTTCCAAGTACTTGAAACAATCCCCATAAACACACCATGGCAAACATGAAAGGAAAAATAAACCCCAGGTTCTTACAGGAGAGATGTCAGAGTGAGGGCGAATCAGAATTGGTCTGCTTCTTTGAGTCCGGTAGCTACACGGCTGACTGCCTGCTTTCAGTAAACAGCAAGACTGCGAAAAATCAAGCCAAGCAAACCACAGCAGAGGGTCTGCGCTGGGAGAACTGGTCACTTCCCTTTCCTCAGAAGAGAAGAACAGAACGAATGGAGCAAGAGTAGGCCGTCTGGCCATTCGAACCTGCTCTGCCATTTAATAAGATCGTGGCTGATCTATTCGTACACTCATATCCACTGACCCATGCTCGCACCGTATCTTTATTTACTTCATTCTTCTAAATACCTTAGCTTTAAAAGCATCAACTACCTCACTGAGCAGGCAATTCCATAGAATTAGAACACTCTGGATGAAGAAGTTCGTTCTCAATTCAATTCTAAATCCACTTCCTTCACCTGCCAGTGGAAACATCCTCCCTACTTGTATGTTATTCATTCCCTTCATTATTTTGTATGTTTCGATAAGGTCCGAATCCCATCCTTCTGAATTTCAATGATTATCATCCCAGTATACTCAGTCTCTCCTCATAAACCAACTCTCTCAGCTCCGGATTCAACCCAATGAAACTCCTCTTGACCCCATCAGTGCCAGTACATTCTTTCTCAGATAAGGCGGCTGAATCTTCATACAATACTTCAGGTGTCGCCTCACCATCACCCTGTACAGCTGCAAAGTATCTTACCTGCTTTTTAATCCAATTCCTTCAGCAATGAAGGACAACATACCATTTACCTTCCTGAGTACTTGCTGTATCTGCAGACCAAACGTGTGTGTTTCATGAACATGGATACGCAGGTCCCTCTGCAGAGCAGCATACTGCAACGTTTTACCATTCAAGCAATAATCATTTTTACTGGTACTCCTAACAAATAGATGAAATCACATTTGCTTACATTGTATTCCATCTGCCAGACGTTTGCCTACTCACACAAAGTATCTGTGTTCCTCTAAAAAGTTTCACAGATCTTTGCACACTTCACTCTGCCACTCATCTTCGTGTCATCTGCAAACTTTGACAAACTCCGGATGCTCCCAACACCACATCATCTCTATAAATTGTGAATAATTGCAGCCCCAAGACTGATCCCTGAAGCACGCCACTAGTCACTGATTTCCAGATATGGATAGCACTCATTTAGGCCCACACTTTGCTTCCTGTTAGTCAACCAATCTTCTATCCATACTAATACTTTACTCATAACGCCTTTATCTTATGCAGCAGCCTATTGTGTGGCACCTGTCGAAGACTTTTTGGAAACCTAGATATATCACATCCACTGAAGCCTCACTGTCTACCTTGCTCATAATGTCTTCATAAATTTCCAAAAGACTTGTTAAGCATGACCTGCCCTTCAGGAACCCATGCTGTGTCTTCGCAATGGGCCGATTTCTATCAAAATGTCTTGCTATTTCTCCCTTGATAAAACACTCAAGCATCTTACCCACTGTACAGATTAAACTAACTGGTCTGTCGTCCCCCATCTTTTATCTATCAGCCTTTTTAAACAGTGGCGTCTCATTTGCTGTTTTCCAATCAGCTGGAACTGCCCCAAAGTTCAGCAAGTATTTAGAAAATTACCACAATTGAACTTGATATTACCGCCACTATCTTTTTAGTACCCTGGAATGCATTTTATCAGGGTTTTGGCTGCGTTTAGATCCATTAGCTTACCCAACACTACCTCCACCATAATAATGATTGTAAACATGTCCTTACCTACCCTCATCTCTTTGTCAATTACTGGCATGTTATTAGTGTCCTCCATTAGGATGATCGCTACAAAATACCTGCTCAATGCCTCGGCCATTTTATCATATCCTATAACTAAATTCTCCATCCCATCCTCTAAAGCACCAACATTTACGTTAGCCACTCATTTTCATTTTATATATTTAGGGAATCATCTGCTACCTCTTTTCATATTCTGTGCTAGTTTTTTTTTTTCTTGTTTCTATCCTACTTTTCGTTCTAGCTCTTTTCGTGGCTTTCTGTTGAGTATTAATGATTTTCCAATCTTCTAGGTTCCTGCTTTTCTTGGTCACTTTGCATACATTCTCTTTAAACTTGGTAGCCTCGCTTATTACTTATACACCCGATGCAGATTACCCCTTTTCTTAGAGTCTTTCCTTTCCACTGAATATACTTTTTCTAAGGACTTTGAAAAATTCCTTTGAAATCCTCCACTGCTCGTCAACCCTCACCATAAAGTAATTGTTACTAGTCAACTTTAGCCTAGTCCTCCCTCATTCTGTTGTAGTCTCCCTCGTTTAAGCACAGGACCCTGGTATTGGATTTTATCTTCACACTCTCCATCTGTATTTTAAATTCAACCATACTGTGATTATTCCTTTCAAGTTGATTTCTAACTATGAGGTCATTCATTATTCCTGTCTCATTACACAGGACCAGATCTAGCATAGCTTGCTCCTTATTGTACGTGCTTGTATTTTAGAGCAGTCAAACCCAGACATTTCGGATTCACTGCTTTTAAGACACCTTTGAAAAAAAAAAACAAGGACAGCGACGTCCTTGTTAAAGGAGTAGCATTTTCACAACACTCGACTTGGGACTTCATCAATAAGTTTCTGAAAATCCCAATTCACTGCATCTATTGTTTCGCCATAATTTATTTACCAGTCGGTTTCTCAAATATGATTCACCTTTAATAATTTGGCATTGACATGATCCATGTTCATTACTTTCAAACTAATTTAATTCTCAAAGTTCCCTGGCAAAGCATTCATTCTAATAGATTATTGTATTGTCCTGACTGCTTCTTTGGCACTAGCCAGACTGTAATTTCCTGCTGTCTCCCTGCCTCCTTTAGAAATACTGTGGTTATATTTGCTGCTCTCAAATCTGTCAAAACCATCAGGAATTTGGAAGACAGCAAGCAAAGTATCCATTATTCCCATGGCCACCTCCTTTAGGAATCAGAGATAAAGATTATTACGCCATGGGGATTTATCAGATTTCAGTCCAAATATTTTCTCCAAAACTTTTTATTTACTGATTTGATTGTATTTCCTGTTTTTTTCTCAGTAGACCAAGAATTGCTTGGAAGGTTTTAATTTTTTTCTTTCATGAAGCCCGAACTGAAATAGTTGTTTCATAGTCTGCCATTTTCCTGTTCTCCATTCGTTGGATTTGGACGGTGAGGAAGCTACAATTATCTTCTCCAACATTTCACCTTGGTATATTGTACAATTATCTAATTATCTTCTCCAACATTTCAGTCCCTTAGCCATGAATGGTTTGACACTTCAAGTGCTCGTCCAGACACTTTTTAATGGGTGTGAGGTTACCCGTGATACTTCCCCCCACACCCACTCAAGGAGGTGCAATCCGGACCCCATCACCCTCTGGGTGAAAAACAATCCATGATTCCTCTATAAATCGCAAATCCTTCCTTTTAAACGAGTGCTCCCCTCTTCTTGGCCCTTTGACTAAAAGGAACAGCTGGTGTCTATCCACCCTGTCCATGCCCCTCGTAATCTTTTCCTTCTGAATCACGTCCCCCTCAGCTTTCTCTGCTCCAAAGTAAACAATTGGAGCTTCTGAAACCTCTCTCCATAGCTGATATGCTCCATCCTTGGGAACATCCTGGTGAATCTCTGTACCCCATCCAGAATAATCACATCCTGCCTGTAATGTAGCCCCAGAACCCCAAATAGTAGTCCATCTTGGCCTAACCAAAGTGCTGCATAGCTCTTGTAATCTATGCCTCGATGAGTAAACGCTATGCCTACTATTTCCAATGATTTCTTACGTAAACTTTTATCCTCCCCCGTTACATTCACGGATGTATGGAGAAGCACCCTCTGAGCTTCCTGTTGTGCTGCCATTCATTGTATACTTTCCTGTCTGGTTCCTTCCTCCAAACTGCATCACCTCATATTTATCAGGGTTGTATCCTATCTGCCATTGATCCATCCATCTGACCATTCCATCTGTATCGCCTTGTAAGATAAGAACTTCCTCCTCAATGCCAAACACCCAGCCATTATTTGTTTCAAACACAGACTTACTTATCACGCTGCCACTCCCCCTCCACATTCACACCTACATCATTTATAAATACCACAAATAATAAGGGAGACAGTGCTGTGGTACATCAGGTGACACCGTTCTCCAATCACACAAACAGCCTTGTATCACCACCTATTTTTTTGCAAATTTTCCTCTAACACTGATCTGAATCACCCTGGTCTATAGTTCCCTGCTCTATCTCTACCACCCTTCTCCAGTCTTCGGGCACCTCACCTGTGACCAGATTCTATTTAAACATTAGCATCAGCACCTTTCATTCCTTGTCTCCAACAGCAGCCTGATATGTAACTGATCTAGATCTGGGGTTTGTCCAGTTTTATACCAGCCAATACCATCAATCCCTGCTCACATCTTACATCAATCTGTTCAAGAGCTTTCCAGTCCATCTTCTTGAATTCTTGCACCTACCTCCTCCTATTCCAAAGTAAATATATGTGAAGTTCTCATATAACAATCAATCAGAGTTCTCCAGTTTCAAACAGATTCCCGCCTTGATCTCAGACCAAGTCTCCTCAGCAGACCATTGTACCATCTGAGAGATTAATCTGGAGCATGCCCAAGCAGTATATGTGATCAGTATATTTAACTTAGATCAAGACATCAAAATTGTACAGGTACAGTCCAGGTACAGTCTCCCCAACTCTCTGTGTTACTCGTGCAGAATGTCTTTATTTCTAGTAGGAATAAAGCACTGCAGAAGCAGAATCTGTACTGAAAAAACACATGCTTGTTTCACAATTAGTCAGACAGCATCGTAAAAAGAGAGCAAGCTAACACTTTGAGTCTAGCTGATTCTTTATCGTCTGTATTCGGATTCCCTTTAAAGGAAGGCGTTTAAAGGGACACAGCACTTAAACCTGTGGCACACCAGCGTACACCGGTCTGCAGTCACACAAACAACCTTCTACAGCCACCTATGTTCTCCAATAGTTTCTCTAATACTTACCTTCCCCTGTTTGCATAAGTTCCTCTCAATACACTTTGCTTTAATGTTTTCTGATAACTTACTGTGTGCGCTGATTGAAACTCCTCCTGAATATCTGACTGTACTATATTCACTGATTCACTATTGATTACATCTACAAGAGATATCTTCTAGAGAAAAAAATGCAAATTATAACTTCCCTTTCATAAATGCAGAACAACTCTCTTGAAATTTGCTATTACTTGTCCAATAAGTGTCCAATAAGATCTTCCTTACAATAGGTTGCAACAGATTCCCTACTGTGGATGACAACTAACTGGCCTGTAGCCCTCCACTCTCCCACTTCTTCCCTTCGTAATTCATTTGAATGCATTTATAACCTTCTGAAGTGTATACAGAGAAATACAGGGGTCCCTTTTGCAATCAATATGCGTATTGCTGTTTTCTCTGAAATTTCAGTTTGAATTATATCTGGTCTGTCAGACTTATCAATACTCATCACAGCTTTGTTTCCAAATACTACCTCATAACTGTAAATATATGATTTTACTGTTCAGTTACAAAGGCCCCATGGCGACTTGGTATTTCTGGGAGATTTTCTGGATCTTCCTCTTTGAAGACAGATGCAATGTCACTGTTTCATCTCCTTGACATTTTTCTGTTCTCTACAATAAATTCTCGTATCCACACATTCGCTGTGCCACATTTGATCTTGGTTTCATTTTCCTTTCAAGTATCAACAGATGCGTTTCGCTAGAATTTACAAATAACAAAGAAAATCACAGCACAGGAACAGGCCCGTCAGGCCTCTAAGCCTGTGTCAATCTAGAGCCTCTATCTTTACCTGTCGCCTATTTTCTAAGGTTCTGTATCTCTCTGCTCCATGCCCATTCACGTATATGTCTGGATACGTATTAAATTACGCTTCGTCCCCGCCTCTACCACCTCCGCTGGCAATGCATCCCAGCACCAATAACCCTCTGCGCAAAGAACTTTTCGAGCATATCCCACAAGACTGTTCCCCTTTCATCGTGACTTCTTGACCTCTAGTAACTGACTCCCCCACTCTGGGAATAAGCTTCTTGCTATCTACCCTGTTTACACCACTCATGATTTTGTAAACCTCAATTAAGTCCTCGCTCAACCTCCGTCTTTCTCATGAATATAATCCTAAACTATCAAACCTCTCTTTATAGATCGTTCTCTCTATCCTTGTTAACATTCTGGTGAAAATCCTCTGCCCTCTTTCCAAAGCATCTAGATCCTTTCAGTAATGTGGCAACCAGAAATATCCGCAGTATTCTGAATGTGGCCGAACCAAAGTCCTTTACAACTGTAATATGGCCTGCTTTCTCTTGTACGCAATAGATTCCAACAGATTCCCTCCTGTGGGTGACGAGTTAACTGGTCTGTGGTTCTCCACTTCTTAAATTGTTGGAATGCAGGAAGGAATGTATGCTGTATGCCTTCTTGGTCATTCTATTGACATGCTACTTTCAGTGAACAATGGACTTAAGCACCCAGATCTCTCTGTACATCAATTTTCCTCAGAGCTTTTCCCAATTACTGTACAATTCCCTCTCGATTTGGATCTTCCAAACTCCATCATCTCACATCTGCCCTTTCTCCACCCAACTCTCCAATCTATCTACATTCAGCTGTGTTCTCTGACAGTCCCCTCAACTTTCTGCTACTCTACCAATTTAGTGTCATCTGCAAACTTGCTAATCAGACCACCTATACCTTCCTTCAGATCATGTAAGTATATCACAACAAACAGTGGTGCCAGCACGGATCCCTGTGAAACACCACACAGAACAGTTGTCCATTTTGTGAAACTCCCTTCCATTGCTACTCTCTGTCTCCTGTTGCTCAGCTAGTTCTCTAATCCACCTAGTTAGTACACCATGGACCCCTGCGACTTCACTTTCTCCATCAGTCTATCTTATTAAACGCCGTACTGAAGTCCATGTACATGACATCTACTGCCCTTTCTCCACTATCAACTTTGTCATTCCTCAAAGAATTCTATTATTCTTGCTAAGATGTGACCTTCCCTGCACAAATCATGGAAGGTCTTGTGTGGAGTCCGACTTATTTTACCCTGAGTCATACTGATTTTATTTCCAAAGCAGGAAATTATACTTCAGGGTCCTCCTCGTGTTTCTGAGCACGTGATCAGCTGTGAGGGACATACACAGGCGTTCAGTGGACAGGCACAGACCAAGTTTCAAAGACATGAGTCAAAGATGCTGAAACTCCCTGTCCAACATGGAGCACCACTTGGGACACACCGGGAAGTGAACAACAACCCGTAACACAACCCCCTGTCCATGAAGCAACACGTGGGATACATCAGCAACAGTCCAAAACATTCTCCGCTGTCCAACATGGAGCACGACGTGCAACACACCGGGAAGTGAACAACTGCCCTGCACACACACACACCTCCTCATGAAGCACCTCAAGGGACACACCAGGAAGTGAACAACAGCCCATCACACACTCCCCTGTTCATGGCGTAACACATGGGACACAGTGGGAAGTGAACAATAGCCTGACACACACCATCACATTATTTCTGAACTTCATAATTCCAGTATTCGATGCACAACCAAAACCCAAGGCCAGAGATAGATAGAAATGGGCAGAGATATTCACATTAAAGATAGAAACGGACAATTTATACAGAAATAGAGCATGTTGTTGAAATATGAGAAAACAAAACAAGGGAGTGGGTCTATTGGCGGCTCAAGTCACAAGAATGAGAACATTGAATAATGGCATTGCCAGATCAGCTGAAAAGATTTGTTCCACTAAATTCTGAATTTGCCTCACAGAACAAACGCAGAAACTGTACACTGGAACAAGTAGACAACCCAGCGTGGAGAGCAGCGCAGCTTATGCCAGTAAATAGGACTATCTGCCCAGCATGGAGAGCTGTGCAGACTATCCCAGTGTATTGCTCAGTAAAATGGACTATCTGCCCAGCATGGGGAGCTGAGCAGACTATCTCAGTGTTTTGCAATTACTGGGAATTGTTGCCATTTCTCTATTTCAGCTTCAGATATTGGCAGGGGACGAGATGGAGTCAGAGGAAGGAAATGCAGTTTGTAACCAGAACAGAAGATAGTGACCTCAATGCTTTCAATATTTAGATAGCAAGTGCAGTGATCCAACGAATGTGAAACCACAGGTGAATCCACAGGTGAAACTGAGCAAGTCAACATAGCAACCCATGAGTAACACTGCCAGAAGCAAGGAGGGAGAGAGTGAATTAACAATTTCGCAGTGGTTTGTCAAGTGAATATCTGGATTCAGAGTATTAGCAGGAACAATAACAGTGGCAAGGACAGTAGAGTGAATGAAAGATCAGCATTATTGTCAAACATGATTTATAGAATTAACGACTGAACAGTGAGACTTACCAGGTACACCAACAAAAGCCAGGATTGGATAATAAAAATATTGTATAATGTAAAGTGCATATTTGATCCGCCACGATAAGGACCTTCGATCATAATATGTAGAAAGATACCAAACATCCCTGTACAAACTCCTGTCCATTCTTGGGACATTCCGGTCGAATGTTCTCAGATTGTGATCCATTGCTGTTACATTCCAGTCTAATGTTCTCAGATTCTGATTCATTGTTGAAACAATCCAGACTCTTGTGCTCAGACTCTGATCTCTCCCCCCGTCCCTCTGGAGCTGCTGATTCCTGTTAACACTGTCGGCAATGCTCCCACCATACTGTGGGATAACACATTGACTGGAGCCCATTTATCATTAAAAGATGGAAACCGTCCACTGGGATAATTGCAATCCATGGAGACTAACATTAATCACAGTCACTGAACAAACAAGTCCAGCTAGCCCCTTCCTGACATTATTTTTCATGTCCCAATAAAAGGGAACAAATGTGGTGTGGGTGGAATGGATGGGCATTGCTTAGGGAGGAACATGGGAGGCCTTCAGCTATTTCAGCTTCAGATATTGGCCGGGGACGATTCTAGCGAAAGCATGTTCCTGTCTATGAGCAGGGTAAGGCTGGTAAGTGTAAGGACTGCTGAATGGCGAGCAGAATGATAGGTACAGACAGTGGGGATCGAGTGAATCCATCGTGGAGTACCAGGGATGTAGGCTAATACCCAAGGGAGAAATCAGGAGGGCAAAATGGGGACATAAGATATCTTTCGAAAGTAGGGTAAAGGACATTCCAAAGAGATTGTACAAATACATTAAGGTCAAAAGAGTAACTAGGGAGAGAACAGGACCCCTTAAAGATTAGCAAAGCGACCTATGTGTGGAACTACAGGAGATCGGTGAGATACTAAATAAATATTTTGCATCAGTATTTACTATGGAGTAGGATATGGAAGGGAGTGAACTTGGGGAAATGAATAGTGATATCTTGAAAATTGTCCATATTACAGAAGATGGGGAGCTGGATATTTAAAATACATTTAGGTGTATAACCCCCTCTGACCTTTTAAGTGACTCTTGGCTCGGCACATGGATTTTAGTACAATGAAGGTTAGTCTGATCTTAGAGTAGGATAAACTGCCAGCACAACATCAACAGCTCAAGGGTCTGTACTGTGATGCACTGATCTATGATCCATGAACTAATCAGATGTACCCCAGATCTGTTAGGTGGCTAGGGAAGTAATTGTTCAGTCTCTGGCTGAGATATTTGTATCATGGACAGTCACAGGAAAGGTTATGCCATTATTTAAGAACAGTTGGTAAAGAAAAAGCAGGAAACTGTAGACAAGTGGGACTGACATCATTGGTGGGTAAGTTGTTGGAGGGGATTCTGAGGGACAGCATTTACTTGTGTTTGGAAATGTAAATTCACATTAGCGATAGTCAACATGACTTTGGGTGGGAAATCGTGTCCCACTAATTTGATTTAGCATTTTGAAGAAGTGACGAAAAAGATTGATGAAGACACAGAAATATAACTGTGGGATAGAATATAGACTTTAGTAAGGCATTCAAAAAGGTTCCGCATGGTAAGCTGGTTAGCGTGGTGAGATCACATGGAATACAGGGAGAGTTGGAGGTAATTGGCTCGAAGGTAATAGACGAAGGAAATGTTTGTGAACTGGTATATGTTTTTGGACTGGAGGCCTGTGACCCGCAGTGTACTACAAGTATCTAATGAATATTGTCATTTTACATAAATGATTTGGATGCAAATACAATAGGAATGGTTAGTGAGTTTGCAGAAAATATCAAAATTGGTGAGGTAGTGGACAGTGAAGAGAGCTAACTCAGAGTAAAACGGGACGCTGATCAGATAGGCTAAAGGGCCGAGGAGTGGCTGATGGATTTCATGTTATACAAATGGAAGGTGTAACATTTTGTAGAGACACATTGTGTTAGCACTTATAGGTAGGATCCTGGGAAGTGCTTTCAAACACAGACAGCTACATAGAAATTATGGAAGCCCTGCAGTGTGGAACCAGGCCATTGGGCCCATGGAGTCCACACTGACCCTCCAGATATTATCCAGATCAACAAACCCAAACGTTACCCCGCTAACTCTACATTTCCCAGAGACAATCCACCGAAACTGCACATCGTTGGATACTGCGGATCAATTCAATGAGGTCACTGAACCTAACCTGGACATTTTTGGACTGTGAGAGGAAAGCCAAACACCCAGAGAAAGCTCACGCACACACGGGGGAAGGTACAAACACCGCACAGAGTGTCACCAAAGGGTGGAATCGAACCCAGGTCAATTGGTGCTGTAAGGCAGTATTGCTAGCCACTGTGACACTTATTGACCAGCTGCGAGCAAGACTGCATCCTCCCACATTCTCTGGATCCGTCACATCTGTTCAAATTATGTCAAATTCCAGTGTGGTGATTCCGACAATCCTTCCTTTACCTCCACCCTAGGTTTCACATTCTGAATGACAGGGCCTTCAGCTGTGACTGACACATTGCCTGCTGTTCTGCCCTCCCCCTTTCCCCTTCTTCTCAGATCAAGTTGTCCATTAATACTGCAGCATGCAAGATAATTGCTGATCTAAAATAAAACAAAGAGCTGCATATGCTGGAGATTGAAAACAAAAGCTGTTCTGATGAAGAATCCCCAAATTAAAAATGTTGACTCACTCTCTTCCTACAGAGGATTAGGAAAAAGTGAATTCTGAAATGAATTCCTGATGAATGGCTTATGACTGAAACATGGACTTTCCTGTTCCTTGGATGCGCCCTGGCCTGCTGTGGTATTTGAGGGCCAAACCTTCGACTTTCATCCTTCAAATAGTATCAGACTCGTTGAGTTTTGCCTGCAAACGCTTGTGTATCTAATTTCCTGTTTGTAACATACACATTTATTTTTCCCTGCAGTATTTAATTCCTTACACATCTACCACCAGCGTTTGCTTCTACTTCTTGCTTATAAGGTCCAGTCAAATTGTTTCTGTGTAATCTGATTGCCAGGGTGAGATGAATGGTAGATTCAGCGAGATCTTTCTTGAGACCTTTCTTGATGTCACAAAACCTCGCTGCACTTTGTTCGAACAATACATGAATTGGAAAGGCAGAGAAGGATATGGGCCAAATGCAGGGAAATGGGGTGAATGTGGACAGACATTTTGGTTCTTAAGGACCAGTTTTCGCTGAATGGCCTGTCTCTGTGCATGACTGCAAAGGAAAGTGGTTTTGGGTTTAGTCAGAAAAGGTGAGATTGAGAAACAAGGTCATGGAAGGATGTGATCACAGGTTTCAGAATGCTGATATATATACATTTCAATACCATTAGGCAAAATATGCCAACATTACCAGGAATGATGGTAAACAGGACGTAGGTGTGAGTTCAGATGATGGAGAGTTTTGGATGAGGAATTGTTCTGCAGTTTTGTACCTGGGAGTGGTGTCAGCAGAGTATTCAACTCATTGGGCTGAATCCAAAAATAATTAATCTTTGTGTGATTTTCATTGAGTGTAACAGAGGGATTGTCTGCACGAGGCCGAGCTAGTTCCCTGGTGTTTTCTTATCAAACTCACATCATTGACTACCCACCCTACCCCATGGTATCCCTCTCATTCAATGCCAGGCCGATTCTCCCACCCGTCTTGGCTGGAGGTACCCACCATCGCCCGTATGCCCCTGGATATTCCATGATCCCTGACACTGGCGCCATCTTTAAAAGGACAATGGGCACACGATTGAGCTTTCCTCAGTTTGGAGCTGCCCTGTACAATTTAGCCAGAGCATGGCAGATTAAGGCCAATTACACCACGGGTTGTCAACAGAGTCACGGATGTCCTGGTGGATGAGTCAGTACGTCTCTTCCCAGAGTGGGCCACACCGCCAGAACCACCGAGCATGGTCTGAGCTCACCACCGAGCTCAGTGCAGTATCTGCCGTCTGAAGAATGTTCAGTAACACACAACAACTATCAATAACCTTCCCCACTTTGTCAGCATAAGGATCACTGTATTCTCTCTGCTCCCTCACACTCACTGTATATCTGTTATAGCACCGACCCCGAACAAGGTTCATGCTCCATCACTCTCACTCCTGCATGCAGCACTTATCCCCCCCCCCCCCACTCTCTCTCTCCCCCTCTGTTGCTTACCTTTGTAATACCCCCACAGATTGTAGAATGCTCTGGAGAATGCTGATTATGGCATGTTCCAGATAATATACCAAATAATTCCCATTTTCAGGAAAATGGAAGTGCCTCTTTGTGCAAAACATTAGGGGAAGGAACAGAGTGTTTTTTGTTCATCACTTGCAATTAAAATCCATAATAAGGCCATTTAGCCCTTCAAATGTACTGTACCATTTAATAAGATCGGGGGCGATCTGACTGTCTCCTGAGCTTTACGTTGCAGGAACTTTCAATCATTCAGCCCCCTGGTTTCCTGTCGCTGACCAACCGACACTCACGAGTTTCTTCAAGCATGTGTTCGGGATGCATTTCCCATGGGGATGGACCCTCCAAAAAATATGTTCCATCAGTTTTTTACTTTCATGCAGTGCTTAGCATGCTTCACACAGACCAATCAAAAATATACTCTTAATTTACGGTTATCGATATCTAACCACAATTAATAATTCTGCTTATTTTGCTTGTGTCACCTTATTATAATCAACCAAAGAAAGCATCTAATCACCTGTCTCGTTATAAAATACAATTTCCAGCGGTTTTTTTTCCTCAGCCATTACCTTTACCGTCATCTGAATCGTACCTTTTCACTTCTTATCAAAGTTTATACTTTACTTTGAGTTTGGCTATTTCTACCTATAGCAGTTACGCAGTCTCCCACTCTGTTGTCTGGATGGCTGGCTTGTGATGCAGAGGATGGCGAACAGCACGGGTTCAATTCCCCAAACTGACGGAGGTTACCATGAAGGGAACGTCCTCCCAACCTTACCCTGTCACCCGAGATGTAATGACCCTGAGGATAAACCACAATTTGTCATCTCACGAATTAGAAAGTGGTCCTTTGGGACTCTATTCTATCCAGGGTAACATGCTAATTTTTTCAAAAATAGTGTTATTGAGAGAAAATCTTCTTAATGCTACAATGAACCAATAAGGACCCAACGAAAACAAAATTGCAAATTGAACAAAATTACACCATTGTGCATGTACGTACAAAACAAAGAGGTAAATAAACGGGCAGAAGAAAAATAAAAATAAAAACAAATGAATAATACAACTCAGTGTGACAAAGCTTTGGCTTTCAACCTACACGAGCATTAACTAATACACGTTCATTTGCCCGTAATTCTTCCTGTCTAGACATTTGAATCATTAGTCAAGTTCGGCATAGCTATATAAAAGTCCTTATTAGAGTGGCAGATCAGCCTGTATCTTGGTTATTCAAAAAGGGCTGCCATGCCTTATAAGAATCCTGTATTTTCTGTTGCACCATACCTTTAAAACAGTCCACAGGGCCATGTTCCATGACGAGCTTGCGAAAACGCAACAGACCAAGAGGGTTTTCAGGCACCAACCACAACAGAGAGTGAGGGTATTATTTTTAAGTATTATTTTTCCCTATGCACAACTGGGCAGGCCCACGAAAAGGGAAACCTGATCCATCTCCAATTCGGTCCCCAGGATCCTCTCCATCCCACCGAACACACCATTCCTATAGCGCTGGTGCAAGGTCAACGAGCAATGAGTAAGAGTGCCCATAGTCAGTCTGTATTTGAGACATACTCCCATTTTGAATTTTGAGAGAAGATCTGGGGCCAGATGGACTCTATGAAGAACCTTCAACTGCATGGCAAGAGTCTTCTTACAGATTGAAATCCTTCTGGCATTTTCAAAAATGTCCTCCCCTGTGTCCGAAGAGATCTGAACACCCAACTCTCTTTGCAGACCTCAGAAAGGCGTAAAGTCTGGTCTAAGGGGCTACTCTCCAACAAATGATAAAGGGTACTGCCAGAGAATGTGTTCTTAGCACTAAGCACCATCTTCTCTGTAACGTATCTGTGGTTCATTTTGAATAATATCTCTGATCTGATAAAAAGAAAGCAGAAGATATTTCTACTCGGTAGTCTATAGTTACGACTTATTTGATCAAAGGACATCCTTGTTTCTCCCTTAGATAATTCATCAAAGCAAGATACACCCATGAGTTGCCCATAGTTGAAACATGGAATCCTGTATCCCCAGTCGGAAACAGGTTTTGGGGTTAGAAAAATGAGGTTTGGCTATATTGCCCTCGATCGGACACATTGCCCTCCATGCTTTCAAATTATTAATACTTATTGGGAAATGGCAATACACTGTAACTGTCCTCATTTTGCCTATGAATAGCAGACTAATAAGGGAACACTTGGCCTGAGAAGCTTCAATATCTAAACATATTGAGGCAGGCCTCACTAACAGCTGGTAAAGAAGTGCTTAATTGATATCTTTTAATATCCAGGAGAACTACTCCCCACAAACTGGAGGGTCGTTGTAATTTGGTTGACTTGATAAGGGGTCGCTTATCGTGACAAATCAAAGAGCTACATTATCAATTTAGTCTCCTAAATGTCGGTCTGGGGAACATCAAAGAAAGCATTCACACTGGGTATAGCAAGCAAGGGAGGGAATTAATAAGAGCTATCCGACCTAGCCAGGATATTGGAAGTGCCTTCCATCTTCGAATGTCTTGTCTAATTTTGTCATACAAATGGACAAATTCCATGTTAAATATAAGTTCAAAGATAGGATTAATGATTATACCTAAATAGGGAATATTCTGATAAACCCCGGGACCATTGAAAAGGAAACCAGGATTCTCTCTCGGCATCAGGTATTTTCCCTAATATCACCCATAGGAATAGCCTCTGATTTTGTGAAATCAATGGTATAGCCGGAACTGATGCATTGCATGAGGTGAGGTACCAAAACTGTGGGATATAACGAAAATATAAGACCATCATCTGCAGACAATGTAATCTTACGTGACTTCTATTGCACTTCTGGGGCAGATATGTTGTGGTCCCTGCAAAGACCCTCACCCACTTGATAAAAACTTTGCCTCGACCAAACTATTCTAACGTACAGAAGAGATACAGCCACTCAACCCAGACAAATGCCTTCTCTGCATCTAAAGGAATGGCTAATACCTGTATAATTTGTTGTTGACACGCTTGGATCATATTGAGCAATCTCGTAATATTGCTGGAATATCTGCAGCCCATTATAAGCTGCTGTGGTCCAGTTTGACAATGAAAGGATACACAGTTTCCAGCCGTAATGTAAGGGTCTCAGACAGGATTTTGAATTCAACATTTAAAAGTGAGATGGGCCGATAAGAAGCACGCCTTCTTAGGAATAAGAGAGACATGAGCCTCTCTTAAGGATGGTGGGAGGCAGTCGTGAATGTGTGAGTGATAATCATGATAAGCATCGGCCCTGACAATAGGTTTATAAATTTCTCTTGGAAATCCGTCAGGACTGGGTGCCTGTCCGCCCTGAAGATGCTTTATACCCTCCAGCACGGACAATGGCGCATTAAGGCAAGACGCTTATTTGGGGGTTACCCCTGGAAGATCCAAGTTCTTGAAGAAATACGCCATCTTAACCTACCTATCCTCATAATGCTCAGTCTGATATAATTCGGAGTAACATTTCTGAAATGCGGCTTTAATCTTTATGGGATCGCAGGTACGGGTCCCAGTACCTTCCCTGATTGAGGTAATGACTTGTTCATGCTCTTTTTCCTCGCAAGATAGGCTAAATGCTTGCCTGGCTTTTCACCATGCTCCAACAGCCTTTGTAAGTAAATTCCTTCTTGGCTGTCTGTATGAGCATAGAATTCACTGTAGACCAAAGCGTTGTGATCCTCTGCAGCCGAGCCACCGAGGGTCTATCACAGTATGCCCTCTCGGCTGCCTTCAACCGTGCCTGGAGCAAACGGTCCTGCTCCAGCTTCTGCCGCATCCTAAGGAATAACTATTCCTTTGGCATAAGCCTTAGCAATTTCCCATAGAATGGATGGGTTACTGGTTGAATGTGAATTAATGGCTAAGAAATATCTGAATTCATTGCAGAAATACTCAATGAACTTACTATCTTTAAGAATAAAGGGATCCATTCACCAGTGTCTCAGCCCTGCTATATTGCCTTAATCTTGACCAATAAGTATACTGCTGCATGGTCAGAAATGGTAATATTCCCAATTGTACAGGACACCACTGAATCGAAGATTGCTGCAAGGTGAGGAAGAGATCAACACTAGTGTGGCATTTCTGCGGGTTAAGGAAGAAAGGAAAATTCCTATCTATGAGGTGCATCTGCCTCCATACATACACCAGCCCCAGTTCCACTCAAAAATCCACTAATTGTTTAGATTGTAAAGATGGTACTGGGTGCCTTTGGGCATTCTGTCCACCGTGGATGCAAAAGACAATTGAAATCAACTCCTACGATAATGTGCTGCGAAGAAAGATTACTTTATTTGGAAAATGCATCTATCAAGAATTTAAGGCTGTGCGCCAGGGGGCAATAAATATTCAAAATACCGTTTTCTTCCCCATATATTTTTGAGGATTATGATCCTCCCGTGGGTGTGTAATGAAATCTAGTAATTTAAATGGAAACTTCTTTCTCACCAGTATGGCGTCTCCCCTGCTCCTAATATTAAAAGACGAGAAATAAACCCGATCAAACCCGCCCTGCTGTAATGTCAAATGTTCCTTGTCATCAAGGGGCAGCTCCTGCAATGGGACAACATCCACCCTCTCCTTTTTAAGACTAGAAAGTACCTTTTTCCTCTTAAGTGGCGAATGGATCCCCTTAATGTTCCAGATACACAATTTAAGCATGACATTAGCCATAACACACTGAAACAATATTTGAACTCCAGAGAGGAAGAACTCGAAATATAAAGAATGAACATCAATGAAAAAAGACTCTTAGAGCCTAAGAAAACATACAATCTAAAGCTACTACAACTATCAAGCCCTCAAAACGTTCCAAAACTAAATACATACAAAAACAAAAAGACAAAACAGGATACAAAATGCCAATGGCACTCAGGAGGGGCATTTAGCCCCTGCCCACTGAGGGCATTTGCACGTCACAAATCTTAATCTTCTGCCCCATTATCAATACTGCATCCAGGGCAATTAATCACAAACATCGGGACTGAACTGTCCTTAGATAGGCATTCAGTCATCACGATCACCTTCATAACTCCCTCCAGCTCGAGCTGAACCCGACACACAAACTAAGCAAGAGAAAAACGAGTAGTAATATTAATGAAGAAGTTAAAAGTGTGTACTCTACCCATCCCCGATTATAGTTTAACTCTGCTTAATACCAGAAATATTCAAGAAACGTTGTTTGAAGAAAGAGAAACATGATTATTGATATATATTAAAGCATCCAGTCTATTTTAAAGTGTCCACAAAGTTTTCGCTCCCTCTGGAGAGTCAGTGGATCTACTGAAAGATCCATGAGTGCTTGAATCTATTGAAAACATACGGAGCACCGCTGAGTTCATTAAGGAATACTGAATCTCAAGTTCCCTTAGTCTTCTCTTGATATTATCAAAATATTTTTTCTTATGAATCACTGCCGCTGAAAAGACATGGAAGAACATAATACTGGAGCCCTCGTCGGATCTTCTCCCTGTATTCTGGAAGCTTCCATAAGTATTTGTTTGTCCCTGCAACGATGTAGTCGCACAAGGGCAGGGCGAAGGCGTTGGTCTGAGCCTGACCTCTGCGCTGCAACCCGATGAGGTGTCTCAATCTTCAACCGTCCCTCTTCAGCTTCGAAGTGAAGGAATCGCGGCAGCCATTTCTCACAATAAAACTCATTGGTTGAACACCTTATGTCTCCAGCAGACCGATGATATGAACATTCTTCATTCTGCCTCTGCTCTCGAGGTCGTCATCTTGTTCAGTTAAGGTACGGATCTGTTTTTCAAGGGTGAGGATCCGCTCCTTAGAGGAATCGATCACAGTCTCTGCCACTGCAGTTTGGCGCTCGACCTCACCCGTTCTGTTTCCAAGGCTTTCAAGTTGCTCGTCATGCTTTTGGAGCACTGCTGAGAGTGGTTCTAGCTTCCTGCTGAACTTTTCCTCAATCATGCCTTCAATCATTTCACGTAACTTGGTGAACTCGCTGACCAAGGCCTGGTGAGTAACTGGGTCCATGGAACGAGCAGAGGGGGTTGCAGGTGAGGTCACAGGCATACTGAAAGCTTCTGACGGGTGCCTTGCGTGTTGGGAGTTACTCGATCCTTTCCCATGTGTTGTCAGTTCTACTTGACAAAATGAGATGAGTAAGGATTCTATAGCTCTTATAGTGTTGAATTGTAAGTAAATGACTGTGGTGGGGTGGGGTAGAGCATTACTGTGATGCAGAGCTCATCAAAGCAGACTTTTCAGATCGCTGCCATCTTGTTTACCCCTTAAAACCTTATCGATATTATAATTTCGTTTAATTCCTGGATATTCTGGAGCCGTGTCATTCAGTACCACTGTCCACATGTTCCCCACAAGGCACATTGCTGCCCACTCCTCGATAACCTTGACTCCTTTGTGATTCTTGAACCTTACCTCAAAAATATTCAATATCTTTGCCTCGAATGGTCTGCAGGGAAGAGTGTTCCAAAGACTCACTACACCCTGAGAAAACAAACATAAACCGACTCATCGGTGTGTGAGATTAGTTTTATTTTTGCATTCTTATCTGAGAAAGGATATAGTAACACTGGAAGTCTTTAACTTAATTTATCTCATGCATTAAGGGCTGATATTATGGGGACTTTAACAGGTTACTCTTGGAATGAAAGCTGATCATATTGAAAGATGCAAAGCATTGAGGCGATCAGGTATATACTGACTGGGAGTTTGTAGAGCCCAAACTTGATACCAATGTCATTGAACCCCTGCAGTGTGAAAGCAGGACATTCGACCCATCGAGTCCACATCAACCCACCAAACTGTATCCCACCCAGACCTGTCCCCCTACCCTATCCACGTAACCCCGAATTTCCCATGACTAGCCCATTTAACCTATACATTCCTGGTCACTCTGGGTAATTGGGAGGAAACTGGAGAATTGGGAAGAAACCCACACAGACACGGGAAGAATGTTCAAACTCCACAAAGAGGGTCAGACGAGGTTAGAATTGAGCTCAGCTCCTTGCTGATATGAGGCAGCAATGCTAACCACAAATCTAACATGCTGCTCCGTTCGTCCTCGAATATAGAACATAGAACATAGAAAAATGCAGCGCAGTACAGGCCCTTTGGCCCTCGATGTTGCGCCGATCCAAGCCCACCTAACCTACACCAGCCCACTATCCTCCGTATGCTTATCCAAAGCCCGTTTAAATGCCCATAAAGAGGGAGAGTCCACCACTGCTACTGGCAGGGCATTCCGTGAACTCACGACTCGCTGAGTAAAGAATCTGCCCCTAACATCTGTCCTATTCCTACCACCCTTTATTTTAAAGCTATGACCCCTCGTAATAGCTGACTCCATACGTGGAAAAATGTTCTTATGGTCAACCCTATCTAAACCGCTAATCATCTTGTACACCTCTATCAAGTCACCCGTAAACCTTCTTTTCTCCAATGAAAACAGCCCCAAGTGCCTCAGCCTTTCTCCATACGATCTTCCTACCATATCAGGCAACATCCTGGTAAACCTCCTCTGCACCCGTTCTAGTGCCTCCACATCCTTCCTATAGTATGGCGACCAAAACTGCACACAATACTCCAAATGCGGCCGTACCAGAGTCTTATACAACTGCAACATGACCTCAGGGCTCCAGAACTCAATTCCTCTACCAATAAAAGCCAGTACGCCATATGTCTTCTTCACCGCACTATTTACCTGGGTGGCAACTTTCAGGGATCTGTGTACATGGACACCAAGATCCCTCTGCTCATCCTATTAGTTACCTGCGGCTGATGCAAGAAGTATGTCTGACTTGTTCCTATCACTAAACCTGATCCAGTCTGAGACCTTTATCATCGGTCATATCATCAACCCGGTTACATTTAAATTTGTTGTGAGCAGTGGAGGAGTGGGACTAGAAAAGGAAACAGTGACACCCTCCAACCTCAGTCAGAACAGGAGTGAGGAAAAAATCACAAAGTGGGATTTCATTCAAGTGGAAATTCTATTTCTCAGAAGTTTGGGATAGCTGAATCTTTATATTATATCGAGGCTGGCTTTGTCTGATTTTCCATAGACAGGTGAATCAGGGATAATGGGGCATGGAGAGAAAAGTGCAGCTGGGACCACAATAAGATGAGCCATGACCAAATTTACTGGTGGGGTTGTGTCAAAGGGCCGTTTGGCCCACTCGTGTCCCTCAGCCCTATGTTCTGATGTTCAATTCAGCCCTTCAGACCTGCTACACACAGGCAGATCGAAGCCACGCCGATGGTTAGGTGTAGTTTCGGAAATGCACTTGGAAATTCCAGGCTTGGTCAGGAAGTGACCCCCAGCTGCAATCTCTTTTTCCAGGTTTCCCCGCTCTGTAACTTCTGCTCTGGAATTGCTCTGAATGCAGCTCCCAAAGCCCATCCAGGGTTAACTCAGGCAATTTTTCTCCTCTCCCGAATGCAACATTGTACAACACAATTTCTAGGAAAATAACCAATTACTTTCCAAAAGCATAACATAAAAAAACTAAGAAGTAGGAACATGAGATAGCTATTCGGCCCCTCAAGACTGAACTCTTATTCAATAAGAACATGGCTGATCTACTTCCAGGCTCAACTTCATTTTCCTACCCAATTCTTTGAATCCCTCCACAACTCTCTGGGTTAGGGAATTCCAGACATTCACTACCTTCTGAGAGAATGCATTGAATTTTCACCTCAGATTGAAATCGATGTTCCTTATTTGGTATCTACCGCCTCGAGTTCGAGACTCAGGGGAAACACCTTCTCAGCATCTACCTTGTCAAGCCCCCTCTGTATCTTGTACATTTCAGTAATATCATCCTCATTCATTTCAGCCACAATGAATAATTGCCTCACCAGTTTAGATGTATTCAATAATTCAACCCTTCCATCCCAGCACGCCGCCTCATGAACCAACCTAGTTACTTGCTGCATCAGCATGCTGACGTTACGTTTCATACACAGGAACACTCCAATCCCTTTGTACTGCTCCTTTTATAGGAGTCCTCTTCATTAAATAGCAGCCTGCATTTTGGTTCTCAAAGTCATTCACAAACTCCGATGTATATTACACTCAGCTCCTGCCGTCAGGCTATCAGTATAGATTGTACATAACCGATGCCATCGGCCTGATATTTGTGGTAATCCTGTAGATACATCTTTATCATAAAGATCCTTTAATCCTGACTCTCCGATTTCTATGTGTTCCCTAACCGTCATCCCATGCTAATATATTAGCCATCATACTAAAAGCCTCTGTCTTGTGGCAGTACGTTTATTTTGTGATATCTTGCGAAAAATCTCTGGAAAGCCTCATGTTGACCAATTCCCTTTATCAAATCTGCCTGTTACTTTCTCAGTGATTCCTGATGAAGGGCTCCTGCCTGAAACATTGATTTTCCTGCTCCTTGGATGCTGCCTGGCATGCTGTGCTTTTCCAGTATGACTCTAAACTTGACATTCTCAGGGATCTCCAAAAAACGACTTTGTATGATTTTACAGAACAAAAATAGTTTTCCCTTCACATAACCATGCCAACTCTGCATTAAGCTTTTCTCAGTGCCCTGCAATTCCCTCCTTAATAACAGGCTCTAGCAGATTCCTAGCAATAATGGTTACGCCAAATTGTTCCTGCCTTCTGTCTCATTCCTTTCTTGAAGACAGGCGCCACATTGGAGTATCTCCAGTTTCACTGGAATACTCCTGTAATCCAGAGAGTGATGGAATATTTCACACAGTACTGCTAATCACTCTGTGAAAACTGCTTTTAAAATTAACTAAGAATTACTGCTGACCTGCCTACCATTATTTTTATCTGTTAGATAGCTTGTGGGCGGCACGGTGGCACAGTGGTTAGCACTGCTGCCTCACAGCGCCAGAGATCTGGGTTCAATTCCCAACTCAGGCGACTGACTGTGTGGAGTTTGCACATTCTCCCTGTGTCTGCGTGGGTTTTCTCTGGGTGCTCCGGTTTCCTCCCACAGTCCAAAGATGTGCTGGTCTGGTAAATTGCCCATAGTGTTAGGTAAGGGGTATGTGTGGGTTGCGCTTCGGCGGGGTGGTGTGGACTTGTTGGGCCGAAGGGCCTGTTTCCACACTATAAGTAATCTAAAACGAAAATAACTTGTTCCTTTTGTTAGAGACAGTTCAAGAACTTCCCTCCTATTACCATTTTCTTTATACCATTTACAGTACTTTCCCCATGAGGAGTGATTTAAAATACTAGTGTAAATTATCTGCCTGTTCCCTGTGGCCAGTTCCCAAGTCACACCCTCCTAATGGCCTCTTGTACTTTCCTCACATCACTTCTGCTTCAGCTCACACACATCTTCAAGCTTTTTTATGTAGACCGAAAAGCTCATGATGCTTGTTTTTATATTTCTTGCCAATTTATTACGTCATATCGTTTCGTACATTTTCCTCACTTTCTAGATTCATACAATCATATCGTGCACAAACAGACCATTTGGTGCAACTTGTCCATGCTGACCAGGTTTTCTAAACTAAACTAGTCCCATCTGCTTGCACTTGGCCCATATGCCTCTAAACCTTCCCCTTCATATGTTGGTCCAAATGTCTTTGAAATATTATAGCTGTACTTGCATCTACCACTGTTCCTTTGGCAGCTCATTCCATACATAAATCACCCTCTGTGTAAAGCATATTGTCACTTTGTCCCTTTCAAGTTTCCCCCCTTCCACCTTACAGCTATGCATTTGTGTTTGAACTCCCCGATCCTGCAGAAAAGACCCTGGCTATTCACTCTATCCCTGCCTCCCATGATATTATAAAGTTTTAGAATGCCACCCCTCAAACTCGTACTCTCCATCTGATACTAACTTCAAGATCAAACGTTTAATGATAAGCACTACAAATTTATAGAATATTAAATATGACAGGTAAAGAAAGCAACCCAAACTTTATACTGTTAGTTTTGCTCTATGTTACAAAACTAAGGCAGCATGAAACTCTTACTCGTGCTAATAAGGGGTCAAGCACCTGAATTCCATAGTGTGAAGGCACTGATGATGTATACTGTGAAAACGCATAGATCTAGATCTATTTAATACCACTTGGTCAACATTCTCCCTCCTACTCTCCTTATGACCTTGTTTGGTTGTGTCTTCTTTATCTTACACTCAGTTAGAGAGAACCCCTTTCCCCCATTCACACCTTAATTTAAACCCATTTTGCATCATCTTCTCGTTCACCACTGCTAATAGACCGTTTATCTTTTGCCACGACCTCGTCCCTCCCCCATCTCCGGCAAGGGATTAACAAGCCCAGTGTCCAACCCTTTTGAGTTCTAAACAAGTCACACTGGACTTGTAACGCCGACTCTGTTTCTCTGTCTCTGCAGATTCTGCCAGACCTGCTGAGTTTCTCCAGAAACGAACATGCACAGCATCAATTTTCAACTAAACAAATAACTATGGATACTGGAAATAAATGCAAAAATTGCTGGAGACACTGCGAGCTTTGTAGAGGGTCACTGGACCCGAAAGATTAACAATACCTTCACTACAGAATATGCGGACTAGCTGCTTTGTTTCTTCAGCAATTTCTGTTTTTGAACAAGTTCCAATGGCGTGTGTGAAAGCTGCTCAAATGCCCTGTCCAACACGGAGCGCCTGATACTGGGAACTGAACGATAACGCAAAGTGCACACATTCATTCACTCAGAAACTGCATAAGGTTGGCATCACTGACACCACAGAGCTCTTAATCATGGTCAAGGAGAAAACCAGAGGGAAACACATTCACTTCAAACGCAGAAAATTGCATTACGAGAAAGAAAACGATTCAGATGAATACGTTGAAGGGTTTGAATAATGTAACAAATTGGAAGCATGACACGAAGGAGGACGCTCAGCAGAATGAGAATATGAAAATGGAAATATTACCGCATCAGACACCAGGTGCGGTCACTGAGTACATGGCTGATGGGTGAATGGGTCTCGATGTTAACTGGGGGAGAGTCAGTAGAATTGAATTGCAGATATTGCAGCTCAAACAGGGCTTTCATGTGATGCTGTAGACAACAGCAGCAACAGAACCAGGATTGTATTCAAACATAATCTGCAACATTTTCCCAAGGATATTCCATCAGTCTAACTTTGCCATCAAACCGAGTGATGGTTCAGTGACGAGTGTGGGTGAACATGCCAAGGTCAGAACCCTGTGTACCTAAATCTGATGACAAAACATCAAAGCTACGCCGCTTGAGTGGTTTCATTCCAAACAGCAGAACTAACATCTGATAGAGAGGACGAAATGATCCCAAGACCAACAGATCAGATCTAAGCTCCGCAGTCCTTCCACATCCAGACATAAATGTCGTTGTACAATTAAACAAATTACGGGAGGAGAGGACACCAGAAACATCCCCATCCTAAATAATGGAACAGCCGTGACATCATTAAAAAAGACAAGGATGTAATATCTGCACCATCCTCAGCCAGAGGTGTTGAATGAATGATCCACCTCACCCTCGCCATGATGTCCACAGAATCACAGATCGCAGTCTTCAACCAATTCGATTCGCTGCATGTGACATGAAGAAACAGCTGAACACAGTAGAAACGACAAAAGCAATGGGTCCTGACACCATTCCTACAATAGGACTGAAGACTTGTGCTGCACAACCTGTCGTGTCCCTGGGGAAGCTGTTTCATTCCAGCTCCAACTCTGACATCTCTCTGGCAATGTGGAAAATTACTCAACTATATCCAGTCCCCTAATAAGTGAATAATTACATTCGGACCATTTAACACCCCCTCAGTCCCTTCACGATAATCAAATTGGTGGGAGTTCATTTTGACAGAGCTGTCAAGCAGGACAGAAATACCCTGCTCAGTCTGGTTTCCGATAGGTTCCTATGTGGACATGGTGCTGTTGTGGAAATGTCACTGGATTACTAATCCAATACAGGATAATGTTCTGGCAGGTGGTGGAAGTTAAAAAAATAATAATAAAATATCAAGATCTAGAATCTGGTGATGGTAACAGTGACCTTGCATCCAATGTTGATTGTAAATATCGATCTCCTTCCCCATTGTACTTTCAGGAAGTTAGTCTCCAGTGCTTTCCTGGTCTGGCCTAAAAATAACTCCAGACACACAGCCATGTGATAAACTCTTCATCTGAAGCCACTTCCTATGATTAATACATTTTCTAATTTGATATGTTAAACATCATTGTGTCACTTTCCCTTTCTTTGGTGTTTCTTCCTGAAATAAACAGACGCATTTTTCAGACTTTGCAGTATTTCTATAAATCTCCTGGTCGTGACCAGATATATTCAGGAACACGACAGAAGGACAGAGAAGGAATTGCAGGAGCCTGGCTGATATTTTTGCATCATTGCTGACCATCGGGTGAGGTCCCAGAGGACTGGAATGTGGCGAATGTTGTGCCCTTACTCAAGAAGGGCTACAAAGAAAAACCTGTGAACTATGGACCACATTAGGTAACTTACTGCATTCGGTAACTTACTTGAAAAGGTTCTGAGAGATAAGATATACATTTATTTGGAAAGACAGGGTATGATTAGGAACAAGATTAGAGTGGTGCTAGAAAAAGCACAGCAGGTCAAGCAGCATCCGAGGAATCGAAAAATCAACATTATGGGCAAAAGCCCATCATCAAAGTCAGCACGGCTTTGTGCATCGGAGACCATAGCTCAAAAATTTGTTCGAATTATTTGATGAAGTGACCAGCAACGTTGAGGAGGGCAGGGTGGTGTACGTAGTCTATATGGATTCCAGTAAGGCCTTCAATAAGGTTTCACATTGTACGTTGCTCTGGAAGGTTAAATCGCATGAAATTGAGGAGGACCTGCCAAATTAGGTACAAAATTGGCTTGATGGTAGGAAGCAAAGGGTAATAGTGGAAAGATGCTTGTCAGAGTGGAGGCCTGGGACTAATGGAATGCCTCGAATTCGGTGCTGGGACCACTACATATTCCATATATCTATAATTTAGATGAGAATGCAGAGACATGATTTGTAAGTTTGAAGATGACAATAAAATAGGCGGTATCATGGAGACTGAGAAAGGTTATCATAAATTTCAGAAAGTACATCAGTATCTTAATTAGCTGGGGAAGTGGGCCGAGAAATGGTAAATGGATTTTACTGCAGATCAGTGCAAGTTCTGGCTTTTTAGAAACTCAAATCAATATCGATGTTTTATGGTGAATGGCTGGGTCTTAAGGAGTGTAGTGGAACAGAGGAACCTCTGAATTCAGGTGCATGGTTGTCTGAAAGTTGATTCAGAGGTAGACAGAGCACTGAAGAAGACTTTTGCCACACTGGCATTCCTCAGTCAGAGCACTGAGTATCGAATTTGGGGAAATACGTTACGGTTATACGGGACGTTGATGCGGTCATACTTATAGCGTTATGTTCAGTTTTGTTCACTTTGCTATAGGAATGATGTTATTAAACTAGAAAGAGTGCAGAAGAAATTTACAAGGATTTTGCGAAGGACTCAGGGGTGTGAGTTTGTAGGGAGAGGTTGGAAAAGCTAGGACTTTTTAATTTAGCGTGTATGAGACTGAGGGGAGAATCATTTTGAAGGGTATAAGATCATGACAGGCATGGATAGAGTGAACGCACTCAGTCTTTACTTCCCGGGGTTGGACAATCATGGACTAGAGGGCATCAGTTTAAGGTAAGAGGGGTAAGAATAAAAGGGAACCTGAGGAGCAAATTTTTTTTACACACAGGGTGATACGCAAATGGAATGAGCAGCCAGCAGAAGTCGTTAAGGTGGGTACATTCACAACATTTAAAATGCAGTTGGAAAAATGCAGGATAGGAAAAGATTAGGAGGATACGGGACAATGGTTGGGAAATGGGGTTAGTGTGAATGGACATTTTGGTCGGAATGGATCAGATTGTGCCGAAGGGCCTGTCTCCGTGCTATAGGACTCTATGACTCTAACAACCATTGATTATCTCCCACTGAATGTTATATTGTACTTTCCCAATTCACTGGCACAAACATGACCCTTTCGGCTCCATGCTTCCATCATGTTTGACCATAATGTACAAATATTCTATGTTGTATGCAGGCGCGGTGTAAAATACAACATATTAATGTCACTACTCCTCCAAAGCTGCTTCAGAGGAAGGTTATTGATGAGTCCTCCTGACCACGCAACCCCAAATCCGATAAAATTTGCTCTCTAGTTTGGTTCAATACATACTCTTCAAAGCATCTGATATACATTTAGGGAATTTATTTTTCACACCATGAGCAGTCACTCAGTTAACGCAGTTGAGATGCAACTTGAGACCATCCAATAAAACTGCAGTATCCATAATACTTGCATATCTAATTTTCAGAGGATATGATGCTCAGACTTTCTGCAACTGCTTTAGTTTTGAAATATAATATACCAATGTTTGCTTCTCCTGTTATTTGTACGCTCCACCTAATCTGAACCTGAGGGACATGGTCTGTGGCATTATTAGTGATAGACTTGGACAAGACATTCCGGAAGGGTCCACTTGACGCTGTGATGATCTGAAGAAATACTCAAAAATACAGGACAAGCATCAATAACTTTCTCCGCTCTGTCAGGATAAGGGTCACCGTATTCTATCTGCTCCCTCACACTCCCTGTATATCTGTTATAGCACCGACCCCCCCAACAAGGCTCACGCTCTATCTCCAAATAAAGCTCGGCACTACCAAACTCACTATTGAATTCAGCAACTTTTTCCTCACTTTCTCTGTCACCTACGCAATACCCCCCACACTAATAATACAAATTGGATCCCCGAATGACTCATTCTGGACACCTCACCATTCCCCCTAGCCCCACCTCACCAGCACTAACAGCAGGGTCACACATTCCCACTCTCCCTCCCTCCATTTCTTCTGTTCCAGGAGAAACTGCCTGGAATGGTACAGAAAGGGCCAAGCCAGGTGATGGACTGCCTGACATCCGTTCCCTCACACCCCACTTCTCCCCGGCCATGTGGAGAGGACCCGAGCACGAGCTGGACAGGAACAAGATGGCTCATGAGGAGATTCTGAAACATCCACTTCCCACCAACCGAGTAAGGAGCAACGTTCACTTCTCACTTTAAATCCACTGTCAGTTCCAACCTCAGTCCTTTCACTCCCAAACAATAACAGATATCTCACTGCACAGAGATCTATACACAGAAATGCACAGACGTATTAGTAAACACCCCAACATACTAACATGCACAACACATATAAGGAGATAGGCATACGCACACATTGCAACACACAGAGACATATACAGTTGCACACAAATAGACACAAACACAGATAGAAACACAGATCCCTCAATCCACCCCTCGATGCTGTTACGGAGATATGCACAGACACACAGATGTAGACACACATATACACCGAAAACAAGCACATGGACACACACACACATTCATATACGTACACACAGAGACACACACACACATTCATATATGTACGCACAGAGACACAAACACTGGTGTCATTAAGACACAAATCGATCCGTTTTTGGTTTATAAGGGGATCAAGGATTCTAGAGAGAAGGCAGGAGAATGAGGTTTAGGTACATGCACGAAATTATTGAACGGCATATCAGATTCGATGGGCCAAATGGCTTCATTCTGATCCTTTTTTCATGCTCATATGGCGTTTTGTTGTCAAGTATTCTGTGTCAGAAGCAGAGGCTGGGTTTGATACATATTTGGCTGGAAACAGTCAGTGAGAATGTGGGACAGTTTGGGAGGGCCGAATGGTTTATGTTTATTCATAATTATTATATCCATAAGTATGAAAAGAGGTGGTGATTTGATGTGAGGTTAACACAGTTTTAAAGTAATGCGTCCCACAATGAAATAAGGATGTCCCTTTCCCTTTAGTGATGTGCTATCTGTGGTATCATCATCCTCCGGGAATAGGGAAGACTCGATATTTGAAGATATTTTAGGCTGAGCTCAACTGATCTTTGCTGGACAGGAGAGTCAATATATATTGGGAACAGACAGGAGTCGGATTGTCAGACACAATGGGATCAACCATGAGCATTCTGAATGGTGCAGCCGAATGGCCAACTGCAGCCCCTACTACATGCGTTATTCCCTCAATCCACCCCTCGATGCTGTTACGGAGATATACTACTGTCTCCCTACCCCATTTTGTGTTCCATCAATCCACTACTCGATGCTGTTACAGAGATATACAACTGTCCCTACCCCATTTTGTGTTCTATCAATCCACCCCTCGAGGCTCTTAGGTGTTATTCCCTCAATACTCCCTCGAGGCTGTTACAGAGATATACTGCTGTCCCTACCTCATGTGTTATTCCCTCAATCCACCCCTCGAGGCTGTTACAGAGATATACTGCTGTCCCTACCTCATGTGTTATTCCCTCAATCCACCCCTCGAGGCTGTTACAGAGATATACTACTGCACCTACCCAATATTTTGTTCCCTCAATCTATCCCGCGATGCTGTTACAGAGATGTACTGCTGCCCCTATCCCATGTGTTGTTCTGTCAATCCACACTTCGAGGCTGTTGCAGAGATATACTGCTGCCCCTACCTTATGTGTTGTTCCCTGAATCCACCCCTCGATGCTGTTACAGAGATACACTGCTGTCCCTACCTCACGTGTTGTTCTCTCAATACTCCCTCGAGGCTGTAACAGAGATATAATGCTGCCCCTATCCCATTTGTTGTTCCCTCAATCTACCCCTTGATGCTGTTACAGAGATATACAGCTGTCCCTACCCCATGTTTTGTTCCATCATTCCACCCCCTGATGTTATTACAGAGATATACTGCTGTCCCTACCCCACGTGTTGTTCCCTCAATACACCCTCAAGGCTGTTACAAAGATATACTGCTGTCCCTACCTCAAGTGTTGTTCTCTCAATCCACCCCTCGAGGCTGGTACAGAAATATACTGCTGTCCCTATCCCATGTGTTCTTCCCTCAATTAACCCTCAAGGCTGTTACAGAGATATATTGCTGCTCCTATCCCATGTGTTGTTCCCTCAAGTCACCCTCGAGGCTGTTACAGAGACGTACTGCTGTCCCCACCTCATGTGTCGTTCCCTTAAATCAACCTCGAGGGTTTTACAGAGTTATACTGCTGTCCCTAAGTTATGTGATGTTCCCACAATCCGTCCTTCGCTGCTTTACAGAAATATACAAATGGACCTACCCCATGTGTTGTTTCCTTAATCCATTCTCGGTGATGTTACGGAGATATATTGCTGAACCCTAACCCGAGTGTTGTTCTCTCAATACTCCCTCGAGGCTGTTACAGAGATACACTGCTGTCCCTACCCCATGTGCTGTTTCCTTAATCTGTCCCTCGGTGCTGTTACAGAGATATATTGATGCCCCAACCCATGGGTTGTTCCCGCAATCCACCCCCCGATGCTGTTACAGGGTAGGGGACCACGCCATTCAGTCACACAGGATCCCTTCAATGAGACAGGAGGAGACCATTCTGCTCCTCTAAGGAATTACACAGGAATATAGAATGAAGTAATTCAGCTCGTTGAGTACATTACACAGCCCAGAGCGACGCCATTCAACAGGCCTGAACGAATACACAGGGAAAAGGAATTTGTCGCGAACAGGAAATTGAGAGTAGGGAAGAATGTTTACTTTCAGGCTGCACAGCTGTAATTGATGAAGTGCCTCAGAGATCACTGTGGGGTCATCAATGCACATTGCCACCATCATTCAGCATCTCAAGCTGGTTACACACTGATATGTGGAAGCCATTCAGCTCGCGGATACTACTGAACAAGAAGAGGGACAGTCCACAAGAAGAGAATGGGTCTGGTCAGTACATCGAGCTGTTAAACAGAAGCAGGCAGAGCCCAATCAGACCCTTAAACCTGTTCCCTGAGACCAGGAGGAAACCATTCAGCCCATCGAGATAGTTATACAGGAACAGGAGGGTGCCATTTATGTTACAACATGACAAACCAATAAAACCGAGACTGCACTAATAGAGAGCTCCATGATGATAATCATGGCTCCATTGTTTGTAGAACGTGTGCTCCTTTAACATGGTTTGATGGCAGTGAGGAGGGAAGCAAAAAGTTTTGTGTCAAGTCTCAAGGAAGCATCTTCCATTTCCGAAAAGACAAACTTATGTTCTCCATGGAGGGCAGAAGTTGCTGGGAAGAGTTAACTCTTTTATAGTGAAGGTATTGTGTCTGCTGTCAGGATTATGGATAATATGACCTTTATTGCAGGATCACGCACCAATTGAACTGCATTAATGTTGGGAGAGTTTAATAAAAAGCCTGAATATCTGTCTGTCTGTCTATCTCTCTCTCTCTCTCTCTGTCTCAATTGAAATAGGGAGTAGGGATGGTTGGGTGGAACGTTCTCAGAGGCTCTTAAACTATCGAGAATCATGTAACCCGACTGAACATAAAGCCATGGAATTTATCAGCCTATCAGTGTCTTTTTAGAACATAATGAGTGATTGTCCATCCCCCTTAAGGTTCAATGCAATCACCTCTTATTCTCTCACTGAGCTTCACTCTCTGCTCAAGGTGCCATCACCCCAGGGATTAGTCTGGTGAAACTTGAGAGATGGGATATCCACAGGTCCCCAAATACTGCCTCAACTACACTGTCAGGGATGATCGCAATAATTATTTTCTCTCACTTAGACATCGCCATTTCTTTCCTGTGCCACAAAAAGCCATTTCTTCTTTATGCACTACGACTAACATGGAATTTGCAAGTTCCTTACATCTGTACGCCATCAGCAATAAAACCATCACCAGAGATGCCTATGGAGATATGTATCACTTTCGGGGCGAATTTCAATGCGATTGAATACATCTAAAATAGGGAATGATCAGCTACCTGAATAGAAATGAGCTGTATGAATACGGGAAACAGGCAGAGGAAGTGAGCCATCTTTACTTTTGTTCTTCTCTCACGTTATGTATGCAGCCCTGGTCAGGGCAGCATGTTGTGCTGACCTACCTTGAACTGAGTGGCTAGTTTCCACAGTACCGTAAAGAGTAAAACACATTGCTATGGATTTGTAGCGTTACAACACAGGATAAATTATCCTGCTCAACTAAAACTAGCAACAGAGAAAAGATTTATCCCATGCAGCAATACGTAATAATTCTAGAGTCCAAAAGTAAAAATTAACAACTTTATTTCTTAAAGTATAACAAGAATAATAAACGAACGACTATTTATAATTTCTTCCTCTAACCTATCTTTTACCTTCGCCCGCCACAATACTAGTCCGATAAGACTCCTAATTAAGATTTACAAAACAAAACTTGTTACCTCAAAACTAGAAAGCTTTCGGGTTCTTCTCAATATTCCTGTCTTATTTTCTCCTTGGGTATGTTGTTTCACCAGTTACTAATCAATAAAGGTACCTTTAACAGAACTATTTTTCAGGCAGTCTTTGCATGCTGATAGCATGGCAGTTCTCCTCTCAACTGTTCAATTTTCCACGGTCTTGTAACCAAGACCACCCCCAAACCATGGGATTGTGTCATTGGCTTTTAAGATTGTCAAGAGACTAAATTCAAACGTGATTGGAGGTGGATATTTTGGAGTATAACTAAAACTGTTTTGTTGAATTTGGTTTTGTCTCGAGACAATGAGTGAATCGAGTTCTTTGACCAAATGTTACATTATATCTATTATTCAGAACACTTGGTGCTGTGAGATAGTTATTGCTGGCTCTTAATTCTCTTTAAGGTACATTGCACACACATGTTCATCAAAGAAGTCACACGGAAACCTGACTATGGAAGCATGCCATATTGACTTCCCTAAAGGACTTGAGGCAAGCAGATGGATTTTTATAACAAATAATAATGGTTGCTTTTAAATTCCTCCAATGTCTTTCACGCGATACCAACAGACCATTATTCGGTGGCTCTAGATTATGAGTCAATGGCTTGACCACCATAAACTGTCTTCCTGTATGTGCAGAGAACAAGTTAAACATTCTCAAAAGTAATTATTTAGTGACAGACATGTGGTTAGAAGGAACTTTAAACAGTTGCATCCGGATTGAACAAAGGCGCAAATTATGGTTTATTCAGAAGTTGCACTGAGACTGAGAATGAGCCTGGGATATCATGGTGGTGGTATTGGACAAGATTGGTGAGTTGGCAGGACATGGAGATGTAAATCCGTGGAGGATAAAATGGATTATGGAGTTTGAGAACAGTCTGGTTCAGTATCAGTGAGTAATTTATAAATAGTAGTTTCATAGTTATAATTTATAAGGGAAGGAATTTTTCTTTGGAACTGAAGACATTGACTTGTACTTTTCAAAATTTATATCTCATGAGCAGAAATTCAGTTCAACCCGGTTTAGTAGACAAATATAATGACTTACCAGGAACACTAACTATAGCGAGGATGGGATAATAACCACCTTGAATAATGGAAAGGATAGTCTGGATCCGATATGCTAATGATATCCAAGGCAGAGAAAGCCAGGAAAGACCAAAAGATAAACTGATTTCCATTGTTGTAACATTCCAGATTAATGTTCTCAGATTCTGATCCATTGTTGGAACATTCCAGTCTAATGTTCTCAGATTCTGATCAACTGTTCGAACAATCCTGTCTACTGTTCTCAGATTCTGATCCGTTGTTGGAACATTCCAATCCAAGGTCCTCAGATTCTGAACCATTATTGTAATGTTCCACTCTGATGTTCTCAGATTCTGATCTCTCCTACCCCTCTCTCTCGAGCTGCTGATCCCTGTTAGAGCCGTCAGTGTTCTCCTCCTCATACCATGGAATAACACATTGACAGAGCCCATTTATCATTCCATGATGGAAATTCTCTACTGGGATAACTAGGATCCACGGTAATTGACATTAATCACTGTCACTGAACAAATAGCTCCAGCTAACCACTTTCAATTCAATACTGATTTTATTAAAATTCAAAAGAACGTTCAAAATGTATCCATTTTGCATGGGATATGTGGGGGCAACTGCGGGAAGGAATTTAGAGATAGTAGATTGATTGAGTGCAATCATTCAATTTGCCTTGGATATGGGAGTAATATCAAAGGATTTTCAGAAAATAACCAAGGTTCTCCGTTTATGAATGGAAACATACAGCCTGTAACTACTGATCAGTGATTATAATGTCAGTAAAATGTGGAGAGACCTTTTCTAGTCCATAATCTTGACAGTAAAATGTGCCAATGAGAGCATGAGTTATAACAGACAAATGGCATGGATATGAGAACAGAGAATATGATGTTACACACAATTCAGATGGTTACTGGAGGATCAGAGAGGGCAGGTGAGGATCATGCTGTTAATGTTATCGATGTCAATCAACTGTGATGAAGTACCATTCACTGGACTTCAATTGCAGTGTGATTATGATATTGCGGACATGGTTGCTGAGACTGGAGGGAGGGGAAATGAAATTTCCCAGTCATTAGTATTGGAATGTTGTTCTTGAAAAATCATATGAATATCAAATTCCAGGATACATCGCCAATGAGGAACGAGGAGAGCCAATATTAACCATATGACCAGAAGACATTGTGGCAGAAATGTGGCCACTCAACCCATTGACCCTGCTCCGCAATTCAATGATGGCTGTTAAGTTTCTCAACCCCTATCTCCTGTTTTTTTTGTTGATCCCCTTTAAAATCAATAACGTATCTGTCTCACTCTTAAATATAATCAATGACCTGTACTTAACAGCCGTCTGTGGCAATGAATTCCAAAGGTTCACCACTTTCTGGTTGAAGACGTTTCTCCTTATCTCTGTTCTAAAAGTCTCATCTTTACTCTTTACTCTCGGGTATTAGTCTCTCCTACCATTTGAAACATCTTCCAAAAATCCACACTGTCAAGGTCATTCAGTATTCTGCAAGTTTCAATTAGATCTCACAACATCCTTCTGAACTCTATCAAATATAGACCCAGCGCCCTCAAATGTTCTTCATATGTTAAGCTTCTCTTTCCTGGGACCACTCTCGTGAATCTCCTCTGAAAACACACCAAGGCCAGTATATCCTTCCTGAGACATGGGACCCAAAACTGCGCACAATGTGGCCTGCCCAGAGCCTTATAGAGCCTGCTTTATAAGTACATTCCTGCTTTTATATTCAAGCCCTCTTGAAATAAATGACTTCATTGTATTTGTTTTCCTAACTATTGACGACCTGCAAGTTTACCTTTTGAGAATCCTGGACCTGAACTCCCTAGGCTTTTTGCACTTCAGACCTCTGAATTTGCTCGCTATTTAGAAAATAATCCATGCCGATATTCTTCCTGGCAAAGTGCATGGCCTCACACTTTCACACGTTATACTCCATCTGCCACTTTTTGCTCACTCCTCTAACCTGTGCACATCCTTCAGCAGGAAAAACTGAGGACCGCAGATGCTGAAGATCAGAGTTAAAAAGTGTGGTGAGAAAAAAGCAAAGCCAGTCATGTGGCATCCGAGGAGCAGGAGATTCGACGTTTCAAACATAAAGTCTCCTTCAGGAATGACGGGGGTGGGTGAAAGAAGGCTGAGAGATAAATGGGAGGTGCTCTGGGCTGGGAGGAAGGTAGCTTGGAAGACGATAGCTAGGTGAATGTGGGTGGAGATAGTGATATGTCAGAGTGGAAGGTGGGGTGGATAGATGGGAAGAAAGATGGACAGGTATGACAGTTCAAGAGGGCGGTGGTGAGTTGGAGGGTTAGATCTGGGATAAGGTGGAGGGAGGGGAGACGAGAAAACTGGTGAAAGTGCCCTTGATACCGTGTGGTTGGAGGGACACAAGGTGGAAAATGATGCATTCTTCCCACAGACGTCTGGTGGCTAGAATTTGGCAGTGGAGGAGGCCAAAAACTTGCATGTCCTTGGCCAAGTGGGAGGGTGAGTTGAAGTATTCAGCCGCAGGGCAGTGGGGTTGTTGTTGTGTGTCCGAGAGTGTTCCCTGAATCGTTTTTCAAATCAACGTCCTGTCTTCCCAATGTAGAGGAGACCAGGAGCAATGGACAGAGTAGATAAGGTATTTGGATGCACAGGATGTTCTCTGCCAGATGTGGAAGGATCCTTTTGGGCCTTGGATGGAGGTGAAGTGGAAGGCGTTGGCACAGGTATCATACCTTTTGCAATGGCAAGGGAATGTGCTGGGATTGGAATGTGGCTTGTTGTGTGGGAGGGAGGGGGCAGGCGTGAACTGAACGAGGGAGTCGTGAAGGGAATGGTCTCTGTAGAATGCTGATGGGGTGGGAGGGAAGTATATCTCTGGTGGTGGGGTCTGACTGTTGGTGGCGGAAATGGCGGAGGAAGATGCATTGTATCCTGGGTTGTTGAAATGGAAGGTGAGCACCAGAGGGGTTCTGTCCTTGTAGTAGTTGGAAGGTTGGAGTTCAAGGGTGGAGGAGTGGGAAGTTGAGGAGATGCGCTAGAGCACGCTCCTGCAGCTGAACCACCTCTTAAATGCTACCTATCACTCTATCTTTGCAATGTTTGAAAACTCAGCCAGAATGCCCTCAGTTCTTTCATGTAGGTCATTAATGCACAAAGGGAATTGCTGTGGTCCCAACACTGAGTCTTGAAGAACACCACTTTTCACTGGCTGCCATCCTGAGAAGGACACTTTTATTCCCAGTTTCTGGTTTCTGTCAGACAGTCATTATTCTATCCATGCTCACACCTTGCCTCTAACTCTAGGGGCCCTTATTATTCTCAAAAGCCTCCTGCGTGGCACCTTGTCAAAGGATTTTTGAGGAGCAAGTGGATAACATCTATTGGTTCTCGTTGGACTAATCTGCTCGTAACTCCCTGAAAGTATTCTAGCAGGTTTGTCAGGCATGACCTCCCCTTGATGAAACAATGCTGACTTTGCAATATTTGACTAAATACTTCCAAGTATTAAGAAATCCCATCCTTCACGATGGATTCCAGGATGTTATCCACAACCAAGGTTAGGCTAATCAGTCTGTAATGTTCTATCTTCAGCCTAACTCCCTTATTAAACGGGGTGTGACGTTAGAATTTTCCAACCTCTTGGCCCTTCCCTGATTTTAGTAATTCCTGAAAGATCACTACTTGCACTTGCACTACCTCTTCAGCTATCTTCCTTAAAAGGCAGGGTTGTAGTCCATCTGGTCCAGGTAATTTATCCACATTCCGGCCATTCAGTTTTCTAACATGATCTTCTTGATGATGGCCATCATACCCAGCTCTGCCCTCTCACTCTCTTCAATTTTTGGGAAATTACTCGTGTATTCCACCATGAAAACTGATGCAAATTTCCTCATTCATTTCTTTGTTTCCCACTACTGTCTCTGCAGCATCATTTCCCAGTGGTCCATATTCACTTATACCTATCTTTTGCACTTGGTATATCTAAAGAACCTCTGAAAATCTCCTTTCTATTACTGGTTAGCTTACCCCCATATTTAATCTTCTCCGTTATTTTTTTGTCCTCTATTAGTCTTTGTAAGTTTCCCAATTCTTTAGTTTCCCACTGTCCCTCACTACATTATATGCTTACTATTTTGCTTGTATGCAATCCCTGACTTCCCTCGTCATCCCTGGCTGTCTCATCCTCCCTTTACTATGCTTTTATTCCTCGGCAATAATCTCTGCTGCGTCTCCTGAATTAATCTTGGAATCTGCTGCCATTGCTGTTCCTCTGTCTTTTCTGCTTGACCCCTCTCCCAGTCAATTCTACCCAGCTTCTCCCTTATGCCTCTGTAGTCGACTTTATTCAGCTGAAATACTGTTACCTCTAATTCTATCTTCTCTCTCTCAAACTGCAGAATAAATTCAACCATGTTCTGATCACTACTTCTGAAGATATCTTTCACCCAAAACTCCCTTATCTAGCCTGCCTCATTAAATTCAGTATCATCTGTTCCCTGGTGGGCTCCACCATAAGCTGCTCCAAAAAGCCATCTCATAAACATTCCTGAAATTCCTTTTCTTGCGAACCAATACCAATCTGATTTTCCCATTTCCCGTGCATATTGAAATCACCCACGATTACTGTACTTTCCTTTCCTACACATCTTTTCTATCTCCTGGTGTATGTTGTGCGCCAGCTCCTGACTACTCTTTGGAGCCCTGTACAAGACTCCAATGTGGTTGTCTTACATTTGTGGTTCCTCAATTCTACCCACACAGATTCTACACCATCTGACCTTACTTCCTTTCTTACTATTGATTTAATTTCATTTCATGTCTTACTAATAATGCAAATCCACTCCCTCTGCCTACCTGCTTATCTTTTCGATATGTCTTTTCGAATGTCCTTAAATATCCTGAGCCCCTCGCAGCCACTTCACCGTGATGCCCATCACCTCATACCTGCCGATTTCAATCTGTGCCACAAGCTCACTTACCTTATTCCTTATACAGCATGCATTCAGATAAAACTCTGTCAGTCCTGTATTTATCGTTCCTCTTCACATTGGCATTTGTTTGTCCAGTGCACTTGAAGTTTGATCGTTAAACATTTCCAGATGCTCTATCCTATTTGTGTCTGTGCTGTAGATTTTAATAACCTCTCCTGAATTCTGTACTCTTACCTCCTCTTTTAATTCGTCTTTTTTAATTAAACCCTATAACTGCACCCCACCCCGCGCGCGCACACACACGTTCCTAATCAGCTTAAAGCTCTATATACAGCCCTGGTTAGGATTCACTCGGACTCTTGTCCCAGCACGGTTCAGATGAAGACTGTCCCATCGGAACAGGCTATTTCTTCCTCCGTAATAAAATGTGTTTATTCAACACAAAATACAAGGACAAAAAAGCCTTTCTGTACATACCAAAATATGAAAACTACAAAAAGGCAATATTGTTAACGTGCACTTACTATGTGGAGCTATATAAATTGAAATGTGAATTACAAAACCATGGAAGTGGTCGGCAAACCGTATCAATCATTATTTGACCCCCAGCAGAGATCCTGATTTCCCCTCTGTCAGTGATCCCCCTAACTGAGATTCTCTCACTCTGTCTCTCACACAGTGTATTGAGTGACTTCAAGTTGATGTTGGCCCAGAGTATTTAAATTAATCCCCCTTCTCCCTGGAACCAATCTATTGGTCTCTTGGATTGTGGTTAGCTGTCATCAGCAACTCAGCTCTGGGACGTTATTGACGATAAATGATCTGGAATGACAGCCAGTATTAGCATGGTGTTCATTGGGTATGGCACCAGACAAAGGGCTTACAGTCTCAGGGATCTTCTAAATAAAGTTTCTGTGTATTTCTCCTCATGTTGTCTCCTGATCTAACTTCACACTCGTCTGACACCTCTTGTTCTCATTCATTGTATCGCTCCATTTTCTCTCCACTCTGTTTATCTCACTTCACTTTCTTTCTCTCTATTTATTTCTCTCTCTCCCTCTCAGTCTATCTCTGATCATTCTCTTTATTTTCAAGTTGTCAAGTTGGAGAGCTCGTGGATGCACGGTAGGCTGAATGGCCTCCTTCTGTGTTGTATTAATTCTGAATTTCTCTGACCCACAATAAACACTTTAGGTACCTGGAGAAACAAGCTGGTCCAGTGAAGGACACAGTGGACAATTAACCATTATCTATTTCAGTTTTCTGTCATGCAGTGGCCTCGAATTATCTGTTCAAACAAACAGACCCCTCATATAAAAGACAGCACACTTAAGACTGCCAGGCCTATTGTGTTCAATAACCTCTACCTGCTTTTTGTTGGTCTTAGCTGTACTGGTATTAGTCTCCAACTCCTCCTCAGTCGCTGTACCTGTGGGCTTACTGCTGTGGTTCCCCATACCCTTCCCCACCACACCCCTCCCCCACCATCGCCCCACACTGGTTTAATCCCTCGTTAAGGACAATAGCAAACTTGCCTTCCAGGAGATTGCTGCCAGTTCAGGTCCATCCTGTCCTTCTTGTGTATATCCTACCGAACTGGGAATCCCAATGATCCACATATCGGAGATATCTGCCAGTTCAGGTCTGTCCTGTCCTTCTTGTGTATATCCTACTGACCCGTGAATCCCAATAATCCACATATCAGATATTGCTGCCTGTTCAGGTCCATACCGTCCCTCTTGTCTATATCCTATCGATTCGGGAATCCTAATGATCCACATATCAGAAGTGCTGCCTCCCCTACCAGCTCTTTGGCCATTTATTTAACTGTGCTACCTTCACATTCATAACCTCACTGGCACGTGACATATTCTAATGTCTCCAAAATTCAAATATCCTTTCAGCACAACTCCATCAAGGCCTTTTCTTTAAAGTAGATAGACTTGATAATAAAAACTTTAGTGTGACGTCAGGAACGTGAGACTACTGAATCAGTCCAATCACCACAGGATCTGATATATCACCCCCACCAAACCTGTTTGACAAGGCAGACATATGAGCCATCTATTTGCAGATGGATGAGGATAAACAAGATTAGAAAATGTCAGAGCAGATGGATGTAATTCAGCCTGTTCACTCAGCTTTGCTATTCAATTGGATTCTAGTTATTCTGTTCCTTTTAATGCCAGGGTGTCAGAAAGTGCCCAGTGTCATTGTGTGCACAGTCCTGCGAAGGAAGTATCCAGTACCAGGCAAAGGGGTTTCGGGGGTCCCATGGGTGACACAAGGAAAGGCTGCATGTAGTGATGATGGACTGAGGGACTGAAAGAGATGGAATGGTTGTCAAGGGACACTGCACTCTGACAATCGGTCAGGCAGGATTCCTAAACACCGAGGGAACCCGCGAACCACGGCAGCGTTTAGAAATACCTGTCACATTTGCTGCATGTCTCCATCAAACAAAAGAAAAATACAGTAGATTGTAGAAACCGAAATAAACACAGATACATACTGTGGAATGAGAAAGGAGTTAATGCTCCCAATGCAGACACGGGAAGAATGTATAAAGTCTACACAGACAGGGTCCAGAAATTGGAATTGAACCCGAGTCCTAAGCACTGTGAGGCAGCATTGCTGTGTCACCGTGTTGCCCAATGATGGATAATTGTGGATAGTATAGTTAGAGGCATAGATACTGTTCTCCGTGACCGGGATTGAGAGTCCTGAAGGTTGTGTTGCCTACCTGTTACTCGGGTTTGTGAAATATCATTTGGTTTGTAGAACTTGGAGCGGGAGGGGAGTGATCCAGTGGTCAGGGTCCATGTAGGTAAAAACGGCTGGACAAACATAAGACATTGAGAAGAGCGACGGGTAATACAGAACTGAACTATTATATCGGAATGCATGCAGTGTAAGGAATAAGGTAAATACGGTTATGACTCATACACAAATTGGCAGGTACGACATGGTGGGCATTACAGTGTCATCGCTGGAAGAGGATCAGGATTGGGAGCTGAATATTCAAGGATATTCATCCAGTCGAAAAGATAGGCAGGTGGGCAGAGAGATAGAGTTGTATCATTATTAAGAACGGGATCGAATCAGTAATCAATAACAAGAAATGAAGTAAGGTCAGATGGTGTAGAATCTGTGTCGGTAGAATTGAGGAATCAAAACGGTGAAAAATGCAGTTGGAGTTATGTACAGGGAGCTGGGGTGCAAGATACACCAGGAACTAGAACGATCTGTAGGAAAGGCAAAGTTACAGTGATCATGTGGGATTTCATTATGCAGATGGACTGGGAATTCAAGGTGATAGTGGTTCGCAAGAAAAGGAATTTGTGGAATGGCTATTTGGAGCAGGTTGTGAAAGCAGACTAGATGAGGGAGCTTAAGGTGTAGGAAATCATAGGAGGCAGTGATCATAATATGATTGAATTTACTCTGCATTTTCACATAGAGAAGTTAGAATCAGAAGTAACGATATTACAGCTGAATAAAGGCAATCACAGAGACATGAGGGAGGAGCTAACAGAAAAAAAACAGTGGAACAGCAATGGCAGGTGATTTTTGGAGTAATTCAGGATATAGCAGAGATTTATCCCGAGGAAGACGTGGCATGGTACAGGGAGGATGAGACAACCATAGCTGACTAGGGAAGTCAGGTATAGCATAAAAGCAAAAGAGAAATGATATAATGTGGCAAAGTGCAGTGGGAAACCAGAGATTGGGAAACTTACAAACACAAAATAGAGGGCAAACCAAATAACGTAAGGAGGGAGATTCTTAAATATGGGGGTAATCTAGCCAGCAATGTAAAGGAAGGCTGTAACAGTTTCTTTCGATATATAAAGTACAAACGAGCGGCAAAAGTCAACATTGGACCAGTGGAAAATGATACTGGAGCGATAGTAGTGGGGGAACGAGAAGATAGCCAAGGAACTGAATAAATACTTTGCATCAGCCTTCACTTTGGAAGACATGAATAATGGCTTAAACATTCAAAAGATTGAGGGGCCAGAGCTGAGTATGATGGCCACCGCCATGGAGAAATTTGAATGGCCCGAAGGTGGGTTACATAACCTTGACCAGATGGACTATATCCCAGTGTTATAAGTGAGATAGCTGAAGAGGGAGTGGAGGCAATCGTGGTGATCTTTCAGGAATCACGACAGTAAGGAATAATCTCAGAACACTGGAAACCCACTAACGTAACACCCCTTTTTTTTAACAAGGGAGGAAGGAAAAAGATAAATATTCCATAATGATTACCTTAACATCGGTCATGGGTAAGATGCTGAAATCCATTGCGAAGGGTGAGATTTCTGAATACTTGGAAGTGTTTGGTAAAGTAGGCAAAGTCAGCATGGATCTATTAAGGGAAGGTCATGCATGATAAATCTGTTGGAATTTTTTGAAAACCAAGCACAGCCAATGGATGTTATCCACCAGGACTTCAAGAAGGCCTTGGACAAGGTGTCATGCAGGAGATGACTGAGTACGATAAGGGTCAGTGGTGTTTGAGGCAAAGTAATGGCATTGGTGGAAGCTTGGCTGTCTGGCAGAAAGCAGAGATTCGGGATGGAATGGTCCTTATCAGAACAGCAGCCGGTGACAAGTGGTGTTCGACAGGGCTCAATATTGGAATTGTAACTTTTTACTCGTTATGTTAACAATCTAGATGAGGGAATTGAAAGCACTCTGGCTAAGTTTGCAGACGATACAAATAAGGACTAATGGACAGGTCGTATTGTTGAGGGTTCTCGTGTAGGGTTCTCTCAAAGTAAGCTTGCAGGTTGAGGCAGTAGTTAGGAGTGCAACTGCATTTATTACGAGAGGAGCTGAATATAAAACAGGTTGTATACGGCTCTGGTCAGACCACATTTGGACAATTGTGCATAATTGTGAGCCTCATATCTCAGCAAGGACGTACTGGCCCTGGAGTGTGTTCACAAGGTCTTCACAAAAATGGTCGTAGGAATGAAAATCTGATCGTATGGGGCACGTTTGAGGACTCTTGGTCTCGACTCGATGAAGTTTAGACGGATAAGAGGGATTGTAGCGGAAGCATGCAGAGTACTGAATGACCTGGACAGAGTGGGTGTTGGTAAGATGTTTCCATTGGACTAGACCCGAGCGCATAGCCTTAAATGAAAGGGAACACCTTTTAGCACAGTAATATGGAAAAATGCCTTTCAACAGAGAATGCGAATCTTTGACATTTATAGGCACAGAAGGCTGTGGTGGCCAGGTCATTGAGTATATTTCAGACGGAGATAGATAAGTTTTTGATTATCCAGGGTATCAAGGGATACAAGGAGAGGGTCTGACTTTGGGTTTGAGAAACCTATCAGATATGATTGAATGGCAGTGCAGACGCTATGGTCTAATGGGCCTAACCTTTGCTCCTATGTCTTATCGTCTTATGGTGTAAACCTCAAAGAGTCACCTTGCATCCTTGAGAAGATGGATTCATGTTCTTCGTGAAGGTCAGAAGCTGCTGGGAATAGTTAACTGTTTTAGAATGAAGGTACTGTGGCTGCTGTCAGGGTGGTGCATAATATGACATTCAGTGCAGGATCACACACCAACTGCACTGTATTAATGTGGGGAGAGTTTTTTCAAAACTCTCTGTCTCTGTCAATCACGTGGGGAGTGGGGTTGGGGTGGGAGCGCGTAACGTCCTCGGAGGCACTTACGTTATCCAGAATCATGCATCCTGAGTGAAAGAGCAGACATGAAATTTATCACCTTCTCATTGTCTGTTTAGAATATAAGGAGTGATTGCCCATCCCACTCAGTGTTCAATGCAATCACCTCGTATTCTCTCACAGCGCTCCGGATCAACCTTCACTCACTCCTCATGGTGCCACCATCCAGAGATTAATCTGGTGGAACCCTGTTCACTCTGCCTATGGTAAGGAGATCACTCCTTATAAAGGAGAGAAAATCTGCCCACAATGCCCCAAATACTGCTTCAACTACACTCGCAGGTTTGATCACAATAATTCATTTCCCTCACTTAGCTGGCTCCGTTTATTTTGTATGAAATGGGAAACCATTCATTTCAGATGCACTGTCACTGATTCCGAATTTAAAACATCCTTACATCTGTAGATCAGCATCAATAAAGCCAGCACCGGAAGTGCCTATCGAGATGAACATCACTCTAGGGGAGAGACTCAATCAGAAAGAATCCATCTAAAATAGTGGGTGGCCACCTACCTGAATGGCAATCAACAACGGGAATATGGGACACAGGCAGAGGAAGTGAGCTGTCTTTCCTTTTGTTCTTACCTCATGGGATGTGTGCAGCCCTGGTCAGGCCAGCATGTTATGGTTCGCTTGAACTGAGTGGTTAGTTCAGTTATTCCACTGGACAATAAAGAGTACATCACAGTGCTGGGGGTTTGCAGTCACACAGAGACCTGACCAGGGAAAGATGACTCACTGCTTTCTCTAATGGGCATGAGGCAAGGCGATATTAACAGATTATTATTCTGTGGCTCTAGATTATGAACCAATGATGTGGCCACCGTACTCTGTCTTCCCATCTCTCAGATTCTGTGCAGAGAACAAGTTAAGCATCTCAAGTGCAATTATTTTGCAATGGACTCGTGGGAAGAAGGGACTTGAAACAGCTGTATTCGGAACTAACAAAGGCACAAACGTTGGTTTATTCAGACGTTGCAATAAAACTGAGGAGGAGACTGGATGTCACAATGGTTGTACTGGAAAGCATTGGTCAATGGGGAAGATATGGAGATATAAACTGTGCAGGAGGAAATGAATCAAGGAGGTTGAGAACCGTTTGTTTCATCCTCACATATTGGTGAGCAATTTGTATTGAGTAATTTGCTCGTTATAATTTCTAAGGAATGGAATCTTTGATTGGAAATGAAAACGTTGACTTGCACCTTTCCAAAATTTACATCTCATGATCATCAATTCAGTTCAGACCGTTTCTCTAGACATCTCGAGTGACTTACCAGGAACACCACCTATAGCAAGGATAGGATAGCAACCAGCTTGAATAACCATCAGTACATCTTCAATCCGCGATACTAATGATATCCAAGGCTGGGAAAGCCAATAAAGACCCCAGAATAATAGATTCTGCCCATTCTTGGAACATTCCAGTCTCGTGTTGTCAGATTCTGATCCATTGTTGGATCATTCCAGTCTAATGCTATCAGTTTCTGATCTCTCCTCAACCTCTCCGAAAAGCTGCGGATCCCTGTTACTGGTGTGAGTGTTGCTTCCGCAAATAGGATGGGATAAAACACTGAAAGCATTCCCTTATTCATAGAAGGGAGAAACTCTCTGGGGACGCATAGGATCCATGGAGACTGACATAATCACAATCGCTGAATAAACAGCTCCGTTAATCCCTTTCAATTCAATAATATTTCATTAAAGTTCCAAATAACTTTGAACATTCATGCATTTTGTGTGTGCTCTGTGAGTATGACTGAAGGAAGGAATGTGGGAGATAGAAGATTAATTGTGTGTAATCATTCAGTCTGCCTTGGATATGGAAATAATGCCAGAGTTTTAACAGAACATAAATATGCTTCTCTGCTCATAAATGGGTAAGCAAATCCTGTATCTACAGGTCAGTCATTGCAATATCAGTAAAACATTGAGAGAACATTTTCATCCATGATATGATGGCAAAATGTGCCTAAGAAAATGTGGTTGTATAACAAAGAAATCGCATGGATATGTTAACGGGAATTGTACATGACAAACACAATTTAGATTGTTATTCCAGAATCAGAGAGGGCAGGTGTGGGTCACATTGTTGATGTTATCGATGATAAGGAACTGTGATGAAGTATCATTTATTGGACCTCATTTAAATTTTGATTATGACATTGGGAAAAAGAGAGAAGAATGAGTGGACTCGGGGACATGGCTGTTCAGTCTATGCGGAGGGACAGTGATGTTACCCAATCACTAGCATTGGCTCGTTACTCTTTATAAATCATTTGAAGAAGAGATTCAAGGATACATCTACAATGACGAATTAGCAGAGACAATGTTAATGAGATGGATTTATGCAATACAAAATACAGGTAAAAATGATTTTCGGTACAGACCGAAATATGCAAACTACAGACACAAGGTTGTTAAAGTGCACTCCTGATATGGAGCTATATAAATTGAGATGTGGATTACAAAACAATGGAAGTGGTGTGCAATATCACTCATTATTTGATCCACAGCTGAGATCTTGATTTCCCCTCTGTCAGTGTGATGGACAACTAACAAAATTAACGTTTTCTGAGAAACCTGAAAAAGATTGTTATGCTAATTCTAAAACTTTTATGAACTTTGCAAACAGTTTGCTGAATTTATGCAGTCGAGGAGACAGTCTGTCTTTGCTGAACTCTTTAAACATTCAAACTGGCCTGGCGAGCAGTTGAATTCAGAAGAAAAGTTAAGGAAAACATAAAGACAGTTATGTGCACGGCAAGGAATGAGAAAATGAGAACTCGATTGTTTTCCAGCCCCTGTCCTTTAGCGTGTGATAAGAATAGTACAAAACGAATATATGAATTTTGTTCAGGCCCCTTACACAAGGCGTTTTTGCCAAGTGTATTGGCTCCCTGCAGTGGTTAAAAATAAAGCTTTTTCCTTGCTCTTGCTAGTATATGAGTTCAGTCAGCTTAATTACCACGACACTAAACCTGGGACTCGTCAAGGATCCCGCGTTTGGGTGAGATTCGAAGATTCCCAGGAGGCGCAGGCGCAAGCGAATTCATGATCTTTCACCTCATTTCGAGCGTTGAATTGGCCCCTTTGTGTGAGTGGACTGGGAATCTGTAGATTGGCCAGCGTCAGGATTCGAATCGAATGGTTTCGGGGTAAGAGTCGTGGCTTAAGTAATCCTATGTAGAGACTCACTCTAAGAGAATAAATGAATCAGGAGGAGGGTTCAGCAAACTCTCGCACCATATTCGAGCAAAACTCAAGGGAAAGGATTGCCGTCTCTAGAGTGGTTAAGAGACAGCAGGTTTAAGGGTGATTTTAGACTTGGGACCACCACTGGCTGAGTTGGACTCGCAAAAGATGTACCAGGTACGTGGTTCCTTGGTTTACAAAAAACAAGGCATTGAGACGGATGTGCCCAATGCGAGAGGAGACCTCTGGAGGTAAAAGCAAGTCAAATGGAAAAGATAACGGTATTGCGCAAGAAAGAGAGCTAAAGACCTTTCCAATAATCCTGAAAATTGGCTCCAGCAAGAGGAAACAAAAAGAGGGTCCACAGAGGTCTTGGAATGGCCAACTGAAAATACAGTACGTGTTAAATAATTACGGCCCAGAGTCTCTACAGCATTTAGAATTGTGGATCAAAAAATGTGGTTTTAGTAAAAGGCAGTTGGAAGTACTGAAGCCACGGTTGGAGCATACAGAGAAAGCGATGGAGTGAGTGTGAGGGAGTCAGGGTGACGGTGATGGAGAGAGTCTGAGATGGTGAGGGTAACGGTAATGAGTGAAAGTGAGGTTGTCAAGGTGACGGTGATGGTGTGAGAGTGAGGGTGTCAGGGTGACGATGATGGAATGAGTGTGTGGCGGTTAGGGTGAATGTGATGGCGTGAGTGTGAAGGGGTCTGTGTGACAGTGAAGGAATGAGTGTGAGTTTGACCGGTTGACGGTTGTGGAGTGAGTGTGAGGGGGTTAGTCTGATGGTGATGGAGTGAGTATGAGGGGGTCAGTGTGATGCAGCTGGAGTGAGTATGAGAGGGTCACTGTGATGGTGATGGAATGAGTGTGAAGGGGTCAATATGACTCTGATGGAGTGAGTGTGAAGGGTTCATGGTGACAGTGATGGAGCGAGTGTCGGGGGGTCAGGGTGACGGTGATGGAGTGAATGTGAGGGGGTCAGCCTGACGGTATGGAGTGAGTGTGAGTGGGTCAGTGTGATGGGGAAGGAATGAATGTCAGGGGGTCAGGGTGATGGTGAAGGAGTGCGTGTGAGAAGATCAGGGTGACGGTGATGGAGTGAGTGTGTGTGGGTCAGGGTGACGTTGATGGAGTGAGTGTGAGGGGTTCAGCGTGACGGTGATGGAGTGAGTGTGAGTTGGTCAGGGTGTCCGTGATGGATTGAGTGTGAGGTTGTCAGGGTGACGCTGATGGAGTGAGTGTGAGAAGATCAGGATGACGGTGGTGGAGTGAATGTGAGGGGGTCAGTGTGACGTAGATGGAGTGAGTATGAGGTGGTCAGGGTGACAGTGGTGGATTGAGTGTGCGGGGGTCACGGTGACAGAAATGGAGTGAGTGTGAAGGGGGTCAGGGTGACAATGATGGAATGAGTGTGAGGGTGTCAGGATGACGATCATGAAGTGAGTGTGAGGGTTCTGTGTAACAGTGATGGAGTAAGTGTGAGGTGGTCAGGATGATGGTGATGGAGTGAATGTAAGAGGGTTAGTGTGACAGTGATGGAGTGCGTTGAGGGGGTCATGGTGACGGTGATGAAGTGAGTGTGAAGGGGTCAGGGTGACAGTGATGGAGTGAGTGTGAGGAGGTCAGGTTGACTGTGATGGAGTGAGTGTGAGGGGAAGAGTATGATGGTGATGGAGTGAGTGTGTGGGAGTCAGGGTGACGGTGTTGGAGCGAGTGTGAGGTGGTCAGGGTGACGGTGATGGAGTGAGTGTGAGTTGGCCAGGGTGACGGTGATGGGGTGAGTGTGAGAATATCAGGATGATGGTGATGGAGTGAGTTGTGTGGGTCAGGGTGACGGTGATGGAGTTTGTGTGAGGGGGTCAGGGTGAAGGTGATGGAGTGCGTGTGAGACGATTATTGTGATGGTGCTGAAGTGGGTGAGAGGGGATCAGTGTGACGGTGATGGAGTGAGTTTGGGATTGTCAGTGTGATGGTGATGGAGTGAGAGTGAGGGGTCAGGATGATGGTGATGGAGTCAGTGTGAGGAGATCAGGGCGGTAGGGATGGAGTGAGTGTGGAGGGATGAGTGTGACGGTGATGGAGCGAGTGTGAGGGGGTCAGTGTGACAGTGATGGAGTGAGTGTGAGGGGGTCGGTGTGATTGTGATGGAGTGAGTGTGAGGGGGTCCGAGTGATGGTGGTAGAGTGAGTGTGGGTGGATGAGTGTGACGGTGATGGAGTGAGTGTGAGGGGATCAGGGTGATGGTGATGGAGTGAGTGTGAGGGGATGAGTGTGAAGATGAGGGAGTGAGTGTGAGGAGGTCAGGGTGACGGTGATGGAGTGAGTGTGAGGGGGTCGGTGTGATGGTGATGGAGTGAGTGTAAGGCAGACAGGGCGAGGATGATGGAGTGAGTGTGTGGGGGTCAGGGTGACGCTGACAGAGTTTGTGTGAGGGGGTCAGGGTGAAGGTGATGGAGTGCGTGTGAGACGATTATTGTGATGGTGTCTGAAGTGGGTGAGAGGGGATCAGTGTGACGGTGATGGAGTGAGTTTGGGATTGTCAGTGTGATGGTGATGGAGTGAGAGTGAGGGGGTCAGGGTGACGGTGATGGAGTGAGTATGTGGGGATCACTTTGACCGTGATTGAGGTCGTGTTAAGGGCTCAGTGAGACTGTGATCGCGTGAGTGTGAGGGCTTCAGGGTGACGGTGATGGAGTGAGTGTAAGGGTTTCAGTGTGACAATGATGGAGTGAGTATGAGGGGGTCACGGTGACGGCGATGGATCGAGTGTGAAGGTGTCAATATGACGGTGATGGAGTTCGTGTGTGGTTGTCATGGTGACGGTGATGGAGGGGGTGTGAGGGGATCATTGTGACGGTGATGGAGTGAGTGTGAGGTGGTCAGGGTGACGGTGATGGAGAGAGTGGGAGGGGGTCAGGGTGATGGTGATTCAGTGAATGTAAGTGGGTCAGTGTGACAGTAATGGAGTGAGTGTGAGAGGATCAGTTTATCAGTGATGGAGTGAGTGTGAGGGGGTCATGGTGACGGTGATGAAGTGAGTGTGAAGGGGTCTGTGTGACTGTGATGGAATGAGTGCGAGAGTGTCAGGGTGACGATCATGGAGTGAGTGTGAGGGGGTCAGGATGACGGTGATGGAGTGAGTGTGTGTGGGTCAGGGTGACGGTGATGGAGTGAGTGTGTGTGGGTCAGGGTGACGGTGATGGAGTGAGTGTGAAGGGTTCAGCGTGACGGTGATGGAGTGAGTGTGAGAATATCAGGATGATGGTGATGGAGTGAGTGTGTGTGGGTCAGGGTGACGTTGATGGAGTGAATGTGAGGGGGTCAGCCTGACGGTGATGGAGTGAGTGTGACTGGGACAGTGTGACTGTGATGGAGTGAGTGTGAGTGGGTCAGCATGATGGGGAAGGAATGAGTGTCAGGGGGTCAGGGTGAAGGTGAAGGAGTGCGTGTGAGGGGATCAGCCTGGCGGTGATGGAGTGAGTGTGAGGGGAGCAGGGTGATGGTGATGGAGTGAGTGTGAGCGGATTCAGGGTGACAGTGATAGAATGAGTGTGTGGAGGTCATGGTGATGGTGATGAAGTGAGTGTGAAGGGGTCAGTGTGACTGCAACAGAATGAGTGTGAGGGTGTCAGGGTGACGATCATGGAGTGAGATTGACGGTGTCACGGTGATGGTGATGGAGTGGGTGTGAGAAGATCAGTGTGACGGTGATGGAGTGAGTGTGTGTGGGTCAGGGTGACGTTGATGGAGTGAGTGTGAGGGGTTCAGCGTGACGGTGATGGAGTGAGAGTGAGGGTGTCAGGGTGATGGAGTGTGTGTGAGAGGGCCAGTGTGACGGAGATGGAGTGAGTATGAGGTGGTCAGGGTGACAGTGGTGGAGTGAGTGTGAGAGGATCAGTGTAACGGTGATGGAGTGAGTGTGAGGGGGTCAGGATGATGGTGATGGAGTCAGTGTGAGGAGATCAGGGCGGTAGGGATGGAGTGAGTGTGAAGGGATGAGTGTGACGGTGATGGAGCGAGTGTGAGGGGGTCAGTGTGACAGTGATGGAGTGAGTGTGAGGGGGTCGGTGTGATGGTGATGGAGTGAGTGTGAGGGGGTCCGAGTGATGGTGGTAGAGTGAGTGTGGGTGGATGAGTGTGACGGTGATGGAGTGAGTGTGAGGGGATCAGGGTGATGGTGATGGAGTGAGTGTGAGGGGATGAGTGTGAAGATGAGGGAGTGAGTGTGAGGAGGTCAGGGTGACGGTGATGGAGTGAGTGTGAGGGGGTCGGTGTGATGGTGATGGAGTGAGTGTAAGGCAGACAGGGCGAGGATGATGGAGTGAGTGTGTGGGGGTCAGGGTGACGGTGACAGAGTTTGTGTGAGGGGGTCAGGGTGAAGGTGATGGAGTGCGTGTGAGACGATTATTGTGATGGTGCTGAAGTGGGTGAGAGGGGATCAGTGTGACGGTGATGGAGTGAGTTTGGGATTGTCAGTGTGATGGTGATGGAGTGAGAGTGAGGGGGTCAGGGTGACGGTGATGGAGTGAGTATGTGGGGATCACTTTGACCGTGATTGAGTTCGTGTGAAGGGCTCAGTGAGACTGTGATCGCGTGAGTGTGAGGGCTTCAGGGTGACGGTGATGGAGTGAGTGTAAGGGTTTCAGTGTGACAATGATGGAGTGAGTATGAGGGGGTCACGGTGACGGCGATGGATCGAGTGTGAAGGTGTCAATATGACGGTGATGGAGTTCGTGTGTGGTTGTCATGGTGACGGTGATGGAGGGGGTGTGAGGGGATCATTGTGACGGTGATGGAGTGAGTGTGTGTGGGTCAGTGTGACGGTGAAGTAGTGAGTGTGAGGGGATTAGTGTGACGGTAATGGAGGGAGTGTGAGGTGGACAGTGTGACGGTAATGGGGTGAGTGTGACGGGGTCAGTGTGATGGAGATGGAGTGAGTGTGAGGGGATTCAGGGTGACAGTGATGGAGTGAGTGTGAGGAGGTCAGGGTGACTGTGATGGAATGAGTGTGTGGGGGTTAGGGCGATGGGAATGAGTGGAAATGTGGGGATTAGTGTGACTGTGATGAAGTGAGTGTGAAGGGGAGAGTTTGACTGTGAAGGAGTGAGTGTGAGGGAATGAATGTGACAGTGATGGAGTGAGTGTGAATGTTTCAGCGTAACAGTGATGGAGTGAGTGTGAGAGGATCAGTGTAACGGTGATGAAGTGAGTGTGAGGGGGTCAGGATGATGGTGATGGAGTCAGTGTGAGGGGGTCAGGTCGGTGGGGATGGAGTGAGTGTGAGAAGATCCGGATGACGGTGATGGAGTGAATGTGAGGGGATCACGGTGACGGTGATGGAGTGTGTGTGAGGGGGTCAGTGTGAATGAGATGGAGTGAGTGTGAGGTGGTCAGGGTGACAGTGGTGGATTGAGTGTGCGGGGGTCAGTGAGACAGTGATGGAATGAGTGTGGGGGGTCAGGGTGACAGTGATGGAGAGAGTCTGAGATGGTGAGGGTGACGGTAATGAGTGAAAGTGAGGGTGTCAAAGTGACGGTGATGGAGTGAGAGTGAGGGTGTCAGGGTGACAGTGATGGAGAGAGTCTGAGATGGTGAGGGTGACGGTAGTGAGTGAAAGTGAGGGTGTCAAGGTGACGGTGATGGTGTGAGTGTGAGGGTGTCAGGGTGACGGTGATGGAGAGAATGTGAGGGTGTCAGGGTGACGATGATGGAATGAGTGTGTGGTGGTAAGGTTGCAGGTGATGGTGTGAGTGTGAAGGGGTCTGTGTGACAGTGAAAGAATGAGTGTGAGTGTGACCAGTTGACGTTTGTGGAGTGAGTGTGAGGGGGTTAGTCTGATGGTAATGGAGTGAGTGTGAGGGGGTCAGTGTTATGCTGCTGGAGTGAGTATGAGAGGGTCACTGTGACGGTGATGGAGTGAGTGTGAGGGGGTCAGTATGACTGAGATGGAGTGAGTTTGAAGGGTTCATGGTGACGGTGATGGAGGAAGTGTCGGGGGGTCAGGGTGACGGTGATGAAGTGAGTGTGAAGGGGTCATCGTGACGGTGATGGAGTGAGTGTGAGTGGGTCAGGGTGACGGTGATGGAGTGAATGTGAGAGGGTCAGCCTGATGGTGATGGTGTGAGTGTGACTGGGATAGTGTGATGGTGATGAAGTGAGTGTGAATGGGTCAGCATGATGGGGAAGGAATGAGTGTCAGGGGGTCATGGTGACGGTGAAGGAGTGAGTGTGAGGGGATTCAGGGTGACAGTGATAGAATGAGTGTGTGGAGGTCATGGTGACGGTGATGAAGTGAGTGTGAACGGGTCAGTGTGACTGCAACAGACTGAGTGTGAGGGTGTCAGGGTGACGATCATGGAGTGAGTTTGACGGTGTCACGGTGACGGTGATGGAGTGAGTGTGAGTGGATTCAGGGTGACAGTGATAGAATGAGTTTGTGGAGGTCATGGTGACGGTGATGAAGTGAGTGTGAGGGGATCAGGGTGACAGTGATAGAATGAGTGTGTGGAGGTCATGATGACGGTGATGAAGTGAGTGGGAAGGGGTCAGTGTGACTGCAACAGAATGAGTGTGAGGGTGTCAGGGTGACGATCATGGAGTGAGTTTGAGGGTGACACGGTGACGGTGATGGAGTGAGTGTGTGTGGGTCAGAGTGACAGTGATGGAGTGAGTGTGAGAGGTTCAGCGTGACGGTGATGGAGTGAGTGCGAGTTGGCCAGGGTGACGGTGATCGATTGAGTGTGAGGTTGTCTGGGTGACGCTGATGGAGTGAGTGTGAGAAGATCAGGATGACGGTGATGGAGTGAATGTGAGGGGATCACGGTGACGGTGATGGAGTGTGTGTGAGGGGGTCAGTGTGACGGAGATGGAGTGAGTATGAGGTGGTCAGGGTGACAGTGGTGGATTGAGTGTGCGGGGGTCAGTGTGACATTGATGGAGTGAATGTGAGGGGGTCAGGGTGATAGTGATGGAATGAGTGTGATGGTATCAGGGTGGCGATCATGGAGTGAGTGTGAGGGTTCCGTGTAACAGTGATGGAGTGAGTGTGAGGGGGTCAGGGTGATGCTGCTGGAGTGAGTGTGAGAAGGTCACTGTGACGGTGATGGAGTGAGTGTGAAGGGGTCAGTATAACTGTAATGGAGTGAGTGTGAGGGTTTCATGATGACGGTGATGGAGCGAGTGTGAGGGGGTCAGGGTGGCGGTGATGGAGTGAGTATAAGACGGTCAGGGTGACTGTGATGGAGTGAGTGTGAAGCGGTCATGGTGATGGAGTGAGTATGGGTGGGTCAGGGTGACGGTGATGGAGTGAGTGTGAGGGGGATAGCATGACGGTAATGGAGTGAGTGTGAGGGGGACAGCGTGACGGTGATGAAGTGAGTGTGAGTGTGTCAGGGTGATGATGATGGAGTGAGTGTGAGTGGGTCAGGATGGCGGTGATGGAGTGAGTGTGACTGGGACAGTGTGGCGGTGATGGAGTGAATGTGAGGGGGTCACATTGACGGTGATGGAGTGTGTGTGGGGGGGTCAGTGTGAAGGAGATGGAGTGAGTGTGAGGTGGTCAGGGTGACAGTGGTGGATTGCGTGTGCGGGGGTCTGTGTGACAGTGATGGAGTGATTGTGAGGGGGTCAGGGTGACAGTGATGGAGAGAGTCTGAGATGGTGAGGGTGACGGTAATGAGTGAAAGTGAGGGTGTCAAAGTGACGATGATGGAATGAGTGTGTCGTGGTAAGGGTGCAGGTGATGGCGTGAGTGTGAAGGGGTCTGTGTGACAGTGAAGGAATGAGTGTGAGTTTGACCGGTTGACGGTTGTGGAGTGAGTGTGAGGGGGTTAGTCTGATGGTGATGGAGTGAGTGTGAGGGGGTCAGTGTTATGCTGCTGGAGTGAGTATAAGAGGGTCACTGTGACGGTGATGGAGTGAGTGTGAAGGGGTCATGGTGATGGAGTGAGTGTGAGTGGGTCAGTGTGACGGTGATGGAGTGAGTGTGAGGGGGATAGCATGACGGTGATGGAGTGAGTGTGACGGGGACAGCGTGACGGTGATGAAGTGACTGTGAGTGTGTCAGGGTGATGATGATGGAGTGAGTGTGAGGGGTTCAGCGTGACGGTGATGGAGTGAATGTAAGAAAGAGAGTTTGACATTGATAGAGTGAGTGTGAGAGGATCAGTGTGATGGCCGTATAGTGAGTGTGAGGGGATGAGTGTGACGGTGATGGAGTGAGTGTGAGGGGACCTGTGCGACTGTGATGTTGGGAGTGTGAGGGGGTCAGGGAGATGGTGATGTAGTGTTTGTGAGTGTGTCAGGGTGACAGTGATAGAGTGGGTATGAGGGGGTCTGTGTGACCGTGATGGATTAGTGTGAGGGGATCAGTGTGACGGTGATGGAATAAGTTGGGGTGGATCAGTGTGATGGTGCTGGAGTGTGTGTCGGTTGGGTGTCAGGGTGACGGTGAGTTTGACGGAGTGAGTGTGAGGGAATCACTGTGGTGATGATGGTGTGACTGGTAAGGGGTCAGTGTGACTTTGATCGCGTGAGTATGAGGGGGTCAGGCTGACGGTGATGGAGTGAGTGTGAGGGGGCCAGGGTGAATGTGATGGAGTGCGTGTGAAGGGGTCATGGTGACGGTGATGGGATGACTGTGAGAGGTTAAGGGTGATGGTGATGGAGTGAGTGTGAGGGGATCAGTGTGAGAGTGAAGGAGTGAGTGTGAGGGGGTCAGGGTGACATTGATGGAGTGAGTGTGATGGGGTCAGGGTGATGGTGATGGAGTGAGTGTGAGTGTGTCAGGGTGATAGTGAAGGAGTGAATGTGAGAAGGTCTGGGTGACGGTGGTGGAGTGAGTGTGAGAGGGTCAGGGTGACATTGATGAAGTGAGTGTGAGGGGATCAGAGTGAGAGTGATGGAGTGAGTGTGAGAGGTCTGGGTGACGGTGATGCAGTGTGTGTGAGGGTGTAAGGGTGAGGGTGATGGAGTGAGTGTGATGAGATCACTGTGACTGTGATGGAGTGAGTATGAACGGGTCAGTGTGACTGTGATGGCGTGAGTGTGAGGATTTCAGGGTGACCGTGATGGAGTGAGTCTGAGGGGATCAGGGTTATGGTGACGGAGTGAGTGTGAGTGGGTCAGTGTGACAGTGATTGTGTTAGTTTGAGGGGTCAGGGTGATGGTGATAGAGTGAGTGTGAGGGGGTCACGGTGATGGTGATGGAGTGAGTGTGAGGGGGTCACGGTGATGGTGATGGAGTGAGTGTGGAGGGGTCAGGGTGGCAGTGACGCAGTCAGTGTGATAGTAATGCCATAAGTGTGATGGGGAGTGTGGTAGTGACATATCGCATAGAAAATTACAGCACAGAACAGGCCTTTAGACCATGATGTGCTGCCGAGTTTAATCCAATGATAAAATCTAGTAACTTGACCTACACACCCCTCAATGCCCTGCTCTCAATGTGCCTGTCCAGCAGTCGCTTAAACGTCCCTGATGACTCTGTGCCTACCACCACCACTGCTGGCAACGTATTGCATGCATTCACAACTCTCTGCACAAAGAACCTACCTCTGATGTCACCTCTATACCTTTCCCCTAATATTCAAATTTTGTTAGATTTGTAGCTCGGGTACTCGTTGTTGTGGTTCTGTTCGCCGAGCTGGGAATTTGTGTTGCAGACGTTTCGTCCCCTGTCTAGGTGACACCCTCAGTGCTTGAGAGCCTCCTGTGAAGCGCATCTGTGATGTTTCCTCCGACATTTGTCGTGATTTATATCTGCCGCTTCCGGTTGTCAGTTCCAACTGTTCATTGCAGTGGCCGGTATATTGGGTCCAGGTCGATGTGCTTATTGATTGAATCTGTGGATGAGTGCCATGCCTCTAGGAATTCCCTGGCTGTTCTCTGTTTGGCTTATCCTATAATAGTAGTGTTGTCCCAGTCGAACTCATGTTGCTTGTCATCTACGTGTGTGGCTACTAAGGATAGCTGGTGTTCATGGATGCGAATCGTTAGCTGTCTTCCTGTTTGTCCTATGTCGTGTTTTGTGCAGTCCTTGCATGGGATTTTGTACACTACGTTGGTTTTGCTCATGCTGGGTATCAGGTCCTTCATCCTGGTGAGTTGTCTGAGAATGGCTATTGGTTTGTGTGCTGTTATGAGTCCTAGTGGTCGCAGTAGTCTGGCTGTCAGTTCAGAAATGTTTTTGATGGATGGTAGTGTGGCTAGTCCTTTGGATTGTGGCATGTCCTCGTTCCGTTGTCTTTCCCTGAGGTATCTGTTGATGAAATTGCGCAGGTATCTGTTTTTGGCGAATACATTGTGTAGGAGTTCTTCTTCCTCTTTTTGCAGTTCTGGTGTACTGTAGTGTGTTGTGGCCCTTTGAATAATGCAACTTCTTTTGTGAGTGTTGGGGTAGTTGCTTTCGTAGTTCAGGACTTGGTCTGTGTGTGTGTCTTTCCTGTGTACCTTAGTGGTGAATTCTCCATTCGGTGTTCTCTGTACCATCACGTCTAGGAATGGGAGTTGGTTGTCCTTTTCTTCCTCTCTAGTGAATCGGATTCCTGTGAGTGTGGCGTTGATGATCCGGTGTGCGTTCTCTATTTCTGTGTTTATAATGATTACAAAGGTATCGTCTGCATATCTGACCCAGAGTTTGGGTTGAATTTGCGGTAAGACTGTTTGTTCTAATCTTTGCATTACCGCTTCTGCTATGAGTCCAGAGATGGGTGAGCCCATGGGGGTGCCGTTGATTTGTTCATATATTTCGTTGTTGAATGTGAAGTGTGTTGTGAGGCACAGGTCCAGTAGTTTGAGTATGCCGGCTTTGTTGATAGGTTCACCGTCCTGTTGTCTGTTCTGTATGTCCAGCAGGTTGGCTATTGTTTCTCTGGCTAGGGTTTGTCGATAGAGGTGAACAGTGCCGTGACATCGAATGAGAACATAGATTCTTCCTTGTCTATGTGCATATTTCTGATGATGTCCAAGAATTCCTGTGTTGATTGTACCGAGTGTCTGGATCCGCTGATCAGGTGTTTCAGTTTCTGCTGTAGCTCTTTAGCCAGATTGTGTGATGGTGTCCCTGGTAGTGATACTATGAGTCTGAGTAGGATATCTGGTTTGTGCACTTTAGGTAGTCCATAGAATCTAGGGTGCTGTTCCTTTCAGGTTTCATTCCCTCTCGGTCAAACCTGGTTATCTGTCCGTTTTTTTGCAGATTCCTCAGTGTGTTATCCTCTTGGTAAGCTGTGGTGTGGGGTCAAACTCATTCTCTTGGTAGGTGTTGGTATCTGCAAGTTGTTGTTGCGCTTTTTGGATGCACTCTGACCCAATATACCGGCCAATGCAGCCGACAGCTGGAACTGACAACTGGAAGCGGCAGATACAAATCACTATAAATGCCGGAGGAAACCTCACAGAAGCGCTTCACAGGAGGCTCTCAAGCACTGAGGATGTCGCCTAGACAGGGGACGAAACGCCTGCAACACAAATTCCCAGCTCAGCAAACAGAACCACAACAACGAGCACCCGAGCTACAAATCTTCTCCCAAACTTTGCTACATCACTATCACACTCCCCCATTACACACATTGCATCAATATCACCCTGACTGCGTCACTGCGACCCTGACACCTCCACAATCACACCATCACCATCACCGTGACCCCTTCACACTCACTCTATCACCATCACCGTGACCCCCTCACACTCACTCCATCACCATCACCGTGACACCCTCACACTCACTCCATCACCATTACCCTGACCCCCTCACACTCACTCCATCACCATCATCCTGACCCCCTCACACTAACACAATCACTGTCACACTGACACCCTCACACTCACTCCTTCACCGTCACCCTGATCCCCTCAGACACACTCCATCACTGTCACCCTGACCCCCTCACACTCACTCCATCACCGTCAAACTGACCCACTCACACTCACTTCATCAACATCACACTGACCCCATCCCAATAACTCCATCACTGTCACCCTGACCCACTCACACTTACTTCATCACCATCAAACTGACCTCCTCACACTCACTCCATCACTGTCACACTGATCCGTTCACACTCACTCCATCACTGTCACCCTGACCCCCAAACACTCACTCCATCACCGTCACCCTGACCTCCTCACACTCACTCCATTACCGTCACCCTGTAACCCTCACACTCACGCCATCGCAGTCACCCAGATCCGTTCACATTCACTCCATCACTTTCACAGTGATCCCATCACATTCACTCCATCACCGGCACCCTGACCTCCTCACACTCACTCTATCACCGTCACCCTGACACCCTCACACTCACTCCATCACTGTCACCCTGACCCCCAAACACTCACTCCATCACCGTCACACTAATCCCCTCACACACTCCACGACTGTTACCCAGTCAAACGCAATCTCAGTCCATCACCGTCACCCTGACCTCCTCATATTCACTCCATTACCGTCACTCTATAACCCTCACGCTCACGCCATCACAGTCACACTGAACCGTTTACACTCACTGCATCACTTTCATAGTGATCCCATCACATTCACTCCATCACCGTCACCCTGACCTCCTCACACTCACTCCATCAACGTCACCCTGACACCTCACTCTCACTCCATCACCGTCACCCTGACCCCCTGACACTCACTCCATCACCGTCACAGTGACCCACTCACACTCACTTCATCACCTTCACCCTGATCCCCTCAGACTCACTCCATCACCATCACCCTGACCCCCTCAGACTCACTCCATCACCGTCACCCTGATGCCTTCAGACTCATGCCATCACCGTCACCCTGACCCCGTCACACTCACTCCTTCACCGTCACCCTAATCCCCTCAGACTCACTCCATCACCGTCACCCTTACACCCTCACACACACTCCATCACTCTCACACTGATCACCTCACATTCACGTCATTAATGTCACCCTGAACCCCTCACACTCACTGCATCACAGTCACAATGTTCCCCTCACACTCACTCCATCACTTTCACACACCCCTTACACTCACTCCATCACCGTCACCATGGCCCCTTCACACTCACTCCATCACATTCACCCTGACCCCCTCACACTCACTCCATCACCATCACCCTGACCCGCTTACACTCACTCCATCGCTAGCAACCTAACCCCTTCACACTCACTCCATCACTGTCACCCTGTTCCCTCACACTGAATCCATCACCGTCACACTGATACAATTTCACTCACTCCATCACCATCACCCAGACCACTCACACTCACTCCATCATTCTCACACTGATCCACTCACACTCACTCCATCAATGTCATCCTGACCCCCTCACACCTACTTCATCACTCTCACACTGATCCCCTCACACTCACTCCGTCACCGTCCCTCTTAACCTCTCACAATCATCCCATCACTGTCACCATGACCTCTTCACACTCACTCCATCACATTCACCCTGACCCACTCACATTCGCTCCATTACCGTCACCACGACGCCCTCATACTCAAACACATTCACCCTGACCCCCACACTCACTCCATCACCGTCACCCTGACGCCCTCACACTCACACGATCACAGTCACGCTGACCCCTTCACACTCATTCCATCACCGCCACAGTGATCCCCTCACACTCACTTCGTCACCGTCAGCCTGACATCCCCCACACTCACTCCAGCACCATCACACAGATCCACTCCCACTCACTCCATCACCGTCACACTGAACCCCTCACACTAATCCATCACCGCCACACTGACCCCCTCACACCCACTCTATCACTGTCACCCTGACACACTCACATTCATTCCATCACCGTCACCCTGACACCCCACCACAATCACTCCAGCACCATCACACTGATCCATTCCCATTTACTCCATCACCATCACAATGATTCCTTCACACTAATCCATCACCGTCACACTGACCCCCTCACACCCACTCTATCACTGTCATCCTGATCCCCTCACACTCACTCCATCACAGTCACACTGACCCCTTCAAACAGACTCCATCACCGTCACAGTGACCCTCTCACACTCACTCCAGCAGCATCACACTGACCCACTCACACTCACTCCATCACCGTCACACTAATCCCCTCACACTCACGACACGACTGTCAAACAGTCAACCTCACACTCACTCCTTCACTGTCACACTGATCCCCTCACACTCACTCAATCAATGTCACACTGACCCACTTACACTTCACTCCATCACAGTCACCCTGACCCCCTCACAAGCACTCTATCTCCGTAACCCTTAACCTCTCACAATCATTCCATCACCGTCACCAAGACGCCTTCACACTCACTTCATCACCTTCACACTGACTACCACACACTCACTCCATCACCGTCACCCTCACACCCTCACTCTCACTCCATCACCGTCACCCTGACCATTTCAAACTCACCCCATCACCGTCACCCTGACCCCTCACACTCACTGTATCACTGTTAGCGTGACCCACTCACACTCACTTCATCACCATCACACTGACCCCCTCACACTAACTCCATCACTGTCACCCTGACCGCCTCACACTCACTCCTTCACCGTCACCCTGATCCCCTCAGACTCACTCCATCACCGTCAACCTGACCCCCTCACACTCACGCCATCACAGTATCACAGAACCGTTCACATTCACTCCATAATCGTCCCACTGATCCAAAAATACTCACTCCATCACCGTCACCCTTACACCTTCACATACACTCCATTAGCGATATCCCACACCCCTCACACTCACTCCATCATGGTCACTCTCACCCACTCACACTCACTCCATCACCGTCATCCTGACACACTTACACTCACTCTTTCAGCGTCTCCCTGACCCCCTCACACTCACTCCATCTCCGTCACCCTGACCCCCTCACACTCACTCCATCACTTTCACACACCCTTTACACTCACTCCATCACTGTCACCCTGAACCCATCACACTCACACCATCACAGTCAGCCTGATCCCCTCAGACTCACTCCACCACCGTTAACCTGACCCCTTCGCATTCACGCCATTACAGTCACTCAGACCCGTTCACACTCGCTCCATCACCGTTACAGTGATCCCATCACACTCACTCCATCACCCTCTCCCTGACCCCCGACACTCGCCCCATCAATGTCACCCTGACCCACTCACACTCACGCCATCACTATCGCACTCACCCTCTCACATTCACTCCACCACTGTAACCTAGACCTCCTCACATTCACTCCATCACCATCACCCTGAACCCCTCACGCTCACTGCATCATTCTCACACTGATCCACTCACACTCACTCCATCACTTTCACACACCCCTTACACTCACTCCATCACCGTCACGCTGACACCCTCACTCTCACTCCATCATCGTCACCCTGACACCTCACTCTCACTCCATCACCGTCACCCTGACCCCTTGACACTCACTCCATCACCGTCACAGTGACCCACTCACACTCACTTCATCATCTTCACCCTGACCCCCTCACACTCACTCCACCACCGTCACCCTCACCCCCTCACAGTCACTCCATCACCGTCGCACTGACCCCCTCACACTCACTCCATCACCGTCAAATTGACCCCTTCACACATACACCATCTCCATCAGAGTGACCCTCTCACACTCACTCCAGCCGCAGCACACTGACCCCCTCACACTGACTCCATCACCGTCACACTAATCCCCTCACACACTCCACGACTGTCAACCAGTCAAACGCACTCTCAGTCCATCACCGTCACCCTGACCTCCTCATATTCACTCCATTACCGTCACTCTATAACCCTCACGCTCACGCCATCACAGTCACACTGAACCGTTTACACTCATTGCATCACTTTCACAGTGATCCCATCACATTCACTCCATCACCGTCACCCTGACCTCCTCACACTCACTCCATCAACGTCACCCTGACACCTCACTCTCACTCCATCACCGTCACCCTGACCCCCTGACACTCACTCCATCACCGTCACAGTGACCCACTCACACTCACTTCATCACCTTCACCCTGACCCCCTCACAGTCACTCCATCACCATCACCCTGACCCCTTCACACTCACTCCATCGCAGTCACACTGACCGCCTCATAGTCACTCCATCACCGTCGCACTGACCCCCTCACACTCATTCCATCATCCCCAAACTGACCCCTTCACACATACACCATCACTATCACAGTGACCCTCTCACACTCACTCCAGCAGCATCACACTGACCCCCTCACACTGACTCCATCACCGTCACACTAATCCCCTCACACACTCCACGACTGTCAACCGGTCAAACGCACTCTCAGTCCATCACCGTCACCCTGACCTCCTCATATTCACTCCATTACCGTCACGCTATAACCCTCACACTCACGCCATCACAGTCACACTGAACCGTTCACACTCACTGCATCACTTTCACAGTGATCCCATCACATTCACTCCATCACCGTCACCCTGACCTCCTCACACTCACTCCATCAACTTCACCCTGACACCCACACCCTCACTCCATCACTGTCACCCTGACCCCCAAACACTCACTCCATCACCGTCAGCCTGACCTCCTCACACCCACTCCATTACCGTCACCTTGTAACCCTCACACTCACGCCATCACAGTCGCACTGATCCGTTCACACTCACTCCATCACTTTCACAGTGATCCCATCACATTCACTCCATCACCGTTACCCTGGTCCCCTCACACTCAATCCATCACCGTCACCCTGTACCTCTCACAATCATTCCTTCACTGCCACCAAGACCCCTCCTCACTCACTCCTTCACCTTCACGCTTACTGCCACACACTCACTCCATCACTGTCACCCTGACGCCCTCACTCTCACTCCATCACCGTCGCCCTGACCCCCTCACACTCACTCCATCACCTTCGCTGTTACCCACTCACACTCACTTCATCACCATCAAACTGACCTCCTCACACTCACTCCATCACTGTCACACTGATCCGTTCACACTCACTCCATCACTGTCACCCTGACCCCCAAACACTCACTCCATCACCGTCACCCAGACCTCCTCACACTCACTCCATCACCGTCACCCTGACCTCCTCACACTCACTCAATTACCGTCACCCTGTAACCCTCACACTCACGCCATCACAGTCACCCTGATCCGTTCACATTCACTCCATCACTTTCACAGTGATCCCATCACATTCACTCCATCACCGGCACCCTGACCTCCTCACACTCACTCTATCACCGTCACCCTGACACCCTCACACTCACTCCATCACTGTCACCCTGACCCCCAAACACTCACTCCATCACCGCCACACTAATCCCCTCACACACTCCACGACTGTCAACCAGTCAAACGCAATCTCAGTCCATCACCGTCACCCTGACCTCCTCATATTCACTCCATTACCATCACTCTATAACCCTCACGCTCACGCCATCACAGTCACACTGAACCGTATACACTCACTGCATCACTTTCATAGTGATCCCATCACATTCACTCCATCACCGTCACCCTGACCTCCTCACACTCACTCCATCAACGTCACCCTGACACCTCACTCTCACTCCATCACCGTCACCCTGACCCCCTGACACTCACTCCATCACCGTCACAGTGACCCACTCACACTCACTTCATCATCTTCACCCTGACCCCCTCACACTCACTCCATCACCATCACCCTGACCCCCTCACAGTCACTCCATCACCATCACCCTGACCCCTTCACACTCACTCCATCGCAGTCACACTGACCGCCTCATAGTCACTCCATCACCGTCGCACTGACCCCCTCACACTCACTCCATCACCGTCAAACTGACCCCTTCACACATACACCGTCATCTTCACAGTGACCCTCTCACACTCACTCCAGCAGCATCACACTGACCCCCTCACACTGACTCCATCACCATCACACTAATCCCCTCACACACTCCACGCCTGTCAACCGGTCAAACGCACTCTCAGTCCATCACCGTCACCCTGACCTCCTCATATTCACTCCATTACCGACACCCTATAACCCTCACACTCACGCCATTACAGTCACACTGAACCGTTCACACTCACTGCATCACTTTCACAGTGATCCCATCACATTCACTCCATCACCGTCACCCTGACCTCCTCACACTCACTCCATCAACTTCACCCTGACACCCACACACTCACTCCATCACTGTCACCCTGACCCCCAAACATTCACTCCATCACCGTCAGCCTGACCTCCTCACACCCACTCCATTACCGTCACCTTGTAACCCTCACGCTCACGCCATCACAGTCGCACTGATCCGTTCACACTCACTCCATCACTTTCACAGTGATCCCACCACATTCACTCCATCACCGTCACCCTGATCCCCTCACACTCACTCCACCACCGTCACCCTTAACCTCTCACAATCATTCCTTCACTGCCACCAAGACCCCTCCTCACTCACTTCATCACCTTCACGCTTACTGCCACACACTCACTCCATCACTGTCACCCTGACATCCTCACTCTCACTCCATCACCGTCGCCCTGACCCCCTCACACTCACTCCATCACTTTCGCTGTGACCCACTCATACTCACTTCATCACCATCACACTGACCTCCTCACACTCACTCCATCACTGTCACACTGATCCGTTCACACTCACTCCATCACTGTCACCCTGACCCCCAAACACTCACTCAATCACCGTTACCCTGACCTCCTCACACTCACTCCATCACCGTCACCCTGACCTCCTCACACTCACTCCATTACCGTCACCCTGTAACCCTCACACTCACACCATCACAGTCACCCTGATCCGTTCACATTCACTCCATCACTTTCACAGTGATCCCATCACATTCACTCCATCACCGGCACCCTGACCTCCTCACACTCACTCTATCACCGTCACCCTGACACCCTCACACTCACTCCATCACTATCACCCTGACCCCCAAACACTCACTCCATCACCGTCACCCTGACCTCCTCACACTCACTCCATCACCGTCACCCTGACACCCTCATACTCACTCCATCACCGTCACCCTGACAAACACCACGCGCACTCCATCACCACCCTCCTGAACCCCTCACAATCTTTCCATCAGTGTCACCTGACCTCCTCACACTCACTCCATCACTGTCACCCTGACTCCCACATACTCACTCCATCACCCTCACACTGACCCCCAAACATACACTCCATTACCGTCACCCAGACCCTCTCACACTCACTCCATCACCGTCACCCTGCCCATAAGACCATAAGACCATAAGGCATAGGAGTGGAAGTAAGGCCATTCGGCCCATCAAGTCCACTCCGCCATTCAATCATGGCTGATGGGCATTTCAACTCCACTTAACCGCATTCTCTCCGTAACCCTTAATTCCTTTTGACATCAAGTATTTATCAATATCTGCCTTGAAGACATTTAGCGTCCCGGCCTCCACTGCACTCTGCGGCAATGAATTCCACAGGCCCACCACTCTCTAGCTGAAGAAATGTCTGTTCTGAATTAACCCCCTCTAATTCTAAGGCTGTGTCCACGGGTCCTCGTCTCCTCGCCTGACGGAAACAATTTCCTATCGTTCACCCTTTCCAAGCCATGTATTATCTTGTAAGTTTCTATTAGATCTCCCCTTAATCTTCTAAACTCCAATGAATGCAATCCCAGGAACCTCAGCCGTTCCTCGTATGTTAGACCTACCATTCCAGGGATCATCCGTGTGAATCTCCACTGGACACGTTCCAGTGCCAGTCTGTCCTTCCTGAGGTGTGGCCCCCAAAACTGGACACAGTACTCCAAATGGGGCCTAACTAGAGCTTTATACAGTCTCAGTAGCACAACGGTACTTTTATATTCCAACCTTCTTGAGATAAATGACAACATTGCATTCGCTTTCTTAATCACGGACTCAACCTGCATGTTTACCTTTCGAGAATCCTCGACTAGCGCTCCCAATTCCCTTTGTACTTTGACTTTATGAATTTTCTCACCGTTTAGAAAGGAGTCCATGCTTGTACTCTTTTTTCCAAAGTGCAAGACCTCGTATTTGCTCACATTGAATTCCATCAGCCATTTCCTGGACCACTCTTCCAAACTGTCTAGATCCTTCTGCAGCCTCCCCACTTCCTCAGTACGACCTGCCTGTCCACCTAACTTTCTCTCATCGGAAAACTTCATTAGAATGCCCACAGTTCCTTCATCCATATCATTAATATATAATGTGCACAGCTGCGGCCCAAACACTGAACCCTGCGGGACACTGCTTGTCACCAGCTGCCATTCCGAAAAAGAACCCAACTCTCTGCCTTCTGTCAGACAGCCAATCCTCAATCCATACCAGTAGCTCACCTATAACACCATGGATCCTCACCTTGCTCAGCAGCCTCTCGTGTGGCACCTTATCAAAGACCTTTTGGATGTCTAGATAGACCACATCCACTGGGTTTCCCTGGTCTAACCTACTTGTCACCTCTTCAAAGAATTCCAACAGGTTTGTCAGGCACGACCTCCTCTTACTAAATCCATGTTGACTTGTTCTAATCCGACCCTGCTCTTCCAAGAATTTAGAAACCTCATCCTCAATGGTGGATTCTAGAATTTCACCAACAACCGAGGTTAGGCTAATTGGCCTATAATTTTCCATCTTTTGTCCTGATCCTTTCTTGAACAAGGGGCTTTCAACAGTGATCTTCCAATCATCCGGGAATTTCCATGACTCCAGTGACTTTTGAAAGATCTCAACCAACGCCTCCATTATTTCCTCAGCCACCTCCCTCAGAACTCTAGGATGTGGGTCATGCTGTCAGTTGTTTCATGCTCCCATATTACTCCTATCGTCAACTTCCCGATCCCAACAACGATGAAACAGGTTTGCCCGTGGCTGGGCATGGTCAAAATCTGTAGGCAATGGATCCCTAACGCTGCCCTCCTCGTTCAGATGTTGACCCACTTTACTTCCTATGAAGGTACCTTCGAGGTCTCCTCAAAGGCAGAGCAAACCCTCTGCGAACTTAAACATGCCTTGTCACAAGATCCAGCTCTGGGAAGATCCCACCCCCCATGACAGACCTCTCCAACTTTACTGCACAATTCTGCATGACTGTGCTTCCTCAATTCTCACTCAACTACATGGAGATCGCCATTGCCCGGTTGCCTATTTCTCTACTAAACGTGACTCTGCTGCCTTAGGATATCCCCGTTGTACTCAGATCCTCACTGCAATGTATCTTAGGTTAGAGTCCACAGACACCCTTATACTTCAGCAGGGTATTATCGTCTCCAGGTCCAATCTGGTGATCGCCCAGTTGAGGCAATTACAATCTCTACATTTGACCGCTGCTTACCAAAACCATTAGGAGGTTTATCTGCTCTAAAAACCCTGGCTGACCATTAGGTATTGTACCACCATTAGTCCTGCCGATTTCCTTGCACATCCCCCATCACCCTTACCCACTCCAGATCATGACTGAATTCTCCTCATCAATAAGGACATCCAAATTAATCCAGATCTTTCCCATGCCTCCATCGCATGGTAGTTATTCTACTGACCATATAGGTACTCGCTTCTCATGCAACACAATAATTGATGATCATGGCTTCGTCCTGGAATCAACTTCTTTTCAGAATCCCTTTTCTGCCCTTTTGACTTGATCTGTGCCTGCGTCTTTGGGACAGACCTCCGTTTTGTCATTTACACTGACTCCCGATAAGCTTTCAGAGTTGTGAATGTTGTGGTCAATTCTCGAAAAATGTAGGGTTATTGACCTCTTCAGGTACTCGCATACCACTGCCCAATCCCCTGTCGCCATTGGTAACAGTGTTGTTGATGAGGCCGCAACAGCAGCCTCTCACGGCCATCTTATGATTGTGCCTAACATGATGAGCCAGACTGAAAGCACTGACAAGGGTGAAACGACCTCTGACAAATTAATGCCAATTGTTGAAGATGTTTAAAGACTTCATTGAGTTGCAAAGGTGTCAGCGCTATAAGTATGTTTTGGTCATTGTGGATTTTATTTTCCCGAGATGGGTTGAAGCTTACCCCACCTCCAATGCTACTGCTAAAACTGTTGTAAATATTTTACTCAAGGAGATTATTACCCACTTTGGTATTCCCGTTTGTCTACCTCCTGACAATGGCCTCATTTTATTGGAAGTATTAATGAGGGATTAAGCTCTAATTTTGGGATTCACCACCAACTTCATTGTGCTTATTGCCCACAGGCTGCAGGTCTCGTGAAGCATAGTGACCAAAGTCTGAAAATTAAACTTTCTAAATGGACTACTGAGACAAGTCTTTCCTGGATAAGGTTGGTGCTTCTGGTATTGTTACACCACTCATATGGGGAAAACTCTCTTGTCCCCAGCCGAAATCATCCAAAGTCGAGCTGTCCTCTCGCCTTGGAATGATGCTTCCTCCCCTATGCCTGTGTTTACATAACTGAGGATATGTCCTCTTGTGTTTTTCCTTTGACCAAAGTTTTGTGAGGTCTTCACTCCAAGGTCTGGACTGCTCATGAGAAACTCCCCTCCCTCCACTATGTTCTAACTGTTGAACCAGACTCTTTCATTCTCATCAAGAATTGGACAAGCCACAGCCTCCAACCTCAATGGCAAGGGCCCTTCCAGGGTCTCCTCACCACCCCGACTGCTGTTAAAGTCGCCGTGCATTCCGCCTGGGTTCACCTCCATCATTCTAAGGTCATCAGCTGAGCCCCTTCCAGGGTGGGGTGAGTGATGTTGGAGATGGAGATGATGAGGAACTGGGAGAGGAACCTGAATCAGTTGGTAACAAACTACTATAATATAGCTGCATGTTTCAAATAGGAATTCTTCTTCTGTTTTACATATCCTAATCCTTGATGCAGAACAACCCTTATGATGAAGATCGAGCTTACCCTGTTATCTGGACTCGTTGTCGTCGGCATTAGTGCTGAAGAGGGGGCTGCTTATCCGTGTGATCCTGAGCAACGAGAAACTGTGTACCGTTTATGCCAAAAAGATGTCCTTATGTGTCCCGAGAATCTGATTCCTTCAATGAATGGAATGTTCCCATGTTCCCAAGAATGACTGCCACAATGGTCAACTTCACCAAGAAGATCGGACAGTTAATTTACGGAACAAGTCTCAATGGTCTTTACCGTGTCAGGGTGTTTTGTGCCAGTTTGATTTCAGTTGTGCTTTGGGCGGTCCTGGTAAGAGTTGCCTCTTCTCCAAGTGGCCTAAATTGGAATGTAGTAAAAGAGAAAGAGGGAGATGTCGTCCTTCACTAGCAATTTGCTTTTGCAAAGTCATCATTTATTATTCGGCCAGCATGATGTGGTCTGTTCCGCCCTCACATCAGCAAAGGACCCTTTGACCCCTTTCCCCCTCCTTAGTCCCAACTCCGGAGTATGGAATACCTGTAAGGTGGTTACCGGCTATAATGTTTCCTTTGATTATTACTTATCCCCACATGCTAGCTGCCTGTGGAATTCCTGGAAGTTTATCCAATTTGTTACAACTCTACAGGATGGGGATGCACTTATGTGAATGTGACTATGTTTATTCCATGTGCCCTGGTCCAATGTACCAACCGCTACTGCTTCCCTGTGGCACCTCGCATCTCATACATTTGCCAACTGGAGGAGTGTGTCTCTGTTATTGCGGGTATTCAGGCTCTTTGTCATATTGGTAATGGCACACACCTTACTATGAGACGCCTAATAGCACCGCCATCTTCTCAATTGTGGGATGGAAGGATCCAGTCTGGGACAATAATCACATCTCTTACTGAAAGACCCACCACGTTTTATCGAACAGCTTTTACACTAAGTCCGCAGTATGACCATATTTTGTAGCTATGGACTACCAATATTTTCAGGGTAGTCGCAAAGACAGGCCTGTTTCTTAGTGGGAAGCCCCCTCCGTGAGCGATACTAAACCCGGATATTATTATTTTCAGCGAAGACAAAGCGACTAACTTCATTATCCTTAACGAAATAGATAATCCTGTGCTGGAGTTGTAGGGGCAGTTTTCATAACTACTGTTCCCTGCCCAACTACCGGGAATGGGGCTGGGGTTTCCCTACCAAACGTTCAGTTTCATCTGTATTCTGAGTGCATTGGAGGGGTGGCAAGGCTTTGGGTAACAGTAAAGCCCAGTTTCTGGCTTACACATTTCCTCGCACCTTTTCCTGAGGAGGATCTGCAGGAATTATTAGCCATCAAAATTGAAACTATCTTATTTGTCGTCTAACCCGCTTGGGTAAGGAGACCACTTGGACTTAGCAGGAGGTAAAGACATGCTCTTATAATCACGTCCATCTCCTCAGCAAACCCGGTATGCCCTCAACTACTTACACAGAAAAGAGGGTCCGGTTTGTTCCATAGTAAAGGGCAAGTGTATGATGGGCATTACTGTCCTCATAGAGAATATTACCAAGCAGGTAGATTTTTTTTTTACTTACAGTGTGGAAACAGGCCCTTCGGCCCAACAAGTCCACACCAACCCGCCGAAGCGCAACACACCCAGACCCATTCACCTACATTTGCCCCTTCACCTAACACTACGGGCAATTTAGCGTGGCCAATTCACCTAACCTACACATTTTTGTAGATAACATCTGCACCTTCGACAATCAAATGATAGAAGGCACTGCATGGTGAGATGATGTGGGCTACTATATCCACGAGTGTCCCCTTGAGAGCAATATTTCGTGGGATGGTATAGCACAGAGTGTTCCCTTGACAGTGACGTGGTGTGCGCTGGTGTAGCCCGGTGTGTCCCCCTGACAGTGAAATGGTGTGGGATGGTGTAGCCCAGAGTGTTCCCTTGACAGTGACATGGTGTGGGCTGGTGTAGAACAGAGTGTCCCCCTGACAGTGACATGGTGTGGGCTGGTGTAGAACAGAGTGTCCCTCTGACAGTAACATGGTGTGGACTGGTGAAGAACAGAGTGTCCCATCACAGTGAAACGGTGTGGCCTGGTGTAGCCCAGAGTGTTCCCCTGACAGTGAAATGGTGTGGGCTGGTGTAGAACAGAGTGCCCCACGACAGTGAAATGGTGTGGGCTGGTGTAGCCCAGAGTGTTCCCCTGACAGTGACATGGTGTGGGCTGGTGTAGAACAGAGTGTCCCCCTGACAGTGACATGGTGTGGGCCGGTGTAGCCCGGAGTGTCCCCCTGACAGTAACATGGTGTGGGCTGGTGTAGAAAAGAGTGTCCCTCTGACAGTAACATGGTGTGGGCCGGTGTAGCCCGGAGTGTCCCCCTGACAGTAACATGGTGTGGGCCGGTGTAGTCCGGAGTGTCCCCCTGACAATGACATGATGTCGGCTGGTGTAGCCCGGAAAGAGACTGTAACAGCGGATAATGAAAAAGTGAACGCTTTTTCACTTTTTTTCTTGGTGTATTCGAAGTAAAGATGAATGGCGCCTGTGTTCGGTAATTGTACATATTTTTCACTGTATTTTATATTGATAATAAATAATCACATTTATAAATATCGCAAACAATGCGACCAGTCTACCCCACACACAGACAGGCACAGTCGTTTCTTTAAAACAGAGATAGATACATTTTTCATTAATAAGCGACCAATAGTCAGTTGGGGAAAGCTGGAGAATAGTTCTGAGAAATGTCTCAGCTGTTTTCAACCAATTGTCTCCTTTTGTTCCATTTTCCAATGCTCTTATGATCCTGTGTTGTGTGGTATTGCCTTCCCGCGTGTTCAGTGGAGGCTGCATTTGATAGGTATTTGTTTGAAGAGAGTTAATGGAAAGGTGGTCAGATTTGAGCGGTTGCATGTTCGATATCTTTTCCTAATTGTTATAGAGTTACATTCCAAACGACTTGTGATTGGTTTGATGTGAACAGACTTTGAGAATAAGGCATTGCTACTTCAGACTGAGATAAAGCATGGCCTTTCTGATTAGGATTGTGTGATCCATGGTGTTCTCATTCCTAATGTGCAGTGAGGAGTGGTTTACTGAAAACATTCAAGACAGGCTTCCACCTGGTTTTGATGAACAAGGAAACAGACAGGAAAGCATGTTCAGCCACACCCACATTAACAATAAGCATTCTGAATGGTGCAACAGGCTCGAAGGGCGAATGGTCACCCGCTACTCCTCACCGATGTGTTGTTCTCTTACTCAACCCCTTAACGCTGTAACAGAGGGAGAGGAATATCCCATTCAGCTTGTTCGGATCGGTGCATTGGTGCATGTCTGTCTGTCTGTGTGTGTCTGTCTGGGACGGGGGTTGTGAGTGTGAGAAAGTGTGTGTGTAGTAAGTGCAGAGTGGCTTAAGTCTGTGAGGGGGTGCATGTGTGAATGTGGGAGTGTGTGTGTCTATAAGGGTGTGTGGGTGTCTGTGTGCGCGTCTATGTGTACCTGTGTCCGTGTGTATGTGAGAGTGTTTGTGTGTAGGAATATCTGTGTGTGTGTGTGTGTGTAGTGCATCGGTGATCACCTGTAATGTGACATGAACCCAAGGTCCCGGTTGAGGCCCTCCCTATGGGTACCGAACTTAGCTATCAGCCTCTGCTCGGCCACTTTTCTCTGCTGCCTGTCCCGAAATCTACCTTGGAGGATGGTCCCACGAAGGTCCGAGGCTGAATGTCCTGGACCACTGAAGTGTTCCCCAACTGGGAGGGAACCCTCCTGTCTGTTGATTGTTGTGCGGACATTGTCCAGGACATTCAGCCTCGGAGCTTCGGGTGACCATCCTCCCAGGTGGACTTCAGGACAGGCAGCAGAGAAAAGTGGCCGAGCAGAGGCTAATAGCTAAGTTCAGTATCCATAGCGAGGGCCTCAACCGGGACCTTGGGTTCATGTCACATTACAGGTGATCACCATTGCACTACACACACACACACACACACACACACACACACACACACACACACACACACACACACACACACACACACACACACACACACACACACACACACACACACACCGATATTTCTACACACAAACACGCTCACATACACACGGACACCCACACACACCCTTATGGACACACACACTCCCACATTCTCACATGCACTCCCTCACAGACTTAAGACACTCTGCACTCACTACTCACACACTTTCTCACACTCACAACCCTCACCCCAGACAGAGAGAGACACACAGACAATGACCCACATGCACACATATATTTTGTGGGTTGAATTTGGACTTGCAGTTACACTGTACCTAGCTCAAAAACTGCATACATTCATATAGAACGCTGAGCTCAAAAACTGCATGAATTTATTTAAAACTCTGTTATCTCACTTTTTAGATTAGAATCAATCTTAACATCAGGGCATAAACAGAGAACAAAGCGGGCTAACACCTTCAACATATTGTCTAGCTATCACAATTGTTAACAGCTAACCAGAGAATGCAATTTTAAAAAAAGGCTTTGTGATTTACACATGAAAGAAGTGAAACTATCACTGTATTCTAACAGATTAAAGGCTTAACAGACAATCAATTTTTTAATGTATAACTTCAGTTACATCACACTGTATATTTTTGCTATAAATTCTGTGATACGATCAAGCCCTCCACTATCACCCGATGAAGGAGCATCGATCCGAAAGCTAGTGTGCTTACAATTAAACCTGTTGGACTATAACCTGGTGTTGTGTGATTTTTAACTTTGTACACCCCAGTCCAACACCGGCATCTCCAAATCATGACACAGAAACAGGGGAGCCTTGGGAAATTCTCAGCTAATAGACAACAGGGTTTAAACATTTGTTTTTAGGTTGGAAACCTGAAAATTGGTGGAGTGTCTCTGGAGTCAGTATGAGGTAATCAAGTATTTGCAATATATGTCAATGATTTTAGATGAAGAGACTGACTGGATTGGAGTTCAGTGCGTTCATAACCAAGATAGTCATTGAATAAGATGCCAAATGATGGTAGAAAGCCTGCAATGGGTTACAGACAGGGGACGTCAATGTGCAAGCTTTCATCAGAAACAGTATTTCATGCGTCATGGTAAGTTTGTCACAGAAGGATAAATAACAGTAAACTATTAAATGGAGTGTCATAGAGTGATCGAGCATGGGAACTGGCCCTTCGGCCCAAACTGGTCTGTGCTGACCATGCTGCCCACTCAACTAATTCCAGTTGCCCACATTTGAACCATATCGCGCTAGACTCTTCGAATCTATGCATTTAATTTTTTTTTACATGTTGCTATTGTACCTGCCTCAACCACTTTTTTCAGCCAGCCCATTCCATTTCAAAAACACTCTATGCATAAAAAAGTTGCCCCTCAGGTTCTTCTTAAATCTATCCCCTCTCACCTTAAATCTATACACTGTAGTTTTCAATCCCTCATCGTTGGGAAAATGACTATATACATTCATCCTATCTATGGCCCTCATGATATTACATATCTCCATAACGCCAACCTATCATTCTCCTACATTCCAATGGATGATACCCGAAATTGGCCAACCCCTTCCCTATAACTCTAGGCTATTAGTCCTGACAACATCCTTTTCAAACTGCTATGCCCTTTTTTCAGGTTAACAGGGTGACCAAAAGTGTACACAATACTCCAAGTGTGGCCTCACCAACGACTTACAGAATGGTAACATAGTGTCCCAACTCCTGCATTCACTGCTTTGAACGATGGAGGCCAGCATACTAAATACCTTCTTTACTTCCCTGTCTACCCGTGATGCTGATTTCAATGAAATATGGACTTGTGATCCAAGGTCCCTCGGTTTCACAACACTCCTCAGAACCTGACTATTTACTGTATAAGCAATATCTTTGTTTTACTTTCCGAAGTGTAACACCTCCGACTTATCTGTATTTAATTGCAGTTGCCAATCCTCAGCTCACTTCCCCATCAGATTAAAATCCCTCTATTATTTCTGATAAGGTTCATTGCTATCAACGATACCTCCTAATTTTGTATCATCCATAAACGTCGTAACCTTCTTGGGAGTACTTGGAGTATGTTGTGCAGTTTTGGGCCCCATATCTCAGAACAGATGTACTGGCCTTGGAACGTATTCAGAGGAGTTTCACGAGAATGGTCCCAGGAATGAAAAGCTTAACATATGAGTAATCTGAGGAATCTGGATCTATACTCAATGGATTTTAGAAGGATGATGGGAGATCTAATGGAAACATACCAAATACTGAATAGGCTGGACAGATAGATGTTTTGAAGATGTTTCCATTGGTAGGATAGATTCGGACCTGAGGGCACAGCCTTAGAGTAAAAGGAACAGCTTTTAGCACGGAGGTAAGAGCAATTTCTTCAGCCAGAGAGTTGGCAATCCATGGAATTCAATGCCACAGAAGGCTGTGGATGCCAGGTTAATGGGTATATATAAGACTGAGATGGACAGGTTCTTGATCGTCAAGGGGATCAAGGGCTATGGCAAGAAAGCAGATGAATGGGGTTGAGAAACATATCAGCCATGGCTGAATAGTGGAGCAGACTCGATGGACTAAATATTTCAATTTCTGCACCAATGTCTTATGGTCCATATCATACCTTGTGCATTCACATCCAGGACATTTATGTAAATAGCAAATAACCAAGGTCTCAGCACCGACAACTGTGGCACACCATTAGTTATAGGCCTTCAGTCTGAGAAAAAAATCTTCTTCCATCACTCTCTGCATCCTACCATCGAACCAATTTCGAATCCACTTAGCTAGCTCTCTCCGATCCCACGTCACCTAAATTCACTGACTAACCTGCCCGTATGGGACCTTGTCAAAAGTCTTACTAAAGTCCGTATACAGATCATCCATTGTCCTACCCTTATCTATTCTCGCGGTTACCTCTTTGAAACAATTTAAAAGATTTGTCAGACATGATTTCCCGCACACAAATCCATGCTGATTACTTCTAATCAGACCTTGAATTTCCAAATGTTGGTTCATCCTGTCTCTCATTATCCTCTCCAACAACTTGCCTAGCACTGATATTACGCTCACTGACTAAGAGCTCCCTGGCTTGTCTTTGCTACCTTTCTTAACCAATGGAACCACTCCAGTGGCAAACGACGAAGCAAGAATCTGTGCAAGGGCCCCTGCAATTTCTTCCCTAGCCTCCCATAACATCCGAGGATGGACATGTTCTTGCCCAGGGGAGTTATTCACTTTTTTGTGCTTTAAGGTAGCAAATACCTCCACTCTGGTAATATATATGCGGACCAAAACATTCCCACTTGTTTTCCTTATTACCTTAGTATCCATAATTTGCTCCTGAGTAAACATGCAGGAGACATATTCATTAAACAATTCCCCCCACCTCCTGGTGATTCCACACAAGGACAGCCATGCTCATCAGTAAGGGTAACCTATTCTCTCCTGAGCCACGCTTCTACTCTTAATATGGGGAGAGAACCTCTTGAGATTATCTTTCACCTTTTCTGAGAGATCCATGTCATGCCCTTTTTTGGGGGCTTCTGATTCCCCTCTTAAGGGTGCTTCTGCACTTTGTGTAGTGATCTAAGGATTGACTTAAGGCCGATATCTTAAACCCAATGTATGCCTTCTTTACAGTCCTTACCAGAGCCTCAATATCCCTCGCCATCCAAGGATCAGGTTCCCCCTCAACCACCATCTTTTTAATGAAAATAATCCTAATTTGTTCAATCTCTCTTCATGGTTGGCACCTTTCATACCAGGCAACATCCTGGTAAACCTCCACTGCACCCTCTCCAAAGCATTCACATCGTTTTGCTAGTGTGGCGACCAGACTGCATGCAGTATTCCAAATGTGGTTGACCTAAAGTCTTACACAACTGTAACATGACCTGTCAACTCTTATATTCAATACCAGGTCCAATGAAGGAAACCATGCCGTACACATTATTGAACACTCTACTGATCTGCCTTGCCACCTTCAGGGAACAATGGACCTGAACACCAAGATGTCTCTGTGCATCAATTTTCCCCAATACTTTTCTATTTACTGTATAGTTCGTTCTTGGATTGGATCGTTCAAAATGCGTCGCCTCACATTTGTCCAGATTGAACTCCATCTGTCATGTCTGTGCCCAACTCCCCAATCTATCTATCTTCTGCTGTATTCTCGGACAGTCCTCTTAACTGTCTGCTACTCAACCAATCTTAGTGTCACCTGCAAATTTGCTAATGAAACAACCTACATCTTCCTCCAAATCATTTATGTATACCACAAAAAAACAATGGTCCCAGCAAGGGTCAAATATCTCAATTTTGAGAAGCTCCCTTCTATTATTACTCTTTGTCTCCTGTTGCCTAACCAGTTCTCTATCCATCTAGCTAGAACACCCATGCACCTTCATCTTCTTCATCAGCTTACTATGGGGAAATTTATCAAACGCCTTACTAAAGTCCATCTGTATAACATCTATATCCCTTCCCTCATCAATCAACTTTGTCACCTCTTCAAACAATCCTATTAAGTTTGTAAGCCATTACATTACCTGCGATGGAAATGTGTTGCTGGAAAAGCGCAGCAGGTCAGGCAGCATCTAGGGAACAGGAGAATCGACGTTTCGGGCATTAGCCCTTCTCCAGCAACACATTTCCATCTCTGATCTCCAGCATCTGCAGACCTCACTTTCTCCCCATTACATTACCTGCGCAAAACCATGCTACCTAGTACTGAGAAGTCATTTTATTCCAAATGGGTATATACCCTATCCGTCTGTATCTTCTCCAGTAGCTTCCCTACCACTGACGTCAGGCTCACAGGTCTGTAATTACCTGGATTATTCCTTAAACAAGGAGACACCATTAGCAATTCTCCATTCCCCAGGGACCTCACCCGTGTTCAAGGAAGCTGCAAAAATATATGTTAAAGCCTCAGCTATTTCCTCTCTCTCATCGCTCAGTAACATGAGGGTATATCCCATCCAGACCTGGGGACTTGTCCTTCTTAATGTCCTTTGGAAATGACAACACTTCCTCCCTACTTACGCAAACTTGACCAAGAGTAATCAAAGATCTATACCTAACCTCAACATCTACCATGCCCCTCTCCTTGGTGAGTACCGATGCAAATTACTCATTAAGAATCTCACCCATTTTCTCTGCCTCCAAGCATATCTTTCCTGCTTTGTCCTTGAGTGTGTCCACCCATTCTCTAGCGACCCACTTGCTCCTTATATATGACCAAAATCCTTTATGGTTTTCCTTAATCCTGTTCGCTAAGGATACCTCATGACCCCTTTTAGCCCTCTTAATTCCTCATTTCAACTTGATCCTACATTCATAATATTCTTCCACGGCTTCCTCAATCGCCATTCGCCTAGACATTATGTACACATCCTTTTTTACTCTTAGCTCGTCTCACTTTATCAGTTGTCACCCATGGTTTGCTGACCTTGCCATTTCTATCCATCATTTTCACAGGAAATATCTCTCCTGAACACGAATTAACCTCTCTACAAAAGCTTCCCACATATCAAATGTGGATTTCACATGAAACAGCTGTTCCCACTCTACGTTTCCGTTTCCCAGCTCCTGCAGAATTTTGCTATACTTAGCCTTCCCCCAGTTTAACACTTTTCCTTTAGGGCCATTCTCATCTTTGTCCATGACTAATGTAAAAGTAATGGAATAGTGATCATTATTCACAAAGTAATCCCGTACTGAAACTTCAACCGCCTGGGCGGGCTCATTTCCCAACGCCAGGTCAGTATGGCCGCTTCCCGAGTTTAACTATTTCTATGCTGCTTTAGAGAACCCTCCTCGCCGGTCCTTACAAATTCTGCTCCATCTAGACCTCTAACACTAAGTGAATCACTGTCAATGTTGGGAAAATTAAAATCTATCATCACCATCCTGTTGCACCTATATCCTTCTGTGATCTATCAGCATATTCGTACCTCTATCTCATGCTCGGTGTTGGGAGGCCTGTAGTACAATCTCAGCATTGTTACTGCACCATTTCTATTTCTTTGCTCTGCCCATATTGGCTCACTGCTCGAATATTCCATGGTGCCCTCCTTCAGCACAGCTGTGATATCTTCTTTGAAAAGTAATTCTTCTCCTCGACCCCCTTTACCTTCCTCTCTACCCCGCCTGAAGCATTAATGTCCTGGGATATTTAATTGCCAAATCAGGACTTTCCCTCAACCAAGTCTCAGTAATAGTAATAACATTAAATTCCCAGGTACTATTCCAAACCCTAAGTTCATCTGCCTTAACTGCTAAACTTCGTGCATTAAAACTACCAGTCCCTCTTTGTTCATTCTCCGCTTCCTGCTTCCTCTTCCCGTCAGCCATTCTGATTTCATTATCTGGTTCCTTAGGTTTTAGTTACTACCTCCTTTCTGTTGACCAACCTCTTCATTTGTTTCCCGATCCTCTGCCACATTAGTTTAAACCTTCCACAACAGCGTTAGCAAAACCACCCCCTAGGACATTGGCTCCAGTCCTACCTAGACGTAGACCGTTTAATTTGTAATAGTCCCACATCCCCCAGAACCGGTCCCAATGTCCCAAACATCTGAATCCCTCCTTCCTGCACGATCTCTCAAGCCAAGCATTCTTCCTGATTATTCGATCCTTCCTACTCTGACTAGCACTTGACACTGGTAGCTATCCTGTGATTACTACCTCTGAGGTACTACTTTTTTTTTTAACTTGGTTCCTAACTCCCTAAATTCTTCTTGTAGAACCTCATCTCGACGGCATTTTAATGTAGGAAGAGATCATTGTGGCTTATAATGTATTAGGAATACTATGTTAGACTGATGAATGGGTTCTGTGACTCCATATTAATGCTGATCTTGTTCATGTTGATCGTGTTTTTTGAATGTCCTGTTCATTGTAACCTGCACGCCTTACTCTGTCCAAGTTTATTTTGCACCCTGTGATCTGTGTGTCCTTGCTTACTGTCATCTGCCTGTACTGCTCGCAAATAAAGCTTTCACTGGACTTTGGCACTAATAAGTTCATTATTTCTCACCCAAACAGTGTCTCTTTTACAAACATGTGATCGTCGCTAATCCTCACGTTTCAGCGGAATCATCCCTCCTTGTCTCATAGCAATACAGGTTAAATACTCAGTTCCATGACTGTCTCCTCATGGTATCATCATCTCATGGATTAGACTGTTGTTACTTGTTTGAGCTGTGCCTGTGCAAATGAGATCATTCCTTACAAAGGAGATCATACCTGTTCACAGTGCCCCAAATACTCTCTCATAATGGTCCGACAAATACAGGAAGATGGATTTACTTATGCACTTGAATCAATTTACAACGAAGGGCAACATACCATACAAGATGCTCAATACTTAACACCCTTCGATATGTTATTTTTGGTGACTCATGATCAAGGACATTCAGGTCCTTTTGAAAAACAACACTTCTCAACCTTGTACCATTTAAACAATACAAAATGAGATGCATGCTGTTTATTTCTCATATCCAAATCATGTCTATGCTTCGCAAATTGTTGTGGTTCAAACTCTGAAACATGTGATATCCCATGAGTAACTGCCTTCGGTCCATAACAGTACAAGAAGATCAGTATTGCTTCCACTGACCAATTCTCAATCCATGTGGTATATCCAGCTGCCCCCGTCCACACCTTATCACTTAACGTTGGCAATAATCTTTTCGTCTTCACTGTCAACGGGGGTGGTACCAGGGGACTGGAGAGTGGCGAATGTTGTGCCCCTGTTCAAAAAAGGGAATAGGGATAACCCCGGGAATTACAGGCCAGTTAGTCTTACTTCGGTGGTAGGCAAAGTAATGGAAAGGGTACTCAGGGATAGGATTTACGAGTATCTGGAAAGACACTGCTTGATTAGAGACAGCCAGCAAGGATTTGTGAAGGGTAGGTCTTGCCTTACAAATCTTATTTAATTCTTTGAGGAAGTGACCAAGTATGTGGATGAGGGTAGAGCAATGGATGTAGTATACATGGAGTTTAGTAAGGCATTCGATAAGGTTCCCCATGGTAGGCTTATGCGGAAAGTCAGGAGGCATGGGATAGAGGGAAATTTGGCCAGTTGGATAGAAAACTGGCTAACCGGTCGAAGTCAGAGAGTAGTGGGAGATGGTAAATATTCAGCCTGGAGCCCAGTTACAAGTGGAGTTCCGCAGGGATCAGTTCTGGGTCCTCTGCTGTTTGTAATATTTATTAATGACTTGGAAGAGGGAGTCGAAGGGTGGGTTAGTAAATATGCAGATGATACGAAGATTGGTGGAGTTGTGGATAGTGAGGAGGGCTGTTGTCGGCTGCAAAGGGACTTCGATATGATGCAGAGCTGGGCTGAGGAGTGGCAGATGGAGTTCAACCCTGCCAGGGTGAGGTTGTCCATTTTGGAAAGACAAATAAGAATGCGGAATACCGGGTTAACGGTAGGGTTCTTAGTAAGGAGAAATAACAGAGGGATCTTGGGGTCTATGTTCATAGATCTTTGAAAGTTACCACTCAGGTGGATAGAGCTTGTAAGAAGGCCTGTGGTATATTAGCGTTCATTAGCAGAGGAATTGAATTCAAGAGTCTTCAGGTGATATTGCAGCTGTACAGGACTTTGGTTAGGCCACATTTGGAGTATTGTGTGCAGTTCTGGTCGCCTCACTTTAGGAAAGATGTGGCAGCTTTGGAGAGGGTGCAGGGGAAGATTTACCAGGATGTTGCCTGGAATGGAGAATAGGTCGTACGAGGATAGGTTGAGAGTGCTAGGCCTTTTCTCGTTGGAACGGCGAAGGATGAGGGGTGACTTGATAGAGGTTTATAAGATGATCAGAGGAATAGATAGAGTAGACAGTCAGAAACTTTTTTTCCCGGGTACAACAGAGTGTTACAAGGGGACATAAATTTAAGGTGAAGGGTGGAAGGTATAGGGGAGATGTCAGGGGTGGGTTCTTTACCCAGAGAGTGGTGGGGGCATGGAAAGCGCTGCCTGTGGGAGTGGCAGAGTCAGAATCATTGGTGACCTTTAAGTGGCAATTGGATAGGTACATGGATGGGTGCTTAAGCTAGGGCAAATGTTCGGCACAACATCGTGAGCCGAAGGGCCTGTTCTGTGCTGTATTGTTCTATGTTCTATGTTCTATGTACTCTAACTTCCTTCGTTCACTTGTTGGGAACTATGTAAAAAAACATACTGCAATTCAAATACGCCACTCTCACTGGTTCTCGTTTGTGGATGCATTAACTAACACAAATTCCACAAGTTTCTCAACGATGATTTCCGGTTTCTAAATCTAATCTGACTCTGCAAAGTCACACCATGATTTCCCAAGTGTCGAGTTATAAAATTTCTCACAGTAGGTTCTAATATTTTCCTCAGGCGTGACATCAACGTACCCTTTTTATTTGTTTCCCCTCCCACTCCGGTTTTAAATATTTAGGATTACAATAGCTCCTTTCCAGTCTGCAGGAACCAGAATTCCCAGAGTCTAAAGAATTTTGAAGGTAATCAATACTTTTTTCTTGTCATTACAACATTTAAAAGACATTTGGATAAGTACATGAATAGGAAAGGTTTGAAGGGATATGGGCCAAGCGCGGGGCAGGTAGGACTAAGTTAGTTTGGAATTGGAATAGTCAGCATGGACTGGTTGGAGCGAAGGGTCTGTTTCTCTCCTGTATGACTCTATAACTCTTTCACTAGCTGTAATGCCACTTCCCTGAAAACAGTGGGATGGAGCTCATTTAGTGCAGTAACTTGCAAACCTTCAATTTAATTAGTTTTTTTGAGTAAGTTCTCTTTATTAAATCTAATTCAGCACAGTTTCTTATTTTCACCAGTCAGTCTGCCCCATAGTATTTCTGGAAGATTTTCGGTACCTTCCATTGTGGAGACAGGAGGCAGAGATGGATTCCCTCACTGTGTGAATACATCAGAGCACTGCAATTGGGAGATGATGGACGTGACACCCACTCCTGCTCAGAAAGTTCTAGATTCAAAACAGTTCAATGAAACTGTAACTTCCTGATCACTGACAGCATAGTCCTCTCCCTCGTGCGAGGTTACAAGTTATGCTGAAACCGATGACACAAAGCTGTGACCATCTCATTTTAGAATCCAACTGACCTCACACTGGCGTAGGTCCAGGTCGAGGTAAGAAACCGTTTTGATCAAAATATGTGTAACGAGAAGAGTTGCCAGCAGAGAATTCTACCTGGAAAGGTGTGAATGATGGTTTATTCAGAAACAGCGTGAGGCAGAACCGAAAACTGGGGATATTGTGAACGTGGGAGTGGACAGGTGTTGTGGTCGACGGAGCATTCAGATATAAATCAGCTCAGGAAAAAATGGGATAATCGTGGTTATGAACATTTGTTTCTCCTCAGATGTTTGTAAGCAAAGGATATGAAATTCATGGAATATAAATGGAGTTTGTGATTGAAAGCGAAGAAAATAGTTTGGATCTTTGCCAAATATACATAGCAGAGAAAACGATGACATTGACAACGGGTTAGAGGATTAGTAAATCGGCAGAGATAAACTCACCAGGAACACTAACAATAGCGAGGATAGGATAGTAACCTGCCTGAATAATCATCAGTACACAGAGACAATCGAGATGTTTTCACCGCCCTGAAGTCTCCTTCACCACAACAACTTCCAATATAAAAACAGTCTCCGGGCACAACTGACCTGAACATACACAAGAAATATGGATTTCGCTGGATTTTACTGTCATACCTCTTATCAGTTAAGTATCGTTTACACGATGTAATTCAATAATATGTTTGTAAAGGTGCAAACATCATATTGCACAGTTTGTATGCCTTTTCCTTTTTCGATTTGTTGTAGACTTAGCTCAAAAGTGAATGTTCTGTTTACTGAACAGCCTTGGGCAACTGTCGGTGTGGCATTTGCACATTCTCCTCGTGTCTGCGTGGGTTTCCTCTGGGTGCTCCAGTTTCCTCCCACAGTCCAAAGATGTACAGGTTAGATGAATTGGCCATTCTAAATTGCCCATTGTGTCAGGGGTGAATATAGGGTAGGGCAATGGGTCTGGATGGGTTACTCTTCGGAGGGTCGGTGTGGACTTGTTGGGCCAAAGCGCCTGTTTCCATACTGTAGGGAATCTTAAAAAAAAATGACCTGTTGATTGGGATTCAAGGGTCAGACACAGTATGTATTTTTCATGGGCGAAGAAACAGAAAGGAATAGAAGACAGTGACTATGGAGACTGATGAGGAGTAAAGTGATAAACCTCCACTTCCCAATGTCTTCTTGACAGACAGAATAAAATAAAATGCAGAGAAAGAAACGGAATATATTCGGAAGAAGGAATGGCAAGAAGGAATGTTGACAATGTCAACAAAACAGGATAATTTGAAATGAATGGCCGAAAAATGATTGATGTGCGCGTGTATGTGTGTGTGTGTGAGTGTCTGTGTGTTGTGTGTGTGTGTGTGTGTGTGTGTGTGTGTGTGTGTGTGTGTGTGTGTGTGTGTGTGTGTGTGTGTGTGTGTGTGTGTGTGTAGATCGATAAGACTGCTCATATGTGTCCACCATATTCAGAATGAACAAGAGAGACATAGTTAACAAAAACGATGCATGCGATGTATAAAATATATAAAACATTAATATGTTATTTAATCTTCAGCTGAGATGTTATGTTCTCCTTCTCTCAACGTCCCCTCTGCCGACTGCCCCTTCCTTGTCTTCCCAGACCTAATCTCTAATTCTTATCAGGATTTACGTTATACATTCCTGGTTCTGGTGTTCCAATTTATTTCAGTTAATCAATGTTCTACCGGGAAACATATACATTGGCCTGCTGGGTTCTGTAAACAGCTATTGCCTGTCATATTGATGGAGATAAAAGTTCTAGCATCAGACCAAACATTTCAACATATTAATCTGTTGCACATACACTGTAAAAAAGATCACAGCACACAGGAATTGCCAAACCAAATACAGAAGTGCATCTTCTTCTATCAATCATATAGACTTCTCTATTTTTACATCTCCACGTCTATATCCTCTCTCTCTCTCTTTTGATCTAGTTAATAAATCCTCCATTCGTTCTTCGTGTCCCATGTCTCAAACATCCCTCCTTCAGTTTACATCTATTGCTCACTTTTGGATGAGATTTCTTATAATTGAGTAATGTAACTAAAAGATATGAGGAAGGAGTTAGCCAGAGTTAGTTGGAAGGGGAGCTGAGCACGGGAAGATTGTGAAGCAGCAAGACAGGGGTTTCTGGAGGTACTTCAGCAGCACATCGGAAATTCATGCCAAGTTAGAAGAACGATATTCAGCGGAAGACGAACTCAGGGACAGCATAAAAACAAAAGAAAATGCACACAATGTGGTGAAGATTATTGGGAATCCAAAGGATTACGAAGCCTACAAATTCCAGCACACTTAGCTAATAACAGCAAATGGGAGGAGCGGGTGATATATAATATTATGATTGTTAATCATGTAAAAGAATATTGCAAGAGATTTTTATGTATATAACAAGGAGAAGACAGAGTAAAGAACAAATAAAGGACTGTTGGAAAATGAGGTTTGAATAGTTATGGGAAGCAAAGACGAATTGAATAGGTACTTTGCATCAGTCTTCACGGTGGAAGACACCAGCAAAATGCCAGAATTTCAAGAGAGTCAAGGGATAGATGTGAGTATAGTGACCACCAGTAAGGAGAAGGTGCTGGGGAAGGTGAAGTTGGATCAATCACTGAGACTACGTGGACTACACCTCATAGTTCTAAAGAGATATCGAAGGCGATTGTGGAGGCATTGCTGGTGATCTTTCAAGAAACTTTGGAGTGAGGGAGGACTGGTAACTGTAATCACCCCATTTAAGGAGAGAGACACACAGTAGACAGGAAGTTATAAATGGTCAGGCAAGTTGAAACTGTTGTGTAGAAGGACTTAATGGATCCTTGGGTTTATGATTAGACGTGTGGAGTATAAGAACAAGGAAGTTGTGATGTATATTGGTCATGGTGCGATTAAGCTACAACATAACAAGAGTTAAATTTTCAATGCCATTGCGAACAGCAGACTTGAAAGTACGGTTGAAATAAAGGAAATCAGTTCGAAGCAGACTGGAGCATTAGTGACAAACATACTGTTTCCTTGAGCCTGTAATGAGAATGTTGGTATCAGCTTGCCAATAAACAGACTAAAAAAAGTATAAAGAGCACAATAAAATCTGTTGCTGCTGAACTTTCAACGTCCAATACATATGAAGCTGGAAAAGCACAGCAGGTCAGACAGCATCCTAGGAACCTAAAGTTAACCTTTCCGGCTGAAATGCTTCATCAGGATTGGGGCAGGGGGAGAGGAACCGGGAAGTAAATAGAGAGAGGGGCGTGGGACTGGGAGAAGGGTAGGTGGGATGGCGAAAGGGAATGAAAGTAGGGGAATATTGTGATTGGGCAGTGGAAAGGGTGTAACGGATATGCGAATGAGAAGATGGGCAGCTTAGGTCAGGTCAGGGAAGGTGGAACATGAAATAAGGCTGTGGGTGGAGAGATTTTGAAGCCGGTGAAATCAATATTGAGACCATTGAGCTGTAAGCTTTCCAGCTGAAATATCAGGTTGTGTTCCCCAGTTTCTGTTTGGCCTCACTCTGACAGTGGAGGAGGCCAAGAATGGACCTGTCGTGGGATGAGCTGAAGGGGGGTTGGTGTGTGGGAGTAATTGAAATGGATGGCAACTGGAATGTTGGGTTGGTTAAAGCGTGCAGACAGCAGATGCTCCGTGAATATTTGAATATTTCCCTCAGTCTCCTTTTTCCTCTACCTGATACAGAGCAGACCACATCGAGTGTTGGAGACGAGCTTGGGGGGCGGTGGGCAGGATCAGGCACTGCTGAAACAGCATCAGTGCTGTGCACACAAGAACCAACCCGAATTTCCATTTACCATCCATTTTAATTCCCACTCCAACTCGTCCGGCGACATGCCCGTTCTTAGCCTGTCCACAGTCAGTGGAACACCACTTGAGAAATTAACTTTAGAGCTGATAGCACAATGGCCTCAATATTGACTGCAGCAGTTAAAAGTCCTTCCATCTGCAGCCTTATCCCATGTCCCTTCTCCCTGACCAGATCCACCTGTCCATCTTCTCACTCACCTATCCGCTCCAGCCTTCCCACTGACCAATCACAGTAACCTCATACCTGCATGTACCTATCACCATCATACCTACCCTTCGCCCTTCCATATTCTATCACTCCATTTCTGGGCTCCCGTCCCTCTCGTCAGTCCTGATGAAAGGTCCAAGATCTAAATATTGCCTTTGCTGCTCATCTGATTCTGTCTGGTCTGCTGTGTTTATCCAGCTCCAAGTTTATTAACTCTGGCCTCTCGCATCTGTAGTACTCTCTCCAAGTTGTGGAACTATGTAGTATACATGTAAGAAGAAATAAATTTGGACATTTGAAAAGATCGCTGACTCATTCCTCATTTCTTAACAATCCAACACACACCTTCCAGATGAAGCAGCATTTCACTTGTACTCTTTCAATCCAATCTCTTCTCATTGCTGCTCACAATGCAATCTCCTTTACATTTGGGAGACCAAACAGAGACTGCATTGAGGAACACTCCCATTTTGTCTGTAGGAAGAGCCCTGACCCTATCATTGTTTCGCATTTCAGTAACCTACGTTGGTCTCATGCTAATATTTTGGTACTGGGCTGCTGCAATGTTCCAATGAAGTACAACCAAAGCTCGAGTAACACCTCACTTTGCATTTTGGTACGTTACAGCCTGAAGGAGTTAATATACAATTCCATGCTTCAACAGCCTGATCCTATTAAGGATGTTCTCCAATCATCATGCATTCCTGCTCTCCCAATGGACTTGCCCTGCTTGTGAATCGTTTATCTTGAACTCAATTCAGGATCCCATTTCCTCCCTTCACAATCTAATTTTTATTCATTTTACGTTCGATTCTCTTTTACCACAACCAAAACTCCATTTTTCAGTGGCATTGCGCCTCCACACTGTCTGTTTCCTGTCACCCCTCCTTTACCTCTGTCAAGGTATTAAAAGCTCATTTTCCAATCCTTTTGTGTTCTGAAGAAATGTCACAATGGACTTGAAATTGGAACTCTGTTTTTTTCTGTCTCTGCAGATGTTGCCAAATCTGCCATGTTTCTCCAGAAATGAACAAAACACATTTTCAATTAAACAAATAACCGAGGATACTGGAAATTGAAACCAGTACAAAAAAAGAAACTGAGCCTTGAAGAATGATGACTGGACCCAAATGATTAACTCTACTTTAACTCCGCTGATACTGCCAGACGTGCTTAACTTCTCCAGCAATTTCTCTTTTTCAACACGTTTCAAAGACATACGTCAACGTTGCTAAAACCTCCTGTCCAACCTGGAGCGCTATATACTGGGAAGCGAAAGATAACACAAGATGCACAAATTCTCTGGTTCTGAATTCACGTAAAGCTGGCATCACTGACACTACAGAGCTCTTACTCTTAGTCAGGGAGAGAAACAGAAGGAGGGATGCATTCATGGTAAACACAGAATGTAGCACATACTGGAAGGGAAAGAATTCAGATGAATATGTTAAAGGATGTTCGGTAAAGAGACAAATCGGAAGTGTGACACGATGGAGAGACCCTCAGCCGAATTAGAATATAAAAATGTAAGAATTTCCACATCGGAAACCAGAGTAGGTCACTGAGTAGAGGGCTGATGTGTGAATGGGTCTCGGTGTGAACTGGGGGACAGGCAGCTGAACTGCATTGGAGATATTGCAGCTCAAACCGTGTATTCCATGTGGTGCAGTAAACCACAGCAACAACTGAAGTAGAATTATATTTAACTATAATCTGTAACTTCTTGCACGGAATAATCCCTCAGTCTACCATTATCAGTAAACTGATCTATGGTTCAGTGACGAGTGTGGGTAAACATGTCAGGGTCACAACTATGTGTACCCCTAAAACTGATGGCAAACCATAAAACTACCGCACTTGACTGGTTACATTACAAACTGCAGAACTAACATCTGATAGAGAGGGCGCAATGATCCCAAAACTAACAGATCAGACCGAAGCTATGCAGTCCTGCCACATCAGGTCATAACTGGATAAAACAACTTACTGCAGGAGAGTGTCATACACATGTCCGCATCCTAAATAATGGAACAGCCCTACACATCAGTGGAAAAGACAATGATGTGGTATTAACACCATACTCAGCAAGAACTGTTGAGTCGATGATCAATTTCACCTCATCAGGATGCTCACAGAATCTGGTTCGCTCTCTGTGACATGAAGAAACATCTGAACACAGTAGATTCGACAAAGCAATGTACTACAAACCATGTCCCTTGAGAAGCTGTTTCATTCCAGTTCTAACTCTGATATCTATTTGCAATGTGGAAAATTACTATGACAAGCCCATTAAGAGAGAATAAGTACAGTATGACCAATATCACCCCTCAGTTCCATCACGACAGTCAAATTGGTAGGAGTGCTTTTTGACTGAGCTGTCAATCAGCACACAGAAATAACCAGCTCAGTATGGTTTCTGATAAGTCCCCATGTGGAAATGGTGCTGTTGTGGAAATGTCACTGCATTACTAATCCAGACCGTTCTCTGGTGGAAGTTAAAAACAATTAATAAAATGTCGGGACTGGTGTCAGTAATACTGACCTGAAGCCAATGTCGATTGTAAACATCAATTTGCTTCCCCAGTGCAATTTCAAGAAGTGAATCTCCCGTGTTTTCTGGTCTGGTCTAAAAGTGAATTCAGACACACAGGCATGTGATCAACTCTTCAATGGTCTCTTAAACACCCAAGCAAGGCACTCAATTGTATCAAAGTTCTCCGAGGTCTTAAAGGATAAACCCAGACAGAACACCCGGCACCAATCTCAGTATGGGAAAAGGGAATGGGAAACACAGTCCTGTCGACCCTGCAGAGACCTCCTTCCTAACATCTGAGAGCTTGTGACAACATTTACAGAGAAGGACGACGGTTTTTCAACAATACTATGCCTTCCCCCAGACAGCTGAGACTGCACTAACCTGGGTGGGAACTTTACATCAGGCTGGTAAAGTGTTGCTGATGCTGAACAAGGTTTTAATCATATCACACCTGGAGTAGTGTGTACAGATTTAGTCTCCTCACTGAAGAAAGGATATTGGAAGCAGCTCAGAAATTGTACCTTCAACTAAATCCTGCAATTAAGGGATTAACTTATAAGGAAAGGATGATCAGGTTGATCTAATATGAATTAGAATTTACAAGAATAAAAGATTATCTTATTTTTATATAGAACACCGGAAAGATTCAACAACAGAAGCCAATTACACAGCTAATTCCACTTCTCCAGCTTGTTACACAGGAACAGCAGAAGGATATTCAGGCCTTCGACCCTGTTACAATAGAACAGGACGAGGTTATTCAGCCCCTGGTGCCTGATATACAGTTATAGGAGGAGGTCACTCAGCTCCTCGAGTCTATAACGCTGCACACAGAGTAGGCCATGAGTCACCAGTATCCTGTTATGCAGCAACAGGATCAGTCCATTCAGCCTCCACAAGTCTCTAACACGAAAACCGAAAAAGATTGGTACAGTAGAATAACAGGAGGCCATTCAGCGCGAGAAATAAAGAAGGCGATAAAATTATTTGAAACTTGTTATGGAAAGGTGGAGGTAATTCACCCAGGTGTCTGTTGTACGGGAAAAGGTGGAGACAAATCACTTCATCGATCCCATTTCAGGGATGCAGGAGGTGATTGTTCAGTATCTCGAGCCTGTTGTGAAGAAATATGAAGAGACCTTTCAGCCCCACAAAATGTTGTACAGCAACAGGAAGATTACCCAGTCCGTGAGGCTTCTGACGTATTATCAGGAGGAAGAGAAGCAGATTTTGAATCTGTAAATCAGGACATTCCAACCAACAATAGGAACACCATGAGGACATTCAGCCCATTCAGTGTGCAAACCAGGAATTATGTGAATCCATTCAGACACTCGTGCCTATTACACAGCGATTGGAGCAGATCTTTTAAATCTTTGCGCCTGTTACACAGGAACACGGGAAAGGGAAAGTAGAGGATGCAAAAAATTATCAATTAGGATAATCATCTTCACTTGTGAATAAAATGTTGTGGGCAAACTGTTGGGAATTTAGGGAAATTGCGAGACTCCGATATTAATTAATTAAAAACAACGGATTTGCAAAGTAAACCAGAATACATCAGAATCAGCGTTTTTAAATCATTTGTTTGCTCGAAGTCTGTAAATATGTGACATGCAAAGTTAGACAATAGGTATCCTGGAGGAGTAAAGTATCTGGACTTTGAAAAGGCATTGATAAAACGCTGCACAAAATATTAAGCTCTAAAATAAGAGCACATGGGTTTGGGAGGAACCCAAGAGGGCTGGTGAGCCAACAAAATGCAGAGAGATGGAACAGTTGTTTCGTTAGTGGTTGGCAGCTTTTGGGATTCCATCGAGTTCAGACCACATGACCCAACAATTTAACATCCAATGTATTACTTGGATGAGAGGAGAGAAAACACTTCAGCCACATTTTCAGCTGACACTGAAACAAGTGGAGAAGTAGGTTGATGTAATGAAGATGTCGAAAAATTGCAAATGGGCATGAACAGTTTAGATGAATGTGCCAACATCTGGCAGCTAAAAATTAACGTGGATAATATGGGATTAACCATTTTGATCAGAGGAATCCAACATGCCATGGAAATTGAGAGAAACTTCAGAGTGCTTACTTGCAGAGGCATCTGGGTGTCCTTGTGCAGATCACAGAAAACTCACATGCAGGTACAGCAGGGAATGAGAAAGGCAAGTGCAATTTCAGCATTTGCTTATAAAAGAATAGTGTATAAAGGGAGGGAAGAATTACTGCAACTCTGCAAGGTATTAGTGAGACTCTAACTGATGTACTGTGTTCAGGATGCAGTACAACAGTTGTCCTGACGCAGGAGTGATGTTGTTACAAAGAAGGCAGTTCAGAATAAGCACTTTAGATTGATTCCAGAGATGAATTTGTCTTTTGAAGCGAGTTCGAGCAGATCAGGCCGATACATTTTAGGTTCAGAAGAATGAGAGGAGACCTCATTGAGGCCCGGAGGATGTTAAAGGTGATTGACATTGTCGGTGTGGAGTGGATATTTCCTCATCTGGGGTAAACTAGATCATGGTTTTAGGATTAGGCAGAGCAGATTTAAAACAGGGGTGAGGAGAACTTACTTCTCTCAATGGGTTGTGAATCTGTGTAACTCACTGTCCCAGTGTGCAGGGGATGCTGGGACATTGAGTAGATTAGATTCCATACAGTGTGGAAACAGGCCCTACAGCCCAAACAGTCCAAACCGACCCGCAACCCACCCAGACCCATTCTCCTACATTTACCATGGCCAATTCAGCTAAACTGCACATTTTTGGATTGTGGGAGGAAACCCACGCAGACACGGGGAGAATGTGCAAACTCCACACAGAGAGTTGCTTGAGGCGGGAATTGAACGCGGCTCTCTAGCAGCGCTAGAGCGCTTACCACTGTGCCACCGTGCCGTGAGTAAATGAAGACATATGGAGAACAGGCAGGGAAATATACCTGAGCCAGCAATTACATCAGCCATGATTGTATTCAATGGCGGAACAGACTCGAGGGGCTGGATTGTTCCTCTTTCTTATTCAGTCCTTCGACTGTTCTCCACAGGAACGGGGACGGACTGGTTATCTATCAGGAAGCAGGCACTCTGGATAAATCAGTCTTAATCAGTTTGACAGAACGTAACCAGTGGAGTTCAGGCCACATGACCCAACAATGTGGTCTGAACTCCACTGTTTACAATCGATATCAGTGATCAGGACGATAGAACAGATGTACTGCTGCTACGTTTGGTGATGACACTGAGGTAAACAAGACATTAACCTATCAAGAGAATGTGGAAATTCTGCAAATTGATATGGACAGGTAAAGTCAATGAATGATACTTTGCCAAGTAGAATATAACGGAATGTATAACCTGCCAGCTTTTTTCTGGAAGAATGGAAGGCAGTATGTTACTGAAATGGAGATGGATTACTCAACATAGAGATACAGTGTGTTCTGGAGGGTTTACTCTAACCCATTCAGACATGGGAAGTGTTGCTCGATCTCCCTGATGATTTGCTCCCTGACTTTCCCAGTGGTCCTACTATTCTCAGAACACTCGGGATATTTTGATGTGATTGGTTGGCGGTGGGAGTGGTGAGGGGGAGGTTGTTTTGAGATGTCTATCAAAGGCCGAGAGCTTCCCCTTTCTTTCCGAATGGAGACCCAAAGACGATGGGAATGGCTGACTGCTTCTGAATGAAGATGCAGTGGCTGCTGCCATGACAGTGAGTATTCACCAACATGATGTACTGTGCATGGGCACACTGCAACATTAATGGAGTGAGAGCTTCTTCAGTTTCTCGAGCTCTCCTCATTAATATGGAAAGCCCACAGAGCAATGTACATCATTGGGAATCCTGCAATACTGAGAAAACATGGATACACCTGGCAAACCTCTGTTGAGAGAGAAAACATTCACCTCATCCACAATACATACCCACCATCACCAAATGGTGACATTGATATTGAGATTAAATTACTTACAGTGTGCAAACAGGCCCTTCGGCCCAACAAGTCCACACCGACCCGCCACCCACTCAGACCCATTCCCCTATATTTACCCCTTCAACACACACTACGGGTAATTTAGCATGGCCAATTCATCTAACCTGCACATTTTTGGACTGTGGGAGGAAACCGGAGCAAACCCACGCAGACACGCGAAGGATGTGCAAACGCCACACAGCCATTCACCTGAGACGGGAACTGAACCCGTGTCTCTGACGTTATGAGGCAGCACTGCTAACCACTGTGCCACCGTGCCGCTGGGAGACAATGCACATGTCACGCACTCCGGCCTGGAAAGTTCCAGATCATAGATGCTCAATGAAACAGTCACCGGCAGCACCATCCTCACCCTGGTATGAAACTGCAGGTCGTATTGAAGGAGGTGACACCACTCTGTGACCAGTTTCTTATTCAATCAGGGTCCCCTCACACTCTGCTCCAGAAGTAAGTGGAACTTGGCAAGCTGTTCCTGGAAAACACGGGGTGGATCCAGTAGGTCCCTTTCCCCAGACACATTCACACCGTGGTTTCAGAGCTTCCCCTCTCTACAGCCTCTGCTCCATTTGCTTTTCATGTTCCTGACCCAGGTGTTATAACTACAGTCCCCATGCTCCATCCAGAGTTGGCTCACCAAAGCCTTAGGTCTCCATGAATGTCTGAGGCAGCTCACAGCATAACCTCCAGAAAACCATCCCCAACACTTCCACTAACTTTGCAATAGCAGGCGACAGTCGGAAGCCCCTCAGCTACAAGTGTTATGGAGCTGACTAGACCCCGTCAAAATATTTTAAGCAGATAGCCTCGACCCTAACTTTCCCTTATTTTAAATGTAGATTTTAACTGTGTGTTCCAGATGTGTTGCAACTGGTCACCCCACTAAACGTTAAGCAAAATGTAATCCATTCAAAAGCTCCAATTAAAACACAATCAAAGAGAATAACAATTAACTGCGCTAATACAGGGACATTCCAAAAACACACCCCTTGGCAAAAAGATTAATTCAAACACAGAATCTTATGTGCAGTTCTCCAATCCAGGAGGAAGCAACTTTAAGAGAGTTTTCAGAGAGATTGGGGAGACACTGAATGAATACTTTTCGTCAGTATTCAATCAGGAACAGGACATTGTTGTCAATGTGAATACTGAGTCACAATTAAGTAGAATGGATGGCATTGAGGTATGTAGAGAAGAGGTGTTGGAAATTCTGGAAAGGGTGAAAATAGATAAGTCCCCTGGGCCTGATGGCATTTATCCTAGGATTCTCTGGGAAGCAAGGGAGGAGATTGCAGAGCCATTGGCCTTGATTTTTTTATGTCCTTGTTGTCTACAGGAGTAGTGCCAGAAGATTGGAGGCTAGGAAATGTGGTTCCCTTGTTCAAGAAGGGGAGTAGGGATAAATCTAGTAACTATAGGCCGGTGAGTCTCACTTCTGTTGTGGGCAAAATCTTAGAGAGAATTGTAAGGGATAGGATTTATGAACATCTGGATAGGAATAATGTGATCAAGGATAGTCAGCATGGTTTTGTGAAGGGCAGGTCGTGCCTCACAAACCTTATTGCATTATTTGAGAAGGTGACTAAGGAGGTGGACGAGGGGAAAGTGGTAGATGTGGTGTATATGGATTTTAGTAATGCATTTGATAAGGTTCCCCATGGTAGACTACTGCAAAAAATACGGAGGTATGGCATTGAGGGTGAGTTGGAGGTTTGCGGTGCAGAAGGCATATGGTGTACTGGCTTTTATTGGTAGAGGAATTGAGTTCCGGAGTACTGAGGTCATGTTGCAGTTGTATAAGACTCTGGTGCGGCCGCATCTGGAGTATTGTGTGCAGTTTTGGTCGCCATACTATAGGAAGGATGTGGAGGCACTGGAACGGGTGCAGAGGAGGTTTCCCAGGATGTTGCCTGGTATGGTAGGAAGATCGTATGAGGGAAGGCTGAGGCACTTGGGGTTGTTTTCATTGGAGAAAAGAAGGTTTAGGGGTGACTTGATAGAGGTGTACAAGATGATTAGGGGTTTAGATAGGGTCGAGAGTGAGAATCTTTTTCCACGTATGGAGTCAGCTATTACAAGGGGGTATAGCTTTAAATTAAGGGGGGGGGGGGGGGGGGTAGGTATAGGACAGATGTTAGGGGTAGGTTCTTTACTCAGCGAGTCGTGAGTTCATGGAATGCCCTGCCAGTAGCAGTGGTGGACTCTCCCTCATTATGGGCATTTAAGCGGGCATTGGATAGGCATATGGAGGATAGTGGGCTAGTGTAGGTTAGGTGGGCTTGGATCGGCGCAACATCGAGGGCCGAAGGGCCTGTACTGCGCTGTATTCTTCCATGTTCTATGTTCTATGTAATAGCAGCTGGGGATCATGTATTGGAACTTTCAACCCTTCTGGGATACCAAGCAGCTTCTGAATGCTGCAGCTAAAAACAAAACGAGAAAACCTGGTCTGGGAGAGGTGGCCACTGCCCTTCCATTGTTACCAACGTTTTGATAAAACCTAAAGACCTTCTCAGTTATTTACTTAAGCTGTTTTCAGATGGCAGTACAGGGTCTCTGCCTTTAAAACCTTTATTCAAAAAAGAAAAAGAGAAAATAACCCTTTTAAAATGAAAACTAAAACATAAATTTTCAAAGATGGCTTCATTTTAAACCGTTTATTCTTATTGTTTCAGTAGACTGCAATACATATATATTACATTGACACAAAGCATGCAAACATTTAAAACTATATTCTATTTCAGTCAGTTTACTTCTGCCACAGATCGCCTCTGATTTTCTTCATCCATGTCTCGACAACTTGTCAGCAAGTAGGGGTTCTCGTCCTGTCACCTGTATAACTTCCGAATTGAATGGCAACAATAATAACCTCTGTATGAACAGACTGGAAATTTTCTCCTTCAATTTGTCTAAAAACGTTCAGGCGTTATGATCAGTATATATATATTTGTCTTGACACGCTATTGGCAACTTAAATGCTGAAATGTTGTAACGTCAACACCAAGCTCAAGGCCTCCTTCCCAGTTGTGAAATAGGTCACAACTGACGTTGTCACAGGAAACTACAAACATAATGGAGCTCTTCTCATCTCCATCATAGTCCTTCTCAATTACATATCTCATCATGTCTCAGCTGAAAGGATTTACATGTTTCTGTAACTCTGAATGCTGTAACCTTTTTACTTGCTCCTCCCAGCCGACGCCACTTAACCTTACACACAAATATATATTTTAAGATCTTGCACATTCTTCTCAAGCCGTCCCGGAAGCCAAACTTTGATTTATGGATCAACTGATAATCATCAGCCATTTCAGTATATAATCATGCCATTTTAACTCTCTGCTCTTCCCCACGAATCTCACGACTGCAGGAAGTGAGTTTTTGAACTCCTCCAAAGTAAGAATCTCCCTAGGAATCTCATAGATTGCTCTGTTTTTAATACCCTCACTCAGCTTTCAAAATTACTTTGTTTAATCCTTTCAAACTCAATGTACGTTTAACCAGGGACGCTATTTTACATTCTAAAACACTGTCTGCTGTTTCTGGCTCAAGTTCATATGAACTTCAGATGTCTTTCTTCACCTCCTCATAATCTCCCGATATCTCTTCCGATAGGAATGCAGATACCTCACTCCTTATACCGACCAGCTTTGGTTGGATTAAGTAAACCCACATGGTCAGTGGCCATTGCGTCCGTATAGCCACTTTCACAAATGAAATTGAAAAGACTTCTACATCCATTTCACCAAATTTAGACAATGCCTGTACATATTTAAACGGATCCCCATCAGTCCTTTGGCTACCATAGAGTTTCTCATCCTCACTATCCTCCTCATCCAGCCTACCGTCTCCCTTCATCTCCGCCCAGCTAAGTCGACTTTCCTGTCAAATTGCTAACGTTTGAAGTTGAAACTCTTTCGCTGTATGCTTTTCATCTTCATTTTTCTGTCTTTCTTCTTGCTTTCCGTTTCTTTAAATTCTACTTTTAATCTTATTTCAAACTGTTTCAATTCCTTTTCGTGTTGACGCTGCCTCATTTGCAATTGAATTCTATGTATTTCCAAAGTTTCTGATGTTGTTTTCACCAAAAATTGAATGCCAAACTACAGCTGTAATTATATCTCCTTTTCTCACTGACAAACACAAACCCAACTCCAGCTTGTCTGCCAATTCTAACAGCTTTGTCTTGCTCACCTTTTATAAAATCTCCAACTTCATTTTTTCCACACCCAGAGGACTCTTACAGGCAGAAATAGCCATTACTACACAAAGCACTGTACAAAGCAACCGAATTCAATACCCAGACCAAAAGAAACTAACAATTACAAGACGCTGCATTTGAGCTCAACAATCTCCCTGTGCACATTCTCGCCTTCCCTGCGTGTTCTCCAGGTGTTCCATTTTCCTGCCACAGCCCAAACATATGCAGGTTAGGTGAAATGGCGAAGTTAAAATTCCCCTACTGTTCAGCGATGTGTAGGTTAGTTGCACTAGTCAGGTGTAAATATGGTGTAATAGGGGAGGAGAATGCATTTGGTTGGTGTGGACTTGTTGGGCCAAAAGGCCTGCTTCCACTCTGTAGGGATTCTAATCCTGAACCCAATCTGGAATTATCGATTTCGAACCGGGCAAGTGTCCTCAGATTGCTATGAACCAGAGCAGAATGCCTGGTCGCCAACCTTGTATTCGGTTAGGTTATTAACAGAATTGAAAAAGGCTCTACGGCCCAACAAGTCCACACCAAAGCCCAAACCACCCAACCCCATTCCCCTACCACATATTTAACCCTCACTAATGCACCTAGCACTATAGGCAATTTAGCATGGCCAATTCACCTGACCTGCACATCCTTGGATTGTGGGAGGACACCAGAGCACCCAAAGGAAACCCATGCAGACACAGGCAGAATGTTTAAACTCCAGACATTCGTAAGCAGGAATTGATACTGGCTCCCTGGTTCTGTGAGTCAGCAGTGCTAACCATTGAGCTACCATGCCGCCCCACTACTTTATAGTAAAGGCAGATGTGAAATGGGTGTTCCAGATGTGATGCGGTTAGTTAAACCACTCAACTTTAAGCAAAACACAATTTATTTAAACACTCTAATAAAAATACATAGAAGAGGAGTTTAGAATAACTCAACTACTGGAAACCTTAACAGATTAATAGATACAGTACTATCTACTAATGAATTGTTCCAACGTACTAACACCCCATAAACTCATTCTTGGCAAAAAGACACTTCCAAGGCCAATCAGTCTTGCACGCAGTTCTCCAATCCAGGAGGAAACAGCATCAAGACAGATTTCAGAGAGAATTGCAATGAGGGATCATTTCCTGAAAGAATCCATCCTATCTCTGACTGCAAGCACCTGGTGACTGTTCGAGCTCAGAAAAACTGGAAAGCCAGGTCCGTGAGAGCTGGCCATTGTTATCAATATGTATTTTTTTAAAAAGCCTGAAAAGCCTTCTAAGTTATTTACTTCAGCCGTTTGCAGTACGCAGTTCGGCTTTTAAAATATCTCTTTAAAGAAAACGAGACAATAGCCTTTTTTTAAGGGCGAGCATTGTCAGAGATAGTCGTTTACAATAATACTCTAGCGGCTTCCTCGTGTTACTGACCACACAATGAACTCAGAGGGACAATCACAGACGTCAGACGTTCAGTGGACAGGCACAAACCATCTTTCAAAGCCGCTGAATCCCCTATGTAACATGGAGCAGAACATGGGGCACACCGGGAAATACACACCCTCACCCCCGACATGGAGCACCACATGGAATACAGTGGGAAGTGAACAACAGGAGAAAGTGAGGACTGCAGATGCTGGAGACCAGAGCTGAAAATGTGTTGCTGGAAAAGCGCAGCAGGTCAGGCAGCATCCAAGGAGCAGGAGAATCGACGTTTCTGGCTTGAGCCCTTCTTCCGGATTCTCCTGCTCCTTGGATGCTGCCTAACCTGCTGCGCCTTTCCAGCAACACATTTTCAGAAGTGAACAACAACCCAAGACACAGCATTTCACTGTTTCTGAGCTTCACAATGCCAGCACTCGAGACACTACAGAGGCAAAAACCAAGGCCAGCGAAAATTACAGATGGACAGAAAGATTCACATTAAAGACAGAAATAGTCAGTTAATTAACTGAGAAGATGTTGTGGAAACAATGAGAAAAAGACTGGGTATTGGGACTAAATGTAGGATTGACTCATTAGAGAGTAAAATTACAATAATGAGAACATTGAGTAAAGGTATTTTCCGAACAGCAATCTCCTTCACATAACACTTCAAACTGGGAGAAGATGACAGACTAACACGGAGAGCTGTGCAGGCCATGCTCGTGTACTACTCGGTAAACTGGATTATCTGCCCAGTATGAGGAGTATTGAAAACTTTTACTATCATATAGGAACGATACAAACCCCAAATACACACAGCAGGGGAAGATTTCTATCTCCATATGACCAGTATAAGGTGTGTGTGTGTGTGTGTGTGTGTGTGTGTGTGTGTGTGTGTGTGTGTGTGTGTGGGGGGGGGGGGGGGGGGGGAGGGAGGGGTGGGGGTGGTGTTGGGGTGGTTGCGTGTGAAAATCATTGCATGAGAAAAAATACACTTAAAGGAAACCAGGTGAACTATGACCCACTGGCAGGGATTGGGATAATCGACACAGAGAGACCGAGGGAAGTTTCATGGAGAGATGAGTTAAAGAGCTTGAGAATATTAAAATAAATACATTGCCAGACACCATAGCGATATAGCTCAGCGTGCACAGGATTATCAGATGGATGACATTTTGGTGTGAGTTCGAATCAGTTTTGTTTCTGCAGGTTTCAACCCGACAGTGTCAGCAGCAGATTATTGTCATCATTAAGTCTGTACTTCACAGCTCAAGGTTCAAACAGCAGATGGGTTAAGCCAGTGAAGTACAATCTGGAGCAGCGAATAGATAAAGTTAATAATGATCAGGGCATGATGTCAGAAATAAGCTCATGGCCAAAGGGGTCACCAAACTTGAGATCTGTCTGTTTCAATGACCACCTACATGTTCCCCTCCAAACCGTTCACTATCCTGGCTTGGAAATATACTGCTGTCCCTTCACAGTCGTTGGGTCAGAATCCTGGAATTCCCTCCCTAACTCTGCAAGTGGACTGCAGCGTTTCAAGAGGCCAGCTCACCATTACCTTCTCATGGGCAACTAGGAATGGGCTACTAATGCTGGCCAGCCAGCAATGCACAGTTCCCATAAATATATTCGCCACGGATGAGATGGAGTTCCAGGAAGGAAACAGAGTTTGTAAACATAATAGAGGACAATGACCTCCACGTTCCCAATACTTAAATAGCAAGGGCAGTGAGACAATGTTTCACATCTGAAAGTGAGTAGGTCAACATAGAGACCCTTGAGTAACAGTCTGTATCAAGAAGGGAGACAGTAATTGAACAAGTTCACTGGTGCCGTTAGTCGTGATCTGCAGAGTGAATGTGTGGATTCAGAGTCTCAACATGAACAATAATAGTGGCAAGGAGTGAAGACTACATGAAATAACAGTCTTGCAGTCATAACTAGTTTATAGAAAAATCTCTGGATGGTGAGACTTACCAGGGACACAAACGGTAGTCAGGAGAGGATAATAAAAACATTGAATAATGAGAAGAGCATAATAGGTCTGCAAATTAAATGACAACCAATCATAATATGTAGAAAGAAACCAGAAATCGGATAAATCCCTGTCCATTGTTGTAACATTCCAGTCCAACGTTCTCAGATTTTGATACATTGTTGGAACATTGCGGTCTAATGTCCTCACATTCTGATCCATTTTTGGAATATTCCAGTCTAATATTCTCAGATTCTGATCCATTGATGGAACATTCCAGTTTAATGTTCTCAGATTCTTATCCATTGTTGTAACATTCAAGTCTAACGTTCTCAGATTATGATCTCTCCTCCCCTTCTCCATCTGGAGCTGCTGATCCCTGTTAGTGCTGTCGGTGATTATCCCACTCATCCTATGGGATAACACATTGAACGAAGCCCATATATCATTAAGAGATGGAAACATTCCACTGGAATAATTAGAATGTAGGGCAACTGACATTAATCACAGTCACCAAACAAACAGGGAAAGTTAAATCCTTCCTTACATTACATTCCATATCATAATAAAAGGGATTATTTACTCGGTCTCGATGGAATGGATGAGGGTTACAGATGACCGGACTATAAATCTTTCAATTTTTTTCTGACTTTTTCCTTGAATGTGGGAGTTTTACCAGAGCACTGCAGGGCTGTATATGTCCTCCTCTGTTTATAAAGCTACAGGGATAAGATAACAGATTAGCTGCAAGAAATGTCTGGTGGGGAAATTTCTGAATACATTAACTCAAGATAGAAAGTGAGGATTGCAGACGCTGGAGATCAGAGTAGAGAAGGTGATACTGGAAAAGCACAGCAGGTCAGGCAGCATCAGATGAGCATTGACATTTCTTGTGTAAGCCCTTCATTGGAATCAGGCTTGTGGCCCAAGGGTGCTGGGAGATAAATGGGAAATAGGTGGGGTTGGGGGAAGATAGCTGAGAATGTGAAATGTTTATGAAGTTGGGGTTGCAGGTGATATGTGAGAGAGAAGGGTGAAGCGGATAGATGATAGATAGAAAGGAAGATGGACAGGTAGGGCAGGTCATCCGGCGGTACTGAGGTGGAAGGTTGGAGGGAAGGTAAATGACAAAACTTATGAAATCCACATTGATTCCATGTTGGTCCAAGGTCCAAAGGCAGAAGACGTGTCTTTCTTCCTCCAAGAGTCGGGTGGTTAAGGTTTTGGCGGTGGAAGAGGCCGAGGGCCAGCATGTCATGGTGGAGTGGAAGCGGGAGTCAACGTTTTCAGCCACGGGGTAGTGGGGCTGTTTGGTGCTGGTGTCCCAGAGATGTTCTCTGAAGTGTTCCACACGTTGGCGTCCTATCTCCCTAATGTGGAGGAGACATCAGGAGCAACGGATACTGTAGGTGACGTGTGTGGAAATGCAGGTAAAACTCCGAAGAATGTGGAAGGATCCTTTGTAGTCTCGGACGGAGGTGAGGGGGAGGTGAGGGTGCAGGTTTTCCAAATCTTGTGGTTGCATGCGAAGGTGCCAGGTGTGGAGGGTGGGTTGTTGGGTGGCGTGAACCTGACAACTGATTCGCGCCGGGAATGTTCTTTATCGAACGCAGATCGGGGTGGGGAGGGAAATATATTCCTGGTGGTGGGGTCTGTTTGTAGGTGCAAATGGGGACAATAATGCATTGTATCTGGAGATTTGGTGAGATGGAAGGTGAGGAACAGAGTGTTCTTTCCTTATTGAGTTTGGAGTGCCAACATGTGAAGGCAGAGTTACGGGAAGTGGATGAGATGCTTTGGATTGCATCGTCGACCATGTGGGGGGAGAAATTGAAGAAGGAGGCATGTGGAATATACACTGGGTGCAGAGAGTGGTGCTCTAAAAGCAGAGTGGGTCAGGCAGCATCCGAGGAGCAGGGAATTTCGACGTTTTGGGTAAAAGTCCTTAATCAGAAATCGGGTTTTTTGCCCGAAACATCGGTTTTCCTTTCTCCTCGGATGCTGCCTGACCTGCTGTGCTTTTCCAGTACTACACTCCCGACTCTAATCTCCTGCATCTGCAATACGCACTTTCGCCTACGCACTAGGTTCAGCCACTTCTGTAATACTGCTTTTAATTCTGTTATCACTGCTGTAGGCAAGATGTTGTTAAAGTTGAAAGCGTGCAGAAAAGTTTTCCAAGTATATTGACAGTGTTGGGTAGGGTGATGGTAGCGAGTGATTTTGAGCTACACGGAGAGTATGAATGGGCAGAGCTATGTTCCCTGGAGTGTTGTTTCTGAGGAGTGACCTAACTGAGGTTTATTGCGGTGAATCCCGATGCTCCAGGGTGAGCAAGGCCAAAGAGTAGAGAAATAGAGAGAACAGTTGTTCACATTAAAACGGGACAATTACTTATTTGGAGGGTCTAATCACATGATTGCGAACAAAAATAAAGGCATATTCTCAATCCACCTCACCGAATCAGACCAGACACCATAAACCCAGAGGAGATATCTGTTTGGAAAGGAGCATTGCGCAGACCAAGCTAGTGTGTTGCTGAATACCACCCTGCAATCAGTCCAGAGTGGAACACTGTGCACACTATAGTAGTGCATTGATTATAAACCCAGATGAGATATGTGTTCAGCAGTGAGCACTGTGCAAACCGGACTGGTGTACTGTGCAATACAATGACAATCTATCCAGAGTGGAAAGGTACGCAGACCACAGTAGTGCATTGATCCATAAACCCAGATGAGATATGCGACCAGGGTGTGGAACTGAGTCCACCATCCCAGCGCATTGTTCAGTAACATTGTGTTAGATCACTGCCCAGCGTAGGGAAACTTGCAGCCCATGCTGGAAGTGACAGGATGTGCAGCTGCCTTTCATTTACAGCTCCATATCTACATTGTGGCATGACACAGGGGTGCTGTGGGTGTGAAAATCACTGCCAAAGAGAGATGGCGGGGGAATCAATTTAAGTATCAACAAATGTGAAGGCTTTAGGGAATAGACAGCGAGAGCGAAATTGAGAGACAATGTCATGGAAGGATGTTTTCACAGAATCCAGAATGCTGAAATGAAGGCTTTTCAACAGTATCCTGCAACATGAGCCAGTGGCTTCCAGGAATTATGGGTGAATGGGATATTGGTGTGAGTTCAGATGATGGAGAGTATTGGATGAGCAGTTGTTCTGCAGCTTTGTAACTGTGAGTAGGTCAGCAGAGTCTTCGACACATTGGGCTGAATCTAACAATAATTTGTTACAGTGACATTTTCACTGAGTATGGCAGAAGGATTGTCTGTATGAGACTGAGCTAGTTTCCTGGTGATATCCCATCAAACCCAGCACATTGACTACCTACTCCACCCCATGGCGTTCCTTGCATTCAATGCCAGCTCGACTTCCTTCACGGTTGGAGGTACTCATCAATGCCTGCATGACCCTAAATATTTCGTGATCCCTGGCACTGGTGCCATCTTCAAAATGCCAATGGGCACACGGATGCGCTTTCTCCATTTGGAGTTGCCCTGCACAGTTTACCCCGAGCATGGCAGATAACGGGCAATTACACCACGGTTTGTCAACAGAGACATGGAAGCCCTGGTGAATGGGCTGGTGCAATTCTCTTCCCAGAGTGGGCCACCCAGCATGGTCTGAGCTCACCACCCAGCTCAGTGTAGTATCTGTGGTCTGACGAAATGTCCAGCAATACAGGACAAGCATCAATAATCTTCCCCGTTCTGTCAGGATAAGTATCACTGTGTGCTCTCTGCTCCCTCACACTCACTGTATATCTGTTATGGCACCGACCCCCGAACAAGGCTCATGCTCCACCACTCTCACTCAGAGTCTTTCTTTCTCTCTCTCTCTCCCCCTCCACTTTACTCCCACACCAATAACACGGCATAGATACAACATTGTGCACTGACTCCCTCCGGATACTTCACTATGTTCCCCACCTACACCAGCATAAACAAAAGGGCCAACCACCCCACCCTCCCTCCCTCACTTTTTCCCATTCCAGGAGAAACAGACTGGAATGGGCCAGAAAGGGCTAAACCGGGTGCTGGAGTGCCCGATATCCGTTCCCTCGTCCCCTCCCCCAGCCATGTGGGGAGGACCCTGGTAGGAGCCGGAGAGGACAGGTACCCCACGTGTGGAGATTCTGAAACATCCATGTCCCACCGACCGAGTAAGGAGCAATGTTCAGTGAAGGGTAATTCTCACTTTAAACCCACTGGCATCTCCGTTTCCAGCGGCCACAACTTAGAAGCCGTGCCCCTGACGCAATCTCCCTTTTGTGTCGAACTGGTACAAATGGAATCCCCAAGGTCTCGGTGGGCAGGAGGGTAGGCTCACAACACATCATCATCACCACCTCCCAGGAAGGGAGCACGGAGGCTCCGTCCTCCACCTCCTCCTGTAAACAGCTCAGACACTGAAACTAACCTGCGATATTTTCTGCTCTCCCCACTTGTCCTGACATCTTCAATAATCTGTGCTCATATACACCCAGTGTCCTCTGCTCCTACACCCGCTTTATAATGGTACAAAATGCTTTATATTGACTTTCAGAGTTATTCCTACCAAGGTGCATCTCCGCACACTGCTCTGATGTGTTTCTGATCTACCATAAACCTGAAAACTACACCGATGTGTCACCGTCCTGTTAGAAGTCCACACTGTCCTCCACACACTTTATAATTCGTCCAGGTTTGATATCTGCAAACATTGAAATTGTCCTACAGTCACACTCCACGCAGAACTACTGACTCACTCACAATTGTGGGCAAGTGCAACACTAACACACTCCCTGAGGACAGACTTAAATACTGACGCACACCAGACAGAGTACGTAAAATATTGACAAGGTCATTGCGGAGCAAGAGAAATACTGAAAGACACTTCATGTCTATACTTGTTTCTGTGTATTAGTGAGTGTTTTTATGTCTCTGTATTAGTGTGTATACATCTGTGTGTACTTAAAGTGATGTAATATCCCCCGACAGGCGATCTGAGGAAGGGTCCTTTTATTTTTGTCCACAGATGCTGCCAGACCTGCTGAGCTTTCTGTTGCTGACAATCTCTGCTGGCCTCCCCACACCACTGTACATGTGGGAGTGGAGGGTGAAAATCATCATAGATTCCGTTTGGGAGGGACAGAGGGAGTGCAGCAGCTCACAGCACCATCCAAACACAGACAGACATACAGACACACATACACACACAAACACACATACACATACATAGACACAGACACACGGACGCACACCCAGACACAGACACACACTGACACAGACATACTGTCACAGAAATAGGCACACACAGACGCAGACACACGCACGCACATAGATTCAGACACAGACACAGACAAACACACACACTCACACGAACAGACACACACCTATGCAGACACACACACACGCAGTGAAACGCAGATACACACACAAATGCACACACACTCACAGAAACAGACACACACGCAGACACACATACAGCAGCACACAGACACATACTCACAGAAATCCTACACCCACACAGACACAACCACACAAATACACATAGACACACCCAGATGCAGAGAGACACACAGACGCACAAACAGATACACAAAGATGTACACGCGCTCTTGTCCCCCAGCCCTATGTTCTGATGTTCCATTCAACCCTTTGGACCTGCTTCACAGGAGCAGATCGAGGCCACTCAGATGGTTAGGTGTAGTTTCGGAAATGTACTTGGAAATCCAGGCTGGGTCAGGAAGTGACCCCACTCCTAATCCCTCTTTCCAGGTTTCCCCTCTCTGTAACTTCAGCTCCATATGTGTGTCATGTTACAGACCCAGACTCGCTGTTGTTAGACAGTGCATTGAATGTAACTGTTGGAATGTCATATTGCGGCTGTGCAGGACATTGGTTAGGCCATTATTGAATACTTCATGCAATTACGGTCTCGCTTTTCGAGGAAGGATTTGTGAAACCTGAAAGGATTCGGAAAAGATTTGCATAGACATTGCCAGGTTTGGATGTTTTGAGATTTATGGAGAGGCTGGATATGTTGGGGCTGTTTTCCCTGGAGCGTCAGCGGTTGAGAGTTAATCATAGAGATTTATACACTCACAAGTGGAATGGATAGTGTCAATAGCCAAGATCTTTTCCCCAGGATAGCACTTTCCAAAGCTAGTGGACATAGGTTGAATGTCAGAGGGGAAAGACTTAAAAGCGATCTAAGGGGCAACGTTTTCAAAGAGAGGGTGCTTTATATGTAACGAGCTGCCAGAGGAAGTTGTGCAGTCTGGGACAATTACAACATTTAAAAGGCATCTGGATGGACACATGAATAGGAAGTTTAGGGGGATGTGGGCCATATGCAGGCAAACGGAACTACATTAATATAGGACGTCTATCTGGCAGTGTCAAGTTGAATAGAAGGGTCTGTTTCCATGCTGGATAGCTCTATGAAACTACATCATCTGTAAAACTTTCTGCTGTCATCTTAAAATTACACCCTTCTCTTTAAATCCACCACCCTAAGGAAATGGCACGTGCCTTTCAACATTATCTATACCACTCATTGTATTATAAACTTCGATAAGGTTGATACTGTCTCAAACTTCTACGCTGCAGTGGAACAGGTCCCAGTCCATCCAGCCTGTCCTTATAACTTAAACACTCCATTCCCAACAACAGCCTGGTAAATCTTTTCTGAACCCTCTCCAGTTTAATTATAGTTGAGTTGAGTACCTTTCATCTGATTAACAATGTGATTCGTTCAAATGTGTAATTCAGTAAAGTTAACCAAATTTTAATGAATCCACACAGAGCTGAAAGCTGACATTTAAAATATGACTCAAATTCTGGGCATGGTTTAAGTCTTGTGTCGTGGGTAACACCCATACCTCTGAGCCACAGCTCTGGGTTAGATTCCAATACCTGAACTTGCGTAGTAGTGTCTCTAACTCTGGAGCATTAATGTCTGGATTCAAGTCCTGCCTGTCACGGAGGTATGTCACAGTATTTCAAAACAGGCTGATGAGCAAACACACAGGAGAATAGTGTTTCAGCTTTTGGGATTATTGCCAAATGGTGGTAGTGTCCCTACCTCTGAGGCCAAAAGTCTAGATAAAAATCCCACAGGGTGTTTCATAATGTGGCTGAGCAAGTTGTTAAAATTATTTTAGAATTGGGATGTGATGAAGAAGGAAAAGGAGTCAATATTGAATTTCAGAATTTCGGCCCAGGTTTACTGAAAACACAGCCATTCGTGTTAATTGGAGTCACATTTGCACCTTCTAGACGTTTATAAAATGATGAAGACCATAGGTAGGTTGATTATTCAGGATCTTTACCCCAGCGTAGGGAAGCCCAAAACTAGTGGACATAGTATTAAGGTGTGATGGACAAGATATGAAGAGGACCGAAGGGCAACATTTTCACACAGAGGGTGGTATGTGTATGCAATGAGCTGCCAGACGAAGTGGTGAAGAATGGTACAAATTACGACATTTAAGACGCATCTGGATGGGGACATGAATTGGAATGGTTTAGAGGGATATGGTACAAATGCTGGAAAATGAAACTAAGTTAATTTATGACATCTGGTTGGCAAGAATGAATTTGACCAAAGTGTCCGTTTCTGTGCTGTACATTTCTATGATTCATTGATCCAATTAAAAATGATCTCTTTGCAATCTTATGTGACCTAATTCAGCTTCCACTATATAACTAAATTTGGTGTCTCCTGTAAACTTGCTCACCATACATTGCATAATTCTCATCTAAGCCATTGATATAAGTGACAACCAAAGGTTGTCCAGCACCAATCCCTTGGAACGCCACTGGTAACAGGTCTCCAGTCCAAAAGACAAGTTTACTCCACCACCCTCTGCCTCCTGCCAATAAGCTGAAACACATATACACATACAGACATAGAGACACTGACACAGTCTGCCTTTAAGACAGCGATAGATACATTTTGATTGATAAGGGGATTAAGATTACAGTGAGAAGACAGGATAATTTTATTGAGAAACATGTCAGCCATGATTGAATAGCAGATCAGACTTGGTGGACCAAACAGTCCAGTTCTGCACCAACTTCATATACTCTATGGTTATGCTATCTGAAATGGCTAACCAAGAGAACAGCGGAGGCTGAATTTGATAAATACTTTACTTAACAGAGTCAATGGGAATGTGGGATTGGTTTGAGGGGCTGAATGGTCTATGTATTTCCTATAGGTTGTGCCCTCATTTTTAAAATGGGAAGCTGACTTGCTGTGAAGTTCATATACTTTTAAATTTAAAGGTTTCCCCATTTATGATTGAGATAAGAATGTTCCTATCTTCTTAGGGTTGTGCTGTCTGTGGTATTCTCATCCCCAGGGAACAGTGAAGACTGGGCCATCGAGTCATAGAGTCCAAGAGATGTGCAGCACGGAAACAGACCTTTCGGTCCAACTCACCCATGCTGACCGCATATCTCAACCCAATCTAGTCCCACCTGCCATATCCCTCCAAGACCTCTCCTATTCATATACCCATGCAGATGCCTTTTAAATGTTGCAATTGTACCAGCCTCCACCACTTCCTCTGGCAGCTCATTCCATACATGTACCACCCTCTGCATGGGAACGTTGCCTGTTCGTTCACTTTTATGTCTTTCTGCACTCACCGTAAACTTATGCCCTCTAGCTCTGGACTCCCTTACCCCAGGGAAAATAGCTTGCCTATTTACCCTATCCATGCCCCTCGTGACTTTATAAACCTCTATAAGGTCCTCTGTCAAAGAAATCGCTTATTTTAATGTGTAGTGACTGCAGCAATTTTTCAACACAACAGCCAAAAATGAAATTAATGATGAAGATTATTAGTTGTGTTGTTAAAGGGTCCCATTTTCATCAGGCTAATAGGAACTCTTCCCCCCTCCTCAGTGTCTGCACGTTAAAATTGAGCACATGACTAACACTGCAGATGGTTCTATCGTTGCATTAGAAAGACAGCATTTTTGATCGGGTAGCGATCACCCCAAATGTTAGTCTATATTATGTGCTTATCTTTTAAACTCTCAGGGATCAGGATCATTGACAGTACGAACTCCACCTGGTCATTTGACAACAAATGACCCGAATGAAGGATCGCTGAGACCAGAAACAAATCAACAATCAGCTACACAGTACAGTAGGAGGCCTTTTCTAGGCTGTTAAACAGGAACAGGAGAGCCCTGGTCCGCTACCAGGCAATACAGAGTCGAGATATTTACTTATTTTTAGGTTGGAAAGCTATAACTAGTGGAATTCCTCAGGAATCAGTGTGAGGTCAACAACAGTTTACAATCCAGATTAATGGTTTGGAAGAAGGGGCTGAATGGGTTGGAGCTCAGTTTGCTCATACAGCAGGATAGTCATTCAATAAGGTTTCATGTGGAGGCAGAGAGTCAGCAATGGAATACTGACAGGGGAGGGCAGAGCGTCTGCAATGGGATATAGACAGGGCAGGGCAGTGAGTAAAGCTTCACCAAAAAAAACTGTACAATGTGGGTGATGGGAAGTCCGTGATTTTGAGGACGAATAAAACAACCATAAATTATATAACTGGAGGCAGATTGCAGAACTCCGTGGTACAAAGGGATTCGTGTGTCCTGGTACATAAATCACATCAAATTAGTCTGTACATGCAGCACGTGATTTGAGAATTAAATTAAATGATACTTTTTCGTGTAAAGAGCATTGGGTCTGATCTTAAGGATGATTTACTGCATCTATACAGGCCGTTGCTCAGACCATATCTGATGTACTGTGCAAGGCTGTAATTCCACTGAAGTGAAAAAACAAATTGCTTTTGAAACTTTTCAAAGATGTTTCTCTTAACTTGCTCTTGCGATGAAGGCATTATGTTCTGTACGATTAGGAGTTTAGGACTGAGAATGAGAATTTTTTTTTTATTGACCACATAAGATTTTGAGCTAGTGGATACCTGATGAATATTATATCTTCTCTGGGAGAATAAGACTGGGGAGCTAATTTAAGAATAAGATGCATTCATTGAAATGCAGATATTGTGAAGATATTTCAAGTTGTATTTTAAAAGTATAAGGGAACATATAAACACATCTTCAATTCTAGTGGTGCTATTTGCTCCGAAAGAAATGGCTGGGTATCCAACAGCAACAACGATGTAGCTACATGGAACAGGGAATGTGATGGAGTCGTACAGTTCAGACACTGTTCAAAGTGACCTCATTTGGTCCAGTTTGGGGCCGGATAACGTTATTGTGTGATTCAACTCAGAGAGGGAGAAATTGTAATCTTCTTGAGAAGGAACAGCCTGTTGCTCCCTCTCTCTCCGTGTTCCTCCTCCCAACAATGTGTGTGAGCTGAGAACTCCTCAGTCGTTTTTACCACTGTTGGAGGATTCCTGTCGAGGATTCACTGGAATCGCTCCACTGCCTGAAGTAAAGGGAATTCAGCTAAACCAACCTGTTCCAGGAAGTAATCCCATTACCAGCAGCATGTAAGAGCAGAATAGCTCCAAAAGCTGAATGCTATTTGGGACAATCACTCGTGTTTCCTTTTTTCATGCGTTCAACTAATATTTGGGCAACGTTCTTTAAAGTTAACGTTCTGCAGAGATTTTATTTTTCAGTTTGTCATCAAATGTGTGCAACGTGTCAGTATTTTTCGAAAGGAAAACATTGGCGTACCGATTTGCAATATCCAAACTGATTGTCATTTATCTTGCCATCGAAGTTTGAGCAACTTTGTCTGGGTCATAAACTTGCTAATTTTAACAAATTAAAGAATCCTGCCTGACTTGTTCCTAACACTGACCCAGTCTGAGACCTATATTATTGATCATTTCACCAAACTGGTTACACTAATATTTGCAGTGAGCAGCGGTAGCATGGGACGAAGAAAGGGAATAATGTCCTGTACTATAGACCAGAGAGCCTGACGTCATTGGTGGCCATGTTGTTGAGAGCATTGGGAGGCGTAGTATTTACATTCATTTGCAAAAGTAACTAATGATGAAGGATAGTTAACATGGCTTTGTGTATGGGAAATCATTTCTAACAAATTTCTTTGCGTGTTGTGAAGAGGTGACAAAGTAGATTGGTGACGGCAATGTGGTAGACCCTGTCCATATAGACTTCAGCAAGGCATTCGACAGGATTCCGCATAGCAGACAAGTTAGTAAGGTTAGGTAATAAATAGATCCAAGATAAGCTAGCCAAATGACTACAAAATTAGAGTGAAGATAGGAGGCTGAGGGTGGTAGAGGACTGCTTTTCAGACTGGAAGCCTATGTCCAGTGTTGTGCCACAAGGAATAGTGCTGAATCCACTGCTTTTCATTATTTATACCAATGATTTGAATGTGAATATTTGCCTGTCTATTTTGTTTACAGATGACATTCAGATTGGAGATGCAGTGGCCAGCAAGGTTTACCTCAGAGTACAATGGGACGTCAATCGGAAGGGCCAATGGGCCAAGGAGTGACAGATGGAGTTAAACTTAGATAAATGTGAAGTGTTGCATTTTGGTAAGGTAAAATAGGGCAGAACATACGCAATTAATGGTAGGGCTCTGCGGACTATTGTTGAACAAAACTGTGCAGGCTCAAATATCCTTAAAAGCGGAGTCGTAGGTAGACAGGGTGGTGAAGAAGGGGTTTGGTATGCTTGCCTTTATTGGTCAGTGCATTGAGCATGCGAGTTGGGAGATCATGTGACTGGGCAGGATGTTGGTGAGGCTAGATTTAGAATACTGTATTTAATTCAGTTCACTCAGCCACAGGAAGGATGTTAATAAACTTCAAAGGGTGCAGAAAAGATTTATAAGGATATTGTCGGGAGTGAGGGTTTTGAGGTAAGGGGGAGGCTGGACAAACTGGGGCTTGTTTGCTCTGGAGCATCGGAGTCCGATGCGTGACATCATGGACGTTTATAAAATTATGAGGGGCATGGACAGTCTGAATAGCCAATGTCATTTTCCCAGGATCGGGGAGTACAAACCTATAGGACAAAGGCTTAAGGGGAGGGGAGAAAAATAGTAAAGGGACAATATTTTCATCCAGATTGTGGATTTCATTTTAATTTATTTAATCTAAAGTTTCATCCAACATTTAAAAGGCATCACGCTGTGCATATTAATAGGAAGGATTCACAGGGAAATGGGCCTCATGCTGACGAATGGGTTGAGATCAGATTGGGATGTCTGGTTTAAGTGGACAGGGTTCCCTGCTATATGACATTGTAAGAGAAATGAGGAGAAATACTAAAAGGGCATTTGAGTGGGAATTTTCTTCCCCAGCGGTATGTGGTGCCTCTTTGTTCACATTTATTCAAACTGAGTTAATTACTATTTGACAGAGAATGAGTTGTGGATAATGGAATACAGACAGAAAATTGGAACTGAGACCACAACCTGTTATTCCACAATCTTAGTGCCTGGTGGAGCAATTTCATAGTGTCGAACGACCTAATCTTGTTCTTGAGTGTAATGCTCCATTGTTCCATTCAGCCCCTCCAAACTGCTAGACAGGAGCAGTTGGAGGCCACTTACTATATCATCTGGTGCACAGAAACAGGGAAGACTATTCAGAGATCTTTCAGTGATCTAGATCCCCTGACTCTCTCGAATACAGAATTCCTGACATTCACTACCCTCTGTTTGAAGAAACCATTGCTCTGCTTATATACGATGACCTATTGGTATGAGTGAGAGAGGTGAATACAAGGGCTTAGCTAAGTGCGACTGACCCTGGTATCAGGGCAGTATTTAACTGAGGATAACATGAAGGACCCGAAGCAAAATTGCACTTCATCAGAAACCGTTGCAACGTCTCCGCTGTTTGGAGTCATTCACAGCACAAGTGAAGTTGTTTATCATCATTGGGCATCAATCATCTCAGCTGTGGGACATCACTGCAGGAGATCCTCAATATAGCTTCCTCAGCCCAGGCCTCTCCAGTTTCCCTGCAGTGTGGAATCAGGCCATTCAGCCCATTGAGTTGACACCGATCAGAAGTGGTGATATTCACTATAGGTTGCACAATATGCAGAACACTTCGCCATCCCTCAGGTTCTAAATCAGTCTGTGTCCATGCGCAACAAGATATGGACAGCATTCAAGCCTGTGCTGTTTAACTGCCGTTAACATTTATGTAACAGCGCTGCTAGACACTGCACGTTTAGACAGTAAACGAATAAGTTCACTCTGCACTTCAATTTTGCTTCATAAGAATGTGGGAAAGTCATTCAGTCCATCAATACGATTGTGAAAAAACAGAGACAGCCCATTCCGTCCCTTTGCCTGTTACATAGGAAACTGAAAACTGTGTTGCTGGAAAAGTGCAGCAGGTCAGGCAGCAGGAGCAGGAGAATCGACGTTTCGGGCATAAGCCCTTCTTCGGGAATATTGTGAAGATATTGCAAGTTGTATTTTAAAAGTATACGGGAACGTATATACACATCTTCAAATCTAGTGGCCCTATTTGTTCTGAAAGAAATGGTTGGGTCTCCAGCATCTGCAGTCCTCACTTTCTCCCTGTTTCACAGGAAGACAAGCTCTCTGTCCAACACTACATGTCACTAACACAGGATCAGAAAGAGACAAATTCACTCTCGGAGTCATTTACAAAGGAACAGGAAGGGGTCATTCAGCTTTAAAGTCACTAACCCAGGAACAGGAAGGTTACAGAGATGGTCCAAGATCACAAACAAATAGAGCAGGGACTGAACAGATAGCCTGCTCCACTTTGTACCTCGTGGCTATATTACTCATCGTACATATGTGTGATATTAACATGGTTTCCTGGGAGTAAGAATGAAGACAATTTTTTAACCAGTTTCAAAGTCATCTTCCATCGCTGAGAGTGAGAGAGCAGACCCGTGTTCTCTCTAGAAGTCAGAAGCTGGTGGTGAATGGCTAACTCTTGCACAATGAAGGTATTATGGCTTGAGACAGGACTGTGTACAACGTAACATTGATAGCAGAGTCACACAGTAACTGTACATGAAAGTGTTCAAAGTTCATTCAGAGCCTGTACCTTACTGTCAATCGAAATGATGTCTTTGCACAGGCACATAAACTATCAGGAATCGACCATCCTAAAGAAAGTATGGAGTTTCTTACCTTATCAATGGCTGCTTGAGACATAATGAGGGTCCGTCCATAATAATCAAGTTTCAAGTTCTTATTCTCTCACAGCGGTGCAGATTAAACAGATAGTCACTACATTCTCTCCTTATGGTAACATCATGCCAGGGTTCAGTCTGGTGAAACTCCCTTGCACTGTCTCGGTGACATGGAGATCGTTATTTATAAAGCAGACTCAGCTGTACACAATATCCTAAATACTGGCTCAACAGAACACTATCATTGAGTAAGATACATTTATTCTGGTACTTTAAAAATTTTCCATGACGGTCCACATATCGTTTCCGGTTATAATTACTTCCTGCCTCGTAAGAATGCTGTTAGTGACTTATGACTAAAGACATACAGGTCCTTTTCAACAACAGCCCTTCCCAACCTCTCAACATTTAGTAAAGTTAAATGTCAATAATGTTATTTGTTGTTAACAGCTGAATCATTTTTATTTCTTGTGCACAGCTATTGCACAAGAACTCATCCTTCTGAGACCCCCTAAGCCTTCCATCCAGAGAAAAATACTATTCTGTTCATTTTGTCCATTATCCAATTTTTAATACATACGGTGTACATTCCACCCTTACCTACCCATGGACTCTTACATTCTCCACCAACCTGCACTCAACAATGTCAAACTTCATCTGATAATTCAATTACTCCACTCCCGCTGGTTCTCAATTGTCAAAGACACAACAGACAGAGTCCACAAACTCCAGCAGGTTTATCAAAGATCATTTCCCTTTACTGAATCTAGGCCAAATCTATCAAATCATATCATTATTTTCCAAGTGTCCAGTTGCCACATTCTTATAAAAGGTTCCAACGTTTTCCTCACAGTTGACATCAAGCTATGTCGTTTTCTGTTTGTCCTCTCCGTCCTGTTTTAAATGTTTAGATTTACAATAGCTGCTTTCCAGTCTGCATGATCCTTTCTCGTATGGAACCAGCTTTGAAGAATAATCAGTAATTCTTTCGCTAGCTCTATTGCCACCTCCTCGATATTCTGGGATATAGCTCAGCAGAACCCGTACCTTACCAACCTTCAATTCGATTAGATTTTCAAAAACATACTCTTCATTAATTCTAGTTTCGTGCAGTTCCTCATTTTCGTGAGTCCCTCTGTTCCCTAGCATGTCTGGGAGTTTGCTTCTGTACCTTCCTCAGGGACATAGACTCAATGTCTTCCTCTTAGCTGGCAGATGGCTTCTGACAGCCAGTGAATATTTCGGAGGACTGCACTTTGGAGATGATGAATATGTTAACAACTCCTGCCTGGAAAGTTCCAGAATTAATCCGGTTCACTTCATGGTGAGGGTCAGTACAGTTCTGTCCCTAGTGTGAAGCTCAGGTTATACTGATGGATGGAACGCAGCTCAGTGACCACCTCATTTTT